>NC_133128.1:101665582-101967455 GCF_048418815.1 Hemitrygon akajei | reverse complement strand
GAAGATAGGTTTGTACCAGTGAGGCAGGGGAAGTGAAGATAGGTTTGTCCCAATTAGCGAGGGGAAATGAAGAGGGGTTTGTCCCAGTGAGACAGGGGAAGTGAAGATAGGTTTGTCCCAGTGAGACAGAGGAAGTGAAGAGGGGTTTGTCCCAGTGAGACAGGGGAAGTGAAGAGGGGTTTGTTCCAGTTAGACAGTGGAAGTGAAGAGAGGTTTGTTCCAGTGAGACAGGGGAAGTGAAGATAGGTTTGTCCCAGTGAGACAGAGGAAGTGAAGATAGGTTTGCCCTAGTTAGACAGGGGAAGGTGAAGAGGGGTCTGCCCCAGTTAGACAGGGGAAGTGAAGAGGGGTTTGTCCCAGTGAGACAGGGGAAGGTGAAGACAGGTTTGTCCCAGTTAGACAGGGAAGGTGAAGATAGGTTTGTACCAGTGAGACAGGGGAAGTGAAGAGGGGTTTGTACCAGTTAGGCAGGGTAAGTGAAGAGGGGTTTGTCCCAGTGAGACAGGGGAAGGTGAAGAGAGGTTTGTCCCATTTAGGGAGGGGAAGTGATGAGGGGTTTGTTCCAGTGAGACAGGGGAAGTGAAGATAGGTTTGCCCCAGTTAGACAGGGGAAGTTGAAGAGGAGTTTGTCCCAGTGGGACAGGGGAAGTGAAGTTTGCTTTGACCCAGTGAGACTGGGAAAGTGAAGTTAGGTTTGTCCTAGTTAGAGAGGGGAAATGAAGATTGGTTTGTCCCAGTGAGACAGGGGAAGGGAAGAGGGGTTTGTCCAGTGAGACAGGGGAAGTGAAGAGGGGTTTGTCCCAGTTAGACAGTATAAGTGAAGAGTGATTTGTTCCAGTGAGACAGGGGAAGTGAAGATAGGTTTGTTCCAGTGACACAGGGGAAGGTGAAGATAGGTTTGTCCCAGTTAGACAGGGGAAGGTGAAGAGGGGTATGTCCCAGTGAGACAGGGGAAGGTGAAGAGAGGTTTGTCCCATTTAGGGAGGGGAAGTGAAGAGGGGTTTGTTCCAGTGAGACAGGGGAAGTGAAGATAGGTTTTCCCCAGTTAGACAGGGGGCGTTGAAGAGGGGTTTGTCCCAGTGGGACAGGGGAAGTGAAGTTAGCTTTGACCCAGTGAGACAGGGAAAGTGAAGTTAGGTTTGTCCTAGTTAGAGAGGGGAAATGAAGATTGGTTTGTCCCAGTGAGACAGAGGAAGTGAAGATAGGTTTGTCCCAGTGAGACAGGGGAAGTGAAGAGGGGTTTGTCCAGTGAGACAGGGGAAGTGAAGAGGGGTTTGTCCCAGTTAGACAGTATAAGTGAAGAGAGGTTTGTTCCAGTGAGACAGGGGAAGTGAAGATACGTTTGCCCCAGTTAGAGAGGGGAATGTGAAGTGTGCTTGTCCCAGTTAGACAAGGGAAGTGAAGATAGGTTTGTACCAGTGAGGCAGGGGAAGTGAAGATAGGTTTGTCCCAGTTAGCGAGTGGAAATAAAGAGGGGTTTGTCCCAGTGAGACAGGGGAAGTGAAGAGAGGTTTGTTCCAGTGAGACAGGGGAAGTGAAGATAGGTTTGTCCCAGTGAGACAGAGGAAGTGAAGATAGGTTTGCCCTAGTTAGACAGGGGAAGGTGAAGAGGGGTCTGTCCCAGTGAGACAGGGGAAGTGAAGAGGGGTTTGTCCCAGTGAGACAGGGGAAGGTGAAGACAGGTTTGTCCCAGTTAGACAGGGAAGGTGAAGATAGGTTTGTACCAGTGAGGCAGGGGAAGTGAAGATAGGTTTGTCCCAATTAGCGAGGGGAAATGAAGAGGGGTTTGTCCCAGTGAGACAGGGGAAGTGAAGATAGGTTTGTCCCAGTGAGACAGAGGAAGTGAAGAGGGGTTTGTCCCAGTGAGACAGGGGAAGTGAAGAGGGGTTTGTTCCAGTTAGACAGTGGAAGTGAAGAGAGGTTTGTTCCAGTGAGACAGGGGAAGTGAAGATAGGTTTGTCCCAGTGAGACAGAGGAAGTGAAGATAGGTTTGCCCTAGTTAGACAGGGGAAGGTGAAGAGGGGTCTGCCCCAGTTAGACAGGGGAAGTGAAGAGGGGTTTGTCCCAGTGAGACAGGGGAAGGTGAAGACAGGTTTGTCCCAGTTAGACAGGGAAGGTGAAGATAGGTTTGTACCAGTGAGACAGGGGAAGTGAAGAGGGGTTTGTACCAGTTAGGCAGGGTAAGTGAAGAGGGGTTTGTTCCAGTGAGACAGGGGAAGGTGAAGATCGGTTTGTCCCAGTGAGACAGGTGAAGTGAAGATAGGTTTGTCTCAGTGAGACAGGGGAAGGTGAATAGGGGTTTTGTCCCAGTGAGACAGGGGAAGGTGAAGATCGGTTTGTCCCAGTGAGACAGGGGAAGTGAAGATAGGTTTGTCTCAGTGAGACAGGGGAAATGAAGAGGGGTTTGTCCCAGTGAGACAGGGGAAATGAAGAGGGGTTTGTCCCAGTGAGACAGGGGAAGTTGAAGATAGGTTTGTCCCACTGAGACAGGGGAAGGTGAAGATAGTTTTGTTCCAGTGACACAGGGGAAGGTGAAGATAGGTTTGTCCCAGTTAGACAGGGGAAGGTGAAGATAGGTTTGCCCTAGTTAGACAGGGGAAGGTGAAGAGGGGTTTGTCCCAGTGAGACAGGGGAAGGTGAAGAGGGTTTTGTCCCAGTTAGACAGGGGAAGTGAGGAGGGGTTTGTTCCAGTGAAACAGGGGATGGTGAAGAGGGGTTTGTCCCAGTGTGACAGGGGAATGTGAATAGTGGTTTGGCCCAGTGAGACAGTGGACGTGAAGATAGGTTTGTCCCAGTTATACAATGGAAGGTGAAGAGGGGTTTCTCCCAGTGAGACAGGGGAAGGTGAAGATAGGTTTGTCCCAGTTAGACATGAAACGTGAAGATATGTTTGTTCCAGTGAGACAAGGGAAGATGAAGATAGGTTTGCCCCAGTTAGACAGGGGAAGGTGAAGAGAGGTTTGTCCCAGTGAGACAGGGGAAGGTGAAGAGGGGTTTGTCCCAGTTAGGGAGGGGAAGTGAAGAGGGGTTTGTTCCAGTGAGACAGGGGAAGGTGAATAGGGGTTTTGTCCCAGTTAGACAGGGGAAGGTGAAGATCGGATTGTCTCAGTGAGACAGGGGAAGTGAAGATAGGTTTGTCTCAGTGAGACAGGGAAATGAAGAGGGGTTTGTCCCAGTGAGACAGGGGAAGTTGAAGATAGGTTTGTCCCACTGAGACAGGGGAAGGTGAAGATAGGTTTGTTCCGGTGACACAGGGGAAGGTGAAGATCGGTTTGTCTCAGTGAGACAGGGGAAGTGAAGATAGGTTTGTCCAAATTAGCGAGGGGAAATGAAGAGGGGTTTGTCCCAGTGAGACAGGGGAAGTGAAGATAGGTTTGTCCCAGTGAGACAGAGGAAGTGAAGAGGGGTTTGTCCCAGTGAGACAGGGGAAGTGAAGAGGGGTTTGTTCCAGTTAGACAGTGGAAGTGAAGAGAGGTTTGTTCCAGTGAGACAGGGGAAGTGAAGATAGGTTTGTCCCAGTGAGACAGAGGAAGTGAAGATAGGTTTGCCCTAGTTAGACAGGGGAAGGTGAAGAGGGGTCTGCCCCAGTTAGACAGGGGAAGTGAAGAGGGGTTTGTCCCAGTGAGACAGGGGAAGGTGAAGACAGGTTTGTCCCAGTTAGACAGGGAAGGTGAAGATAGGTTTGTACCAGTGAGACAGGGGAAGTGAAGAGGGGTTTGTACCAGTTAGGCAGGGTAAGTGAAGAGGGGTTTGTTCCAGTGAGACAGGGGAAGGTGAAGATCGGTTTGTCCCAGTGAGACAGGTGAAGTGAAGATAGGTTTGTCTCAGTGAGACAGGGGAAGGTGAATAGGGGTTTTGTCCCAGTGAGACAGGGGAAGGTGAAGATCGGTTTGTCCCAGTGAGACAGGGGAAGTGAAGATAGGTTTGTCTCAGTGAGTCAGGGGAAATGAAGAGGGGTTTGTCCCAGTGAGACAGGGGAAATGAAGAGGGGTTTGTCCCAGTGAGACAGGGGAAGTTGAAGATAGGTTTGTCCCACTGAGACAGGGGAAGGTGAAGATAGTTTTGTTCCAGTGACACAGGGGAAGGTGAAGATAGGTTTGTCCCAGTTAGACAGGGGAAGGTGAAGATAGGTTTGCCCTAGTTAGACAGTGGAAGGTGAAGAGGGGTTTGTCCCAGTGAGACAGGGGAAGGTGAAGAGGGGTTTGTCCCAGTTAGACAGGGGAAGTGAGGAGGGGTTTGTTCCAGTGAAACAGGGGATGGTGAAGAGGGGTTTGTCCCAGTGTGACAGGGGAATGTGAATAGTGGTTTGGCCCAGTGAGACAGTGGACGTGAAGATAGGTTTGTCCCAGTTAGACATGAAACGTGAAGATATGTTTGTTCCAGTGAGACAAGGGAAGATGAAGATAGGTTTGCCCCAGTTAGACAGGGGAAGGTGAAGAGAGGTTTGTCCCAGTGAGACAGGGGAAGGTGAAGAGGGGTTTGTCCCAGTTAGGGAGGGGAAGTGAAGAGGGGTTTGTTCCAGTGAGACAGGGGAAGGTGAATAGGGGTTTTGTCCCAGTTAGACAGGGGAAGGTGAAGATCGGTTTGTCTCAGTGAGACAGGGGAAGTGAAGATAGGTTTGTCTCAGTGAGACAGGGAAATGAAGAGGGGTTTGTCCCAGTGAGACAGGGGAAGTTGAAGATAGGTTTGTCCCACTGAGACAGGGGAAGGTGAAGATAGGTTTGTTCCGGTGACACAGGGGAAGGTGAAGATCGGTTTGTCTCAGTGAGACAGGGGAAGTTGAATAGGGGTTTGGCCCAGTGAGACAGTGGACGTGAAGATGGGTTTGACCCAGTGAGACAGGGGAAATGAAGATAGGTTTGTCCCAGTGAGACAGGGGAAGTGAAGATAAGTTTGTCCCAGTGAGACAGTGGACGTGAAGATAGGTTTGACCCAGTGAGACAGGGGAAGTGAAGAAAGGTTTGTCTCAGTGAGACAGGGAAATGAAGAGGGGTTTGTCCCAGTGAGACAGGGGAAGGTGAAGATAGGTTTGTCCCACTGAGACAGGGGAAGGTGAAGATAGGTTTGTTCCAGTGACACAGGGGAAGGTGAAGATAGGTTTGTCCCAGTTAGACAGGGGAAGGTGAAGAGGGCTTTGTCCCAGTGAGACAGGGGAAGGTGAAGAGAGGTTTGTCCCATTTAGGGAGGGGAAGTGATGAGGGGTTTGTTCCAGTGAGACAGGGGAAGTAAAGATACGTTTGCCCCAGTTAGAGAGGGGAATGTGAAGAGTGTTTGTCCCAGTTAGACAGGGGAAGTGAAGATAGGTTTGTACCAGTGAGGCAGGGGAAGTGAAGAGGGATTTGTCCCAGTTAGACAGGGAAAGGTGAAGAGGGGTTTGTCCCAGTGAGACAGGGGAAGGTGAAGAGGGGTTTGTCCCAGTTAGACAGGGGAAGTGAGGAGGGGTTTGTTCCAGTGAAACAGGGGAAGGTGAAGAGGGGTTTGTCCCAGTGAGACAGGGGAAGGTGAATAGGGGTTTGGCCCAGTGAGACAGTGGACGTGAAGATAGGTTTGACCCATTGAGACAGGGGAAGGTGAAGAGGGGTTTGTCCCAGTTAGACAGAGGAATTGAAGAGGGGTTTGTCCCAGTTAGACAGGGAAAGGTGAAGAGGGGTTTGTCCCAGTGAGACAGGGGAAGGTGAAGAGGGGTTTGTCGCAGTTAGACAGGGGAAGTGAGGAGGGGTTTGTTCCAGTGAAACAGGGGAAGGTGAAGAGGGGTTTCTCCCAGTGAGACAGGGGAAGGTGAAGAGAGGTTTGTCCCATTTAGGGAGGGGAAGTGATGAGGGGTTTGTTCCAGTGAGACAGGGGAAGTGAAGATAGGTTTGCCCCAGTTAGACAGGGGACGTTGAAGAGGGGTTTGTCCCAGTGGGACAGGGGAAGTGAAGTTTGCTTTGACCCAGTGAGACAGGGTAAGTGAAGTTAGGTTTGTCCTAGTTAGAGAGGGGAAATGAAGATTGGTTTGTCCCAGTGAGACAGAGGAAGTGAAGATACTTTTGTCCCAGTGAGACAGGGGAAGTGAAGAGGGGTTTGTCCAGTGAGACAGGGGAAGTGAAGAGGGGTTTGTCCCAGTTAGACAGTATAAGTGAAGACAGATTTGTTCCAGTGAGACAGGGGAAGTGAAGATACGTTTGCCCCAGTTAGAGAGGGGAATGTGAAGAGTGTTTGTCCCAGTTAGACAGGGGAAGTGAAGATAGGTTTGTTCAAGTGACACAGGGGAAGGTGAAGATAGGTTTGTCCCAGTTAGACAGCGGAAGGTGAAGAGGGGTTTGTCCCAGTGAGACAGGGGAAGGTGAAGAGAGGTTTGTCCCATTTAGGGAGGGGAAGTGAAGAGGGGTTTGTTCCAGTGAGACAGGGGAAGGTGAATAGGGGTTTTGTCCCAGTTAGACAGGGGAAGGTGAAGATCGGTTTGTCTCAGTGAGACAGGGGAAGTGAAGATAGGTTTGTCTCAGTGAGACAGGGAAATGAAGAGGGGTTTGTCCCAGTGAGACAGGGGAAGTTGAAGATAGGTTTGTCCCACTGAGACAGGGGAAGGTGAAGATAGGTTTGTTCCGGTGACACAGGGGAAGGTGAAGATAGGTTTGTCCCAGTTAGACAGAGGAAGGTGAAGAGGGCTTTGTCCCAGTGCGACAGGGGAAGGTGAAGAGAGGTTTGTCCCATTTAGGGAGTGGAAGTGATGAGGGGTTTGTTCCAGTGAGACAGGGGAAGTGAAGTTAGGTTTGTCCTAGTTAGAGAGGGGAATGTGAAGTGAGTTTGTCCCAGTGAGACAGGGGAAGTGAAGAGGGGTTTGTTCCAGTTAGACAGTGGAAGTGAAGAGAGGTTTGTTCCAGTGAGACAGGGGAAGTGAAGATAGGTTTGCCCTAGTTAGACAGGGGAAGGTGAAGAGGGGTCTGCCCCAGTTAGACAGGGGAAGTGAAGAGGGGTTTGTCCCAGTGAGACAGGGGAAGGTGAAGACAGGTTTGTCCCAGTTAGACAGGGAAGGTGAAGATAGGTTTGTACCAGTGTGACAGGGGAAGTGAAGAGAGGTTTGTCCCAGTTAGGCAGGGTAAGTGAAGAGGGGTTTGTTCCAGTGAGACAGGGGAAGGTGAAGATCGGTTTGTCCCAGTGAGACAGGTGAAGTGAAGATAGGTTTGTCTCAGTGAGACAGGGGAAGGTGAATAGGGGTTTTGTCCCAGTGAGACAGGGGAAGGTGAAGATCGGTTTGTCCCAGTGAGACAGGGGAAGTGAAGATAGGTTTGTCTCAGTGAGACAGGGAAATGAAGAGGGGTTTGTCCCAGTGAGACAGGGGAAGTTGAAGATAGGTTTGTCCCACTGAGACAGGGGAAGGTGAAGATAGGTTTGTTCCAGTGACACAGGGGAAGGTGAAGATAGGTTTGTCCCAGTTAGACAGGGGAAGGTGAAGAGGGCTTTGTCCCAGTGAGACAGGGGAAGGTGAAGAGAGGTTTGTCCCATTTAGGGAGGGGAAGTGATGAGGGGTTTGTTCCAGTGAGACAGTGGAAGTGAAGATAGGTTTGCCCCAGTTAGACAGGGGACGTTGAAGAGGGGTTTGTCCCAGTGGGACAGGGGAAGTGAAGTTTGCTTTGACCCAGTGAGACAGGTAAAGTGAATTTAGGTTTGTCCTAGTTAGAGAGGGGAAATGAAGAGGGGTTTGTCCCAGTGAGACAGGGGAAGTGAAGAGAGGTTTGTTCCAGTGAGACAGAGGAAGTGAAGATAGGTTTGTCCCAGTGAGACAGGGGAAGGTGAAGAGGGGTCTGTCCCAGTGAGACAGGGGAAGGTGAAGATACGTCTGCCCCAGTTAGAAAGGGGAAGTGAAGAGGGGTTTGTCCCAGTGAGACAGGGGAAGGTGAAGACAGGTTTGTCCCAGTTAGACAGGGAAGGTGAAGATAGGTTTGTACCAGTGAGGCAGGGGAAGTGAAGATAGGTTTGTCCCAGTTAGCGAGGGGAAATGAAGAGGGGTTTGTCCCAGTGAGACAGGGGAAGTGAAGATAGGTTTGTCCCAGTGAGACAGAGGAAGTGAAGAGGGGTTTGTCCCAGTGAGACAGGGGAAGTGAAGAGGGGTTTGTTCCAGTTAGACAGTGGAAGTGAAGAGGGGTTTGTTCCAGTTAGACAGTGGAAGTGAAGAGAGGTTTGTTCCAGTGAGACAGGGGAAGTGAAGATAGGTTTGTCCCAGTGAGACAGAGGAAGTGAAGATAGGTTTGCCCTAGTTAGACAGGGGAAGGTGAAGAGGGGTCTGCCCCAGTTAGACAGGGGAAGTGAAGAGGGGTTTGTCCCAGTGAGACAGGGGAAGGTGAAGACAGGTTTGTCCCAGTTAGACAGGGAAGGTGAAGATAGGTTTGTACCAGTGAGACAGGGGAAGTGAAGAGGGGTTTGTACCAGTTAGGCAGGGTAAGTGAAGAGGGGTTTCTTCCAGTGAGACAGGGGAAGGTGAAGATCGGTTTGTCCCAGTGAGACAGGTGAAGTGAAGATAGGTTTGTCTCAGTGAGACAGGGGAAGCTGAATAGGGGTTTTGTCCCAGTGAGAGAGGGGAAGGTGAAGATCGGTTTGTCCCAGTGAGACAGGGGAAGTGAAGATAGGTTTGTCTCAGTGAGACAGGGAAATGAAGAGGGGTTTGTCCCAGTGAGACAGGGGAAGTTGAAGATAGGTTTGTCCCACTGAGACAGGGGAAGGTGAAGATAGTTTTGTTCCAGTGACACAGGGGAAGGTGAAGATAGGTTTGTCCCAGTTAGACAGGGGAAGGTGAAGAGGGGTTTTGTCCCAGTGAGACAGGGTAAGGTGAAGAGAGGTTTGTCCCATTTAGGGAGGGGAAGTGAAGAGGGGTTTGTTCCAGTGAGACAGGGGAAGTGAAGATAGGTTTGCCCCAGTTAGACAGGGGGCGTTGAAGAGGGGTTTGTCCCAGTGGGACAGGGGAAGTGAAGTTAGCTTTGACCCTGTGAGACAGGGAAAGTGAATTTAGGTTTGTCCTAGTTAGAGAGGGGAAATGAAGATTGGTTTGTCCCAGTGAGACAGAGGAAGTGAAGATAGGTTTGTCCCAGTGAGACAGGGGAAATGAAGATAGGTTTGTCCCAGTGAGACAGAGGAAGTGAAGATAGGTTTTTCCCAGTGAGACAGGGGA
Source organism: Hemitrygon akajei (assembly GCF_048418815.1). Taxonomy (NCBI): domain Eukaryota; kingdom Metazoa; phylum Chordata; class Chondrichthyes; order Myliobatiformes; family Dasyatidae; genus Hemitrygon; species Hemitrygon akajei. The sequence goes on along the minus strand of NC_133128.1, from coordinate 101,958,310 downwards.
AGTGAAGAGGGGTTTGTCCCAGTTAGACAGTATAAGTGAAGAGAGGTTTGTTCCAGTGAGACAGGGGAAGTAAAGATACGTTTGCCCCAGTTAGAGAGGGGAATGTGAAGAGTGTTTGTCCCAGTTAGACAGGGGAAGTGAAGATGGGTTTGTACCAGTGAGGCAGGGTAAGTGAAGAGGGATTTGTCCCAGTTAGACAGGGAAAGGTGAAGAGGGGTTTGTCCCAGTGAGACAGGGGAAGGTGAAGAGGTGTTTGTCCAAGTTAGGCAGGGTAAGTGAAGAGGGGTTTGTTCCAGTGAGACAGGGGAAGGTAAAGATCGGTTTGTCCCAGTGAGACAGGTGAAGTGAAGATAGGTTTGTCTCAGTGAGACTGGGGAAGGTGAATAGGGGTTTTGTCCCAGTGAGACAGGGGAAGGTGAAGATCGGTTTGTCCCAGTGAGACAGGGGAAGTGAAGATAGGTTTGTCTCAGTGAGACAGAGAAATGAAGAGGGGTTTGTCCCAGTGAGACAGGGGAAGTTGAAGATAGGTTTGTCCCACTGAGACAGGGGAAGGTGAAGATAGGTTTGTTCCAGTGACACAGGGGAAGGTGAAGATAGGTTTGTCCCAGTTAGAAAGGGGAAGGTGAAGAGGGCTTTGTCCCAGTGAGACAGGGGAAGGTGAAGAGAGGTTTGTCCCATTTAGGGAGGGGAAGTGATGAGGGGTTTGTTCCAGTGAGACAGGGGAAGTGAAGATAGGTTTGCCCCAGTTAGACAGGGGAAGTTGAAGAGGAGTTTGTCCCAGTGGGACAGGGGAAGTGAAGTTTGCTTTGACCCAGTGAGACTGGGAAAGTGAAGTTAGGTTTGTCCTAGTTAGAGAGGGGAAATGAAGATTGGTTTGTCCCAGTGAGACAGGGGAAGGGAAGAGGGGTTTGTCCAGTGAGACAGGGGAAGTGAAGAGGGGTTTGTCCCAGTTAGACAGTATAAGTGAAGAGTGATTTGTTCCAGTGAGACAGGGGAAGTGAAGATACGTTTGCCCCAGTTAGAGAGGGGAATATGAAGAGTGTTTGTCCCAGTTAGACAGGGGAAGTGAAGATAGGTTTGTTCCAGTGACACAGGGGAAGGTGAAGATAGGTTTGTCCCAGTTAGACAGGGGAAGGTGAAGAGGGGTTTGCCCCAGTGAGACAGGGGGAGGTGAAGAGAGGTTTGTCCCATTTAGGGAGGGGAAGTGAAGAGGGGTTTGTCCCAGTGAGACAGGGGAAGTGAAGATAGGTTTTCCCCAGTTAGACAGGGGGCGTTGAAGAGGGGTTTGTCCCAGTGGGACAGGGGAAGTGAAGTTAGCTTTGACCCAGTGAGACAGGGAAAGTGAAGTTAGGTTTGTCCTAGTTAGAGAGGGGAAATGAAGATTGGTTTGTCCCAGTGAGACAGAGGAAGTGAAGATAGGTTTGTCCCAGTGAGACAGGGGAAGTGAAGAGGGGTTTGTCCAGTGAGACAGGGGAAGTGAAGAGGGGTTTGTCCCAGTTAGACAGTATAAGTGAAGAGAGGTTTGTTCCAGTGAGACAGGGGAAGTGAAGATACGTTTGCCCCAGTTAGAGAGGGGAATGTGAAGTGTGCTTGTCCCAGTTAGACAGGGGAAGTGAAGATAGGTTTGTACCAGTGAGGCAGGGGAAGTGAAGATAGGTTTGTCCCAGTTAGCGAGGGGAAATAAAGAGGGGTTTGTCCCAGTGAGACAGGGGAAGTGAAGAGAGGTTTGTTCCAGTGAGACAGGGGAAGTGAAGATAGGTTTGTCCCAGTGAGACAGAGGAAGTGAAGATAGGTTTGCCCTAGTTAGACAGGGGAAGGTGAAGAGGGGCTTTGTCCCAGTGAGACAGGGGAAGGTGAAGAGAGGTTTGTCCCATTTAGGGAGGGGAAGTGATGAGGGGTTTGTTCCAGTGAGACAGGGGAAGTAAAGATACGTTTGCCCCAGTTAGAGAGGGGAATGTGAAGAGTGTTTGTCCCAGTTAGACAGGGGAAGTGAAGATAGGTTTGTACCAGTGAGGCAGGGGAAGTGAAGAGGGATTTGTCCCAGTTAGACAGGGAAAGGTGAAGAGGGGTTTGTCCCAGTGAGACAGGGGAAGGTGAAGAGGGGTTTGTCCCAGTTAGACAGGGGAAGTGAGGAGGGGTTTGTTCCAGTGAAACAGGGGAAGGTGAAGAGGGGTTTGTCCCAGTGAGACAGGGGAAGGTGAATAGGGGTTTGGCCCAGTGAGACAGTGGACGTGAAGATAGGTTTGACCCATTGAGACAGGGGAAGGTGAAGAGGGGTTTGTCCCAGTTAGACAGAGGAATTGAAGAGGGGTTTGTCCCAGTTAGACAGGGAAAGGTGAAGAGGGGTTTGTCCCAGTGAGACAGGGGAAGGTGAAGAGGGGTTTGTCGCAGTTAGACAGGGGAAGTGAGGAGGGGTTTGTTCCAGTGAAACAGGGGAAGGTGAAGAGGTGTTTCTCCCAGTGAGACAGGGGAAGGTGAAGAGAGGTTTGTCCCATTTAGGGAGGGGAAGTGATGAGGGGTTTGTTCCAGTGAGACAGGGGAAGGGAAGATAGGTTTGCCCCAGTTAGACAGGGGACGTTGAAGAGGGGTTTGTCCCAGTGGGACAGGGGAAGTGAAGTTTGCTTTGACCCAGTGAGACAGGGAAAGTGAAGTTAGGTTTGTCCTAGTTAGAGAGGGGAAATGAAGATTGGTTTGTCCCAGTGAGACAGAGGAAGTGAAGATACTTTTGTCCCAGTGAGACAGGGGAAGTGAAGAGGGGTTTGTCCAGTGAGACAGGGGAAGTGAAGAGGGGTTTGTCCCAGTTAGACAGTATAAGTGAAGACAGATTTGTTCCAGTGAGACAGGGGAAGTGAAGATACGTTTGCCCCAGTTAGAGAGGGGAATGTGAAGAGTGTTTGTCCCAGTTAGACAGGGGAAGTGAAGATAGGTTTGTTCAAGTGACACAGGGGAAGGTGAAGATAGGTTTGTCCCAGTTAGACAGCGGAAGGTGAAGAGGGGTTTGTCCCAGTGAGACAGGGGAAGGTGAAGAGAGGTTTGTCCCATTTAGGGAGGGGAAGTGAAGAGGGGTTTGTTCCAGTGAGACAGGGGAAGGTGAATAGGGGTTTTGTCCCAGTTATACAGGGGAAGGTGAAGATCGGTTTGTCTCAGTGAGACAGGGGAAGTGAAGATAGGTTTGTCTCAGTGAGACAGGGAAATGAAGAGGGGTTTGTCCCAGTGAGACAGGGGAAGTTGAAGATAGGTTTGTCCCACTGAGACAGGGGAAGGTGAAGATAGGTTTGTTCCGGTGACACAGGGGAAGGTGAAGATAGGTTTGTCCCAGTTAGACAGAGGAAGGTGAAGAGGGCTTTGTCCCAGTGCGACAGGGGAAGGTGAAGAGAGGTTTGTCCCATTTAGGGAGTGGAAGTGATGAGGGGTTTGTTCCAGTGAGACAGGGGAAGTGAAGTTAGGTTTGTCCTAGTTAGAGAGGGGAATGTGAAGTGAGTTTGTCCCAGTGAGACAGGGGAAGTGAAGAGGGGTTTGTTCCAGTTAGACAGTGGAAGTGAAGAGAGGTTTGTTCCAGTGAGACAGGGGAAGTGAAGATAGGTTTGCCCTAGTTAGACAGGGGAAGGTGAAGAGGGGTCTGCCCCAGTTAGACAGGGGAAGTGAAGAGGGGTTTGTCCCAGTGAGACAGGGGAAGGTGAAGACAGGTTTGTCCCAGTTAGACAGGGAAGGTGAAGATAGGTTTGTACCAGTGTGACAGGGGAAGTGAAGAGAGGTTTGTCCCAGTTAGGCAGGGTAAGTGAAGAGGGGTTTGTTCCAGTGAGACAGGGGAAGGTGAAGATCGGTTTGTCCCAGTGAGACAGGTGAAGTGAAGATAGGTTTGTCTCAGTGAGACAGGGGAAGGTGAATAGGGGTTTTGTCCCAGTGAGACAGGGGAAGGTGAAGATCGGTTTGTCCCAGTGAGACAGGGGAAGTGAAGATAGGTTTGTCTCAGTGAGACAGGGAAATGAAGAGGGGTTTGTCCCAGTGAGACAGGGGAAGTTGAAGATAGGTTTGTCCCACTGAGACAGGGGAAGGTGAAGATAGGTTTGTTCCAGTGACACAGGGGAAGGTGAAGATAGGTTTGTCCCAGTTAGACAGGGGAAGGTGAAGAGGGCTTTGTCCCAGTGAGACAGGGGAAGGTGAAGAGAGGTTTGTCCCATTTAGGGAGGGGAAGTGATGAGGGGTTTGTTCCAGTGAGACAGTGGAAGTGAAGATAGGTTTGCCCCAGTTAGACAGGGGACGTTGAAGAGGGGTTTGTCCCAGTGGGACAGGGGAAGTGAAGTTTGCTTTGACCCAGTGAGACAGGTAAAGTGAATTTAGGTTTGTCCTAGTTAGAGAGGGGAAATGAAGAGGGGTTTGTCCCAGTGAGACAGGGGAAGTGAAGAGAGGTTTGTTCCAGTGAGACAGAGGAAGTGAAGATAGGTTTGTCCCAGTGAGACAGGGGAAGGTGAAGAGGGGTCTGTCCCAGTGAGACAGGGGAAGGTGAAGATACGTCTGCCCCAGTTAGAAAGGGGAAGTGAAGAGGGGTTTGTCCCAGTGAGACAGGGGAAGGTGAAGACAGGTTTGTCCCAGTTAGACAGGGAAGGTGAAGATAGGTTTGTACCAGTGAGGCAGGGGAAGTGAAGATAGGTTTGTCCCAGTTAGCGAGGGGAAATGAAGAGGGGTTTGTCCCAGTGAGACAGGGGAAGTGAAGATAGGTTTGTCCCAGTGAGACAGAGGAAGTGAAGAGGGGTTTGTCCCAGTGAGACAGGGGAAGTGAAGAGGGGTTTGTTCCAGTTAGACAGTGGAAGTGAAGAGGGGTTTGTTCCAGTTAGACAGTGGAAGTGAAGAGAGGTTTGTTCCAGTGAGACAGGGGAAGTGAAGATAGGTTTGTCCCAGTGAGACAGAGGAAGTGAAGATAGGTTTGCCCTAGTTAGACAGGGGAAGGTGAAGAGGGGTCTGCCCCAGTTAGACAGGGGAAGTGAAGAGGGGTTTGTCCCAGTGAGACAGGGGAAGGTGAAGACAGGTTTGTCCCAGTTAGACAGGGAAGGTGAAGATAGGTTTGTACCAGTGAGACAGGGGAAGTGAAGAGGGGTTTGTACCAGTTAGGCAGGGTAAGTGAAGAGGGGTTTCTTCCAGTGAGACAGGGGAAGGTGAAGATCGGTTTGTCCCAGTGAGACAGGTGAAGTGAAGATAGGTTTGTCTCAGTGAGACAGGGGAAGCTGAATAGGGGTTTTGTCCCAGTGAGAGAGGGGAAGGTGAAGATCGGTTTGTCCCAGTGAGACAGGGGAAGTGAAGATAGGTTTGTCTCAGTGAGACAGGGAAATGAAGAGGGGTTTGTCCCAGTGAGACAGGGGAAGTTGAAGATAGGTTTGTCCCACTGAGACAGGGGAAGGTGAAGATAGTTTTGTTCCAGTGACACAGGGGAAGGTGAAGATAGGTTTGTCCCAGTTAGACAGGGGAAGGTGAAGAGGGGTTTTGTCCCAGTGAGACAGGGTAAGGTGAAGAGAGGTTTGTCCCATTTAGGGAGGGGAAGTGAAGAGGGGTTTGTTCCAGTGAGACAGGGGAAGTGAAGATAGGTTTGCCCCAGTTAGACAGGGGGCGTTGAAGAGGGGTTTGTCCCAGTGGGACAGGGGAAGTGAAGTTAGCTTTGACCCTGTGAGACAGGGAAAGTGAATTTAGGTTTGTCCTAGTTAGAGAGGGGAAATGAAGATTGGTTTGTCCCAGTGAGACAGAGGAAGTGAAGATAGGTTTGTCCCAGTGAGACAGGGGAAATGAAGATAGGTTTGTCCCAGTGAGACAGAGGAAGTGAAGATAGGTTTTTCCCAGTGAGACAGGGGAAGTGAAGAGGGGTTTGTCCCAGTTAGACAGTATAAGTGAAGAGAGGTTTGTTCCAGTGAGACAGGGGAAGTAAAGATACGTTTGCCCCAGTTAGAGAGGGGAATGTGAAGAGTGTTTGTCCCAGTTAGACAGGGGAAGTGAAGATGGGTTTGTACCAGTGAGGCAGGGTAAGTGAAGAGGGATTTGTCCCAGTTAGACAGGGAAAGGTGAAGAGGGGTTTGTCCCAGTGAGACAGGGGAAGGTGAAGAGGTGTTTGTCCAAGTTAGGCAGGGTAAGTGAAGAGGGGTTTGTTCCAGTGAGACAGGGGAAGGTAAAGATCGGTTTGTCCCAGTGAGACAGGTGAAGTGAAGATAGGTTTGTCTCAGTGAGACTGGGGAAGGTGAATAGGGGTTTTGTCCCAGTGAGACAGGGGAAGGTGAAGATCGGTTTGTCCCAGTGAGACAGGGGAAGTGAAGATAGGTTTGTCTCAGTGAGACAGAGAAATGAAGAGGGGTTTGTCCCAGTGAGACAGGGGAAGTTGAAGATAGGTTTGTCCCACTGAGACAGGGGAAGGTGAAGATAGGTTTGTTCCAGTGACACAGGGGAAGGTGAAGATAGGTTTGTCCCAGTTAGAAAGGGGAAGGTGAAGAGGGCTTTGTCCCAGTGAGACAGGGGAAGGTGAAGAGAGGTTTGTCCCATTTAGGGAGGGGAAGTGATGAGGGGTTTGTTCCAGTGAGACAGGGGAAGTGAAGATAGGTTTGCCCCAGTTAGACAGGGGAAGTTGAAGAGGAGTTTGTCCCAGTGGGACAGGGGAAGTGAAGTTTGCTTTGACCCAGTGAGACTGGGAAAGTGAAGTTAGGTTTGTCCTAGTTAGAGAGGGGAAATGAAGATTGGTTTGTCCCAGTGAGACAGGGGAAGGGAAGAGGGGTTTGTCCAGTGAGACAGGGGAAGTGAAGAGGGGTTTGTCCCAGTTAGACAGTATAAGTGAAGAGTGATTTGTTCCAGTGAGACAGGGGAAGTGAAGATACGTTTGCCCCAGTTAGAGAGGGGAATATGAAGAGTGTTTGTCCCAGTTAGACAGGGGAAGTGAAGATAGGTTTGTTCCAGTGACACAGGGGAAGGTGAAGATAGGTTTGTCCCAGTTAGACAGGGGAAGGTGAAGAGGGGTTTGCCCCAGTGAGACAGGGGGAGGTGAAGAGAGGTTTGTCCCATTTAGGGAGGGGAAGTGAAGAGGGGTTTGTTCCAGTGAGACAGGGGAAGTGAAGATAGGTTTTCCCCAGTTAGACAGGGGGCGTTGAAGAGGGGTTTGTCCCAGTGGGACAGGGGAAGTGAAGTTAGCTTTGACCCAGTGAGACAGGGAAAGTGAAGTTAGGTTTGTCCTAGTTAGAGAGGGGAAATGAAGATTGGTTTGTCCCAGTGAGACAGAGGAAGTGAAGATAGGTTTGTCCCAGTGAGACAGGGGAAGTGAAGAGGGGTTTGTCCAGTGAGACAGGGGAAGTGAAGAGGGGTTTGTCCCAGTTAGACAGTATAAGTGAAGAGAGGTTTGTTCCAGTGAGACAGGGGAAGTGAAGATACGTTTGCCCCAGTTAGAGAGGGGAATGTGAAGTGTGCTTGTCCCAGTTAGACAGGGGAAGTGAAGATAGGTTTGTACCAGTGAGGCAGGGGAAGTGAAGATAGGTTTGTCCCAGTTAGCGAGGGGAAATAAAGAGGGGTTTGTCCCAGTGAGACAGGGGAAGTGAAGAGAGGTTTGTTCCAGTGAGACAGGGGAAGTGAAGATAGGTTTGTCCCAGTGAGACAGAGGAAGTGAAGATAGGTTTGCCCTAGTTAGACAGGGGAAGGTGAAGAGGGGTCTGTCCCAGTGAGACAGGGGAAGTGAAGAGGGGTTTGTCCCAGTGAGACAGGGGAAGGTGAAGACAGGTTTGTCCCAGTTAGACAGGGAAGGTGAAGATAGGTTTGTACCAGTGAGGCAGGGGAAGTGAAGATAGGTTTGTCCCAATTAGCGAGGGGAAATGAAGAGGGGTTTGTCCCAGTGAGACAGGGGAAGGTGAAGATCGGTTTGTCCCAGTGAGACAGGGGAAGGTGAATAGGGGTTTTGTCCCAGTGAGACAGGGGAAGGTGAAGATCGGTTTGTCCCAGTGAGACAGGGGAAGTGAAGATAGGTTTGTCTCAGTGAGACAGGGAAATGAAGAGGGGTTTGTCCCAGTGAGACAGGGGAAGTTGAAGATAGGTTTGTTCCAGTGACACAGGGGAAGGTGAAGATAGGTTTGTCCCAGTTAGACAGGGGAAGGTGAAGAGGGCTTTGTCCCAGTGAGACAGGGGAAGGTGAAGAGAGGTTTGTCCCATTTAGGGAGGGGAAGTGATGAGGGGTTTGTTCCAGTGAGACAGTGGAAGTGAAGATAGGTTTGCCCCAGTTAGACAGGGGACGTTGAAGAGGGGTTTGTCCCAGTGGGACAGGGGAAGTGAAGTTTGCTTTGACCCAGTGAGACAGGTAAAGTGAATTTAGGTTTGTCCTAGTTAGAGAGGGGAAATGAAGAGGGGTTTGTCCCAGTGAGACAGGGGAAGTGAAGAGAGGTTTGTTCCAGTGAGACAGAGGAAGTGAAGATAGGTTTGTCCCAGTGAGACAGGGGAAGGTGAAGAGGGGTCTGTCCCAGTGAGACAGGGGAAGGTGAAGATACGTCTGCCCCAGTTAGAAAGGGGAAGTGAAGAGGGGTTTGTCCCAGTGAGACAGGGGAAGGTGAAGACAGGTTTGTCCCAGTTAGACAGGGAAGGTGAAGATAGGTTTGTACCAGTGAGGCAGGGGAAGTGAAGATAGGTTTGTCCCAGTTAGCGAGGGGAAATGAAGAGGGGTTTGTCCCAGTGAGACAGGGGAAGTGAAGATAGGTTTGTCCCAGTGAGACAGAGGAAGTGAAGAGGGGTTTGTCCCAGTGAGACAGGGGAAGTGAAGAGGGGTTTGTTCCAGTTAGACAGTGGAAGTGAAGAGGGGTTTGTTCCAGTTAGACAGTGGAAGTGAAGAGAGGTTTGTTCCAGTGAGACAGGGGAAGTGAAGATAGGTTTGTCCCAGTGAGACAGAGGAAGTGAAGATAGGTTTGCCCTAGTTAGACAGGGGAAGGTGAAGAGGGGTCTGCCCCAGTTAGACAGGGGAAGTGAAGAGGGGTTTGTCCCAGTGAGACAGGGGAAGGTGAAGACAGGTTTGTCCCAGTTAGACAGGGAAGGTGAAGATAGGTTTGTACCAGTGAGACAGGGGAAGTGAAGAGGGGTTTGTACCAGTTAGGCAGGGTAAGTGAAGAGGGGTTTCTTCCAGTGAGACAGGGGAAGGTGAAGATCGGTTTGTCCCAGTGAGACAGGTGAAGTGAAGATAGGTTTGTCTCAGTGAGACAGGGGAAGCTGAATAGGGGTTTTGTCCCAGTGAGAGAGGGGAAGGTGAAGATCGGTTTGTCCCAGTGAGACAGGGGAAGTGAAGATAGGTTTGTCTCAGTGAGACAGGGAAATGAAGAGGGGTTTGTCCCAGTGAGACAGGGGAAGTTGAAGATAGGTTTGTCCCACTGAGACAGGGGAAGGTGAAGATAGTTTTGTTCCAGTGACACAGGGGAAGGTGAAGATAGGTTTGTCCCAGTTAGACAGGGGAAGGTGAAGAGGGGTTTTGTCCCAGTGAGACAGGGTAAGGTGAAGAGAGGTTTGTCCCATTTAGGGAGGGGAAGTGAAGAGGGGTTTGTTCCAGTGAGACAGGGGAAGTGAAGATAGGTTTGCCCCAGTTAGACAGGGGGCGTTGAAGAGGGGTTTGTCCCAGTGGGACAGGGGAAGTGAAGTTAGCTTTGACCCTGTGAGACAGGGAAAGTGAATTTAGGTTTGTCCTAGTTAGAGAGGGGAAATGAAGATTGGTTTGTCCCAGTGAGACAGAGGAAGTGAAGATAGGTTTGTCCCAGTGAGACAGGGGAAATGAAGATAGGTTTGTCCCAGTGAGACAGAGGAAGTGAAGATAGGTTTTTCCCAGTGAGACAGGGGAAGTGAAGAGGGGTTTGTCCCAGTGAGACAGTATAAGTGAAGAGAGGTTTGTCCCAGTGAGACAGAGGAAGTGAAGATAGGTTTGTCCCAGTGAGACAGGGGAAATGAAGATAGGTTTGTCCCAGTGAGACAGAGGAAGTGAAGATACGTTTGCCCCAGTTAGAGAGGGGAATGTGAAGAGTGTTTGTCCCAGTTAGACAGGGGAAGTGAAGATAGGTTTGTTCCAGTGACACAGGGGAAGGTGAAGATAGGTTTGTCCCAGTTAGACAGGGGAAGGTGAAGAGGGGTTTGCCCCAGTGAGACAGGGGGAGGTGAAGAGAGGTTTGTCCCATTTAGGGAGGGGAAGTGAAGAGGGGTTTGTTCCAGTGAGACAGGGGAAGTGAAGATAGGTTTTCCCCAGTTAGACAGGGGGCGTTGAAGAGGGGTTTGTCCCAGTGGGACAGGGGAAGTGAAGTTAGCTTTGACCCAGTGAGACAGGGAAAGTGAAGTTAGGTTTGTCCTAGTTAGAGAGGGGAAATGAAGATTGGTTTGTCCCAGTGAGACAGAGGAAGTGAAGATAGGTTTGTCCCAGTGAGACAGGGGAAGTGAAGAGGGGTTTGTCCAGTGAGACAGGGGAAGTGAAGAGGGGTTTGTCCCAGTTAGACAGTATAAGTGAAGAGAGGTTTGTTCCAGTGAGACAGGGGATGTGAAGATACGTTTGCCCCAGTTAGAGAGGGGAATGTGAAGTGTGCTTGTCCCAGTTAGACAGGGGAAGTGAAGATAGGTTTGTACCAGTGAGGCAGGGGAAGTGAAGATAGGTTTGTCCCAGTTAGCGAGGGGAAATAAAGAGGGGTTTGTCCCAGTGAGACAGGGGAAGTGAAGAGAGGTTTGTTCCAGTGAGACAGGGGAAGTGAAGATAGGTTTGTCCCAGTGAGACAGAGGAAGTGAAGATAGGTTTGCCCTAGTTAGACAGGGGAAGGTGAAGAGGGGTCTGTCCCAGTGAGACAGGGGAAGTGAAGAGGGGTTTGTCCCAGTGAGACAGGGGAAGGTGAAGACAGGTTTGTCCCAGTTAGACAGGGAAGGTGAAGATAGGTTTGTACCAGTGAGGCAGGGGAAGTGAAGATAGGTTTGTCCCAATTAGCGAGGGGAAATGAAGAGGGGTTTGTCCCAGTGAGACAGGGGAAGGTGAAGATCGGTTTGTCCCAGTGAGACAGGGGAAGTGAAGATAGGTTTGTCTCAGTGAGACAGAGAAATGAAGAGGGGTTTGTCCCAGTGAGACAGGGGAAGTTGAAGATAGGTTTGTCCCACTGAGACAGGGGAAGGTGAAGATAGGTTTGTTCCAGTGACACAGGGGAAGGTGAAGATAGGTTTGTCCCAGTTAGAAAGGGGAAGGTGAAGAGGGCTTTGTCCCAGTGAGACAGGGGAAGGTGAAGAGAGGTTTGTCCCATTTAGGGAGGGGAAGTGATGAGGGGTTTGTTCCAGTGAGACAGGGGAAGTGAAGATAGGTTTGCCCCAGTTAGACAGGGGAAGTTGAAGAGGAGTTTGTCCCAGTGGGACAGGGGAAGTGAAGTTTGCTTTGACCCAGTGAGACTGGGAAAGTGAAGTTAGGTTTGTCCTAGTTAGAGAGGGGAAATGAAGATTGGTTTGTCCCAGTGAGACAGGGGAAGGGAAGAGGGGTTTGTCCAGTGAGACAGGGGAAGTGAAGAGGGGTTTGTCCCAGTTAGACAGTATGTGAAGAGTGATTTGTTCCAGTGAGACAGGGGAAGTGAAGATAGGTTTTCCCCAGTTAGACAGGGGGCGTTGAAGAGGGGTTTGTCCCAGTGGGACAGGGGAAGTGAAGTTAGCTTTGACCCAGTGAGACAGGGAAAGTGAAGTTAGGTTTGTCCTAGTTAGAGAGGGGAAATGAAGATTGGTTTGTCCCAGTGAGACAGAGGAAGTGAAGATAGGTTTGTCCCAGTGAGACAGGGGAAGTGAAGAGGGGTTTGTCCAGTGAGACAGGGGAAGTGAAGAGGGGTTTGTCCCAGTTAGACAGTATAAGTGAAGAGAGGTTTGTTCCAGTGAGACAGGGGAAGTGAAGATACGTTTGCCCCAGTTAGAGAGGGGAATGTGAAGTGTGCTTGTCCCAGTTAGACAGGGGAAGTGAAGATAGGTTTGTACCAGTGAGGCAGGGGAAGTGAAGATAGGTTTGTCCCAGTTAGCGAGTGGAAATAAAGAGGGGTTTGTCCCAGTGAGACAGGGCAAGTGAAGAGAGGTTTGTTCCAGTGAGACAGGGGAAGTGAAGATAGGTTTGTCCCAGTGAGACAGAGGAAGTGAAGATAGGTTTGCCCTAGTTAGACAGGGGAAGGTGAAGAGGGGTCTGTCCCAGTGAGACAGGGGAAGTGAAGAGGGGTTTGTCCCAGTGAGACAGGGGAAGGTGAAGACAGGTTTGTCCCAGTTAGACAGGGAAGGTGAAGATAGGTTTGTACCAGTGAGGCAGGGGAAGTGAAGATAGGTTTGTCCCAATTAGCGAGGGGAAATGAAGAGGGGTTTGTCCCAGTGAGACAGGGGAAGTGAAGATAGGTTTGTCCCAGTGAGACAGAGGAAGTGAAGAGGGGTTTGTCCCAGTGAGACAGGGGAAGTGAAGAGGGGTTTGTTCCAGTTAGACAGTGGAAGTGAAGAGAGGTTTGTTCCAGTGAGACAGGGGAAGTGAAGATAGGTTTGTCCCAGTGAGACAGAGGAAGTGAAGATAGGTTTGCCCTAGTTAGACAGGGGAAGGTGAAGAGGGGTCTGCCCCAGTTAGACAGGGGAAGTGAAGAGGGGTTTGTCCCAGTGAGACAGGGGAAGGTGAAGACAGGTTTGTCCCAGTTAGACAGGGAAGGTGAAGATAGGTTTGTACCAGTGAGACAGGGGAAGTGAAGAGGGGTTTGTACCAGTTAGGCAGGGTAAGTGAAGAGGGGTTTGTTCCAGTGAGACAGGGGAAGGTGAAGATCGGTTTGTCCCAGTGAGACAGGTGAAGTGAAGATAGGTTTGTCTCAGTGAGACAGGGGAAGGTGAATAGGGGTTTTGTCCCAGTGAGACAGGGGAAGGTGAAGATCGGTTTGTCCCAGTGAGACAGGGGAAGTGAAGATAGGTTTGTCTCAGTGAGACAGGGGAAATGAAGAGGGGTTTGTCCCAGTGAGACAGGGGAAATGAAGAGGGGTTTGTCCCAGTGAGACAGGGGAAGTTGAAGATAGGTTTGTCCCACTGAGACAGGGGAAGGTGAAGATAGTTTTGTTCCAGTGACACAGGGGAAGGTGAAGATAGGTTTGTCCCAGTTAGACAGGGGAAGGTGAAGATAGGTTTGCCCTAGTTAGACAGGGGAAGGTGAAGAGGGGTTTGTCCCAGTGAGACAGGGGAAGGTGAAGAGGGGTTTGTCCCAGTTAGACAGGGGAAGTGAGGAGGGGTTTGTTCCAGTGAAACAGGGGATGGTGAAGAGGGGTTTGTCCCAGTGTGACAGGGGAATGTGAATAGTGGTTTGGCCCAGTGAGACAGTGGACGTGAAGATAGGTTTGTCCCAGTTATACAATGGAAGGTGAAGAGGGGTTTCTCCCAGTGAGACAGGGGAAGGTGAAGATAGGTTTGTCCCAGTTAGACATGAAACGTGAAGATATGTTTGTTCCAGTGAGACAAGGGAAGATGAAGATAGGTTTGCCCCAGTTAGACAGGGGAAGGTGAAGAGAGGTTTGTCCCAGTGAGACAGGGGAAGGTGAAGAGGGGTTTGTCCCAGTTAGGCAGGGTAAGTGAAGAGGGGTTTGTTCCAGTGAGACAGGGGAAGGTAAAGATCGTTTTTGTCCCAGTGAGACAGGTGAAGTGAAGATAGGTTTGTCTCAGTGAGACAGGGGAAGGTGAATAGGGGTTTTGTCCCAGTGAGACAGGGGAAGGTGAAGATCGGTTTGTCCCAGTGAGACAGGGGAAGTGAAGATAGGTTTGTCTCAGTGAGACAGGGAAATGAAGAGGGGTTTGTCCCAGTGAGACAGGGGAAGTTGAAGATAGGTTTGTCCCACTGAGACAGGGGAAGGTGAAGATAGGTTTGTTCCAGTGACACAGGGGAAGGTGAAGATAGGTTTGTCCCAGTTAGACAGGGGAAGGTGAAGAGGGCTTAGTCCCAGTGAGACAGGGGAAGGTGAAGAGAGGTTTGTCCCATTTAGGGAGGGGAAGTGATGAGGGGTTTGTTCCAGTGAGACAGTGGAAGTGAAGATAGGTTTGCCCCAGTTAGACAGGGGACGTTGAAGAGGGGTTTGTCCCAGTGGGACGGGGAAGTGAAGTTTGCTTTGACCCAGTGAGACAGGGGAAGTGAAGTTAGGTTTGTCCTAGTTAGAGAGGGGAAATGAAGATTGGTTTGTCCCAGTGAGACAGGGGAAGTGAAGATAGGTTTGTCCCAGTGAGACAGGGGAAGTGAAGAGGGGTTTGTCCAGTGAGACAGGGGAAGTGAAGAGGGGTTTGTCCCAGTTAGACAGTATAAGTGAAGAGAGGTTTGTTCCAGTGAGACAGGGGAAGTGAAGATACGTTTGCCCCAGTTAGAGAGGGGAATGTGAAGTGTGTTTGTCCCAGTTAGACAGGGGAAGTGAAGATAGGTTTGTACCAGTGAGGCAGGGGAAGTGAAGATAGGTTTGTCCCAGTTAGCGAGTGGAAATGAAGAGGGGTTTGTCCCAGTGAGACAGGGGAAGTGAAGATAGGTTTGTCCCCGTGAGACAGAGGAAGTGAAGAGGGGTTTGTCCCAGTGAGACAGGGGAAGTGAAGAGGGGTTTGTTCCAGTTAGACAGTGGAAGTGAAGAGAGGTTTGTTCCAGTGAGACAGGGGAAGTGAAGATAGGTTTGTCCCAGTGAGACAGAGGAAGTGAAGATAGGTTTGCCCTAGTTAGACAGGGGAAGGTGATGAGGGGTCTGTCCCAGTGAGACAGGGGAAGTGAAGATAGGTCTGCCCCAGTTAGACAGGGGAAGTGAAGAGGGGTTTGTCCCAGTGAGACAGGGGAAGGTGAAGACAGGTTTGTCCCAGTTAGACAGGGAAGGTGAAGATAGGTTTGTACCAGTGAGGCAGGGGAAGTGAAGATAGGTTTGTCCCAGTTAGCGAGTGGAAATGAAGAGGGGTTTGTCCCAGTGAGACAGGGGAAGTGAAGATAGGTTTGTCCCCGTGAGACAGAGGAAGTGAAGAGGGGTTTGTCCCAGTGAGACAGGGGAAGTGAAGAGGGGTTTGTTCCAGTTAGACAGTGGAAGTGAAGAGAGGTTTGTTCCAGTGAGACAGTGGAAGTGAAGATAGGTTTGCCCTAGTTAGACAGGGGAAGGTGAAGAGGGGTCTGCCCCAGTTAGACAGAGGAAGTGAAGAGGGGTTTGTCCCAGTGAGACAGGGGAAGTGAAGATAGGTTTGCCCTAGTTAGACAGGGGAAGGTGAAGAGGGGTCTGCCCCAGTTAGACAGGGGAAGTGAAGAGGGGTTTGTCCCAGTGAGACAGGGGAAGGTGAAGACAGGTTTGTCCCAGTTAGACAGGGATGGTGAAGATAGGTTTGTACCAGTGAGACAGGGGAAGTGAAGAGGGGTTTGTCCCAGTTAGGCAGGGTAAGTGAAGAGGGGTTTGTTCCAGTGAGACAGGGGAAGGTGAAGATCGGTTTGTCCCAGTGAGACAGGTGAAGTGAAGATAGGTTTGTCTCAGTGAGACAGGGGAAGGTGAATAGGGGTTTTGTCCCAGTGAGACAGGGGAAGGTGAAGATCGGTTTGTCCCAGTGAGACAGGGGAAGTGAAGATATGTTTGTCTCAGTGAGACAGGGAAATGAAGAGGGGTTTGTCCCAATGAGACAGGGGAAGTTGAAGATAGGTTTGTCCCACTGAGACAGGGGAAGGTGAAGATAGGTTTGTTCCAGTGACACAGGGGAAGGTGAAGATAGGTTTGTCCCAGTTAGACAGGGGAAGGTGAAGAGGACTTTGTCCCAGTGAGACAGGGGAAGGTGAAGAGAGGTTTGTCCCATTTAGGGAGGGGAAGTGATGAGGGGTTTGTTCCAGTGAGACAGGGGAAGTGAAGATAGGTTTGCCCCAGTTAGACAGGGGACTTTGAAGAGTGGTTTGTCCCAGTGGGACAGCAGAAGTGAAGTTTGCTTTGACCCAGTGAGACAGGGAAAGTGAATTTAGGTTTGTCCTAGTTAGAGAGGGGAAGTGAAGATAGGTTTGTCCCAGTGAGACAGGGGAAGTGAAGAGGGTTTTGTCCAGTGAGACAGGGGAAGTGAAGAGGGGTTTGTCCCAGTTAGACAGTATAAGTGAAGAGAGGTTTGTTCCAGTGAGACAGGGGAAGTGAAGATACGTTTGCCCCAGTTAGACAGAGGAATTGAAGAGGGGTTTGTCCCAGTTAGACAGGGAAAGGTGAAGAGGGGTTTGTCCCAGTGAGACAGGGGAAGGTGAAGAGGGGTTTGTCCCAGTTAGACAGGGGAAGTGAGGAGGGGTTTGTTCCAGTGAAACAGGGGAAGGTGAAGAGGGGTTTGTCCCAGTGAGACAGGGGAAGGTGAATAGGGGTTTGGCCCAGTGAGACAGTGGACGTGAAGATAGGTTTGACCCATTGAGACAGGGGAAGGTGAAGAGGGGTTTGTCCCAGTTAGACAGAGGAATTGAAGAGGGGTTTGTCCCAGTTAGACAGGGAAAGGTGAAGAGGGGTTTGTCCCAGTGAGACAGGGGAAGGTGAAGAGGGGTTTGTCGCAGTTAGACAGGGGAAGTGAGGAGGGGTTTGTTCCAGTGAAACAGGGGAAGGTGAAGAGGGGTTTCTCCCAGTGAGACAGGGGAAGGTGAAGAGAGGTTTGTCCCATTTAGGGAGGGGAAGTGATGAGGGGTTTGTTCCAGTGAGACAGGGGAAGTGAAGATAGGTTTGCCCCAGTTAGACAGGGGACGTTGAAGAGGGGTTTGTCCCAGTGGGACAGGGGAAGTGAAGTTTGCTTTGACCCAGTGAGACAGGGAAAGTGAAGTTAGGTTTGTCCTAGTTAGAGAGGGGAAATGAAGATTGGTTTGTCCCAGTGAGACAGAGGAAGTGAAGATACTTTTGTCCCAGTGAGACAGTGGAAGTGAAGAGGGGTTTGTCCAGTGAGACAGGGGAAGTGAAGAGGGGTTTGTCCCAGTTAGACAGTATGAGTGAAGAGAGATTTGTTCCAGTGAGACAGGGGAAGTGAAGATACGTTTGCCCCAGTTAGAGAGGGGAATGTGAAGAGTGTTTGTCCCAGTTAGACAGGGGAAGTGAAGATAGGTTTGTTCAAGTGACACAGGGGAAGGTGAAGATAGGTTTGTCCCAGTTAGACAGCGGAAGGTGAAGAGGGGTTTGTCCCAGTGAGACAGGGGAAGGTGAAGAGAGGTTTGTCCCATTTAGGGAGGGGAAGTGAAGAGGGGTTTGTTCCAGTGAGACAGGGGAAGGTGAATAGGGGTTTTGTCCCAGTTAGACAGGGGAAGGTGAAGATCGGTTTGTCTCAGTGAGACAGGGGAAGTGAAGATAGGTTTGTCTCAGTGAGACAGGGAAATGAAGAGGGGTTTGTCCCAGTGAGACAGGGGAAGTTGAAGATAGGTTTGTCCCACTGAGACAGGGGAAGGTGAAGATAGGTTTGTTCCGGTGACACAGGGGAAGGTGAAGATAGGTTTGTCCCAGTTAGACAGAGGAAGGTGAAGAGGGCTTTGTCCCAGTGCGACAGGGGAAGGTGAAGAGAGGTTTGTCCCATTTAGGGAGTGGAAGTGATGAGGGGTTTGTTCCAGTGAGACAGGGGAAGTGAAGTTAGGTTTGTCCTAGTTAGAGAGGGGAATGTGAAGTGAGTTTGTCCCAGTGAGACAGGGGAAGTGAAGAGGGGTTTGTTCCAGTTAGACAGTGGAAGTGAAGAGAGGTTTGTTCCAGTGAGACAGGGGAAGTGAAGATAGGTTTGTCCCAGAGAGACAGAGGAAGTGAAGATAGGTTTGCCCTAGTTAGACAGGGGAAGGTGAAGAGGGGTCTGCCCCAGTTAGACAGGGGAAGTGAAGAGGGGTTTGTCCCAGTGAGACAGGGGAAGGTGAAGACAGGTTTGTCCCAGTTAGACAGGGAAGGTGAAGATAGGTTTGTACCAGTGTGACAGGGGAAGTGAAGAGAGGTTTGTCCCAGTTAGGCAGGGTAAGTGAAGAGGGGTTTGTTCCAGTGAGACAGGGGAAGGTGAAGATCGGTTTGTCCCAGTGAGACAGGTGAAGTGAAGATAGGTTTGTCTCAGTGAGACAGGGGAAGGTGAATAGGGGTTTTGTCCCAGTGAGACAGGGGAAGGTGAAGATCGGTTTGTCCCAGTGAGACAGGGGAAGTGAAGATAGGTTTGTCTCAGTGAGACAGGGAAATGAAGAGGGGTTTGTCCCAGTGAGACAGGGGAAGTTGAAGATAGGTTTGTCCCACTGAGACAGGGGAAGGTGAAGATAGGTTTGTTCCAGTGACACAGGGGAAGGTGAAGATAGGTTTGTCCCAGTTAGACAGGGGAAGGTGAAGAGGGCTTTGTCCCAGTGAGACAGGGGAAGGTGAAGAGAGGTTTGTCCCATTTAGGGAGGGGAAGTGATGAGGGGTTTGTTCCAGTGAGACAGTGGAAGTGAAGATAGGTTTGCCCCAGTTAGACAGGGGACGTTGAAGAGGGGTTTGTCCCAGTGGGACAGGGGAAGTGAAGTTTGCTTTGACCCAGAGAGACAGGTAAAGTGAATTTAGGTTTGTCCTAGTTAGAGAGGGGAAATGAAGAGGGGTTTGTCCCAGTGAGACAGGGGAAGTGAAGAGAGGTTTGTTCCAGTGAGACAGAGGAAGTGAAGATAGGTTTGTCCCAGTGAGACAGGGGAAGGTGAAGAGGGGTCTGTCCCAGTGAGACAGGGGAAGGTGAAGATACGTCTGCCCCAGTTAGAAAGGGGAAGTGAAGAGGGGTTTGTCCCAGTGAGACAGGGGAAGGTGAAGACAGGTTTGTCCCAGTTAGACAGGGAAGGTGAAGATAGGTTTGTACCAGTGAGGCAGGGGAAGTGAAGATAGGTTTGTCCCAGTTAGCGAGGGGAAATGAAGAGGGGTTTGTCCCAGTGAGACAGGGGAAGTGAAGATAGGTTTGTCCCAGTGAGACAGAGGAAGTGAAGAGGGGTTTGTCCCAGTGAGACAGGGGAAGTGAAGAGGGGTTTGTTCCAGTTAGACAGTGGAAGTGAAGAGAGGTTTGTTCCAGTGAGACAGGGGAAGTGAAGATAGGTTTGTCCCAGTGAGACAGAGGAAGTGAAGATAGGTTTGCCCTAGTTAGACAGGGGAAGGTGAAGAGGGGTCTGCCCCAGTTAGACAGGGGAAGTGAAGAGGGGTTTGTCCCAGTGAGACAGGGGAAGGTGAAGACAGGTTTGTCCCAGTAAGACAGGGAAGGTGAAGATAGGTTTGTACCAGTGAGACAGGGGAAGTGAAGAGGGGTTTGTACCAGTTAGGCAGGGTAAGTGAAGAGGGGTTTCTTCCAGTGAGACAGGGGAAGGTGAAGATCGGTTTGTCCCAGTGAGACAGGTGAAGTGAAGATAGGTTTGTCTCAGTGAGACAGGGGAAGGTGAATAGGGGTTTTGTCCCAGTGAGAGAGGGGAAGGTGAAGATCGGTTTGTCCCAGTGAGACAGGGGAAGTGAAGATAGGTTTGTCTCAGTGAGACAGGGAAATGAAGAGGGGTTTGTCCCAGTGAGACAGGGGAAGTTGAAGATAGGTTTGTCCCACTGAGACAGGGGAAGGTGAAGATAGTTTTGTTCCAGTGACACAGGGGAAGGTGAAGATAGGTTTGTCCCAGTTAGACAGGGGAAGGTGAAGAGGGGTTTTGTCCCAGTGAGACAGGGTAAGGTGAAGAGAGGTTTGTCCCATTTAGGGAGGGGAAGTGAAGAGGGGTTTGTTCCAGTGAGACAGGGGAAGTGAAGATAGGTTTGCCCCAGTTAGACAGGGGGCGTTGAAGAGGGGTTTGTCCCAGTGGGACAGGGGAAGTGAAGTTAGCTTTGACCCTGTGAGACAGGGAAAGTGAATTTAGGTTTGTCCTAGTTAGAGAGGGGAAATGAAGATTGGTTTGTCCCAGTGAGACAGAGGAAGTGAAGATAGGTTTGTCCCAGTGAGACAGGGGAAATGAAGATTGGTTTGTCCCAGTGAGACAGAGGAAGTGAAGATAGGTTTTTCCCAGTGAGACAGGGGAAGTGAAGAGGGGTTTGTCCCAGTTAGACAGTATAAGTGAAGAGAGGTTTGTTCCAGTGAGACAGGGGAAGTAAAGATACGTTTGCCCCAGTTAGAGAGGGGAATGTGAAGAGTGTTTGTCCCAGTTAGACAGGGGAAGTGAAGATGGGTTTGTACCAGTGAGGCAGGGTAAGTGAAGAGGGATTTGTCCCAGTTAGACAGGGAAAGGTGAAGAGGGGTTTGTCCCAGTGAGACAGGGGAAGGTGAAGAGGTGTTTGTCCAAGTTAGGCAGGGTAAGTGAAGAGGGGTTTGTTCCAGTGAGACAGGGGAAGGTAAAGATCGGTTTGTCCCAGTGAGACAGGTGAAGTGAAGATAGGTTTGTCTCAGTGAGACTGGGGAAGCTGAATAGGGGTTTTGTCCCAGTGAGACAGGGGAAGGTGAAGATCGGTTTGTCCCAGTGAGACAGGGGAAGTGAAGATAGGTTTGTCTCAGTGAGACAGAGAAATGAAGAGGGGTTTGTCCCAGTGAGACAGGGGAAGTTGAAGATAGGTTTGTTCCAGTGACACAGGGGAAGGTGAAGATAGGTTTGTCCCAGTTAGAAAGGGGAAGGTGAAGAGGGCTTTGTCCCAGTGAGACAGGGGAAGGTGAAGAGAGGTTTGTCCCATTTAGGGAGGGGAAGTGATGAGGGGTTTGTTCCAGTGAGACAGGGGAAGTGAAGATAGGTTTGCCCCAGTTAGACAGGGGAAGTTGAAGAGGAGTTTGTCCCAGTGGGACAGGGGAAGTGAAGTTTGCTTTGACCCAGTGAGACTGGGAAAGTGAAGTTAGGTTTGTCCTAGTTAGAGAGGGGAAATGAAGATTGGTTTGTCCCAGTGAGACAGGGGAAGGGAAGAGGGGTTTGTCCAGTGAGACAGGGGAAGTGAAGAGGGGTTTGTCCCAGTTAGACAGTATAAGTGAAGAGTGATTTGTTCCAGTGAGACAGGGGAAGTGAAGATACGTTTGCCCCAGTTAGAGAGGGGAATGTGAAGAGTGTTTGTCCCAGTTAGACAGGGGAAGTGAAGATAGGTTTGTTCCAGTGACACAGGGGAAGGTGAAGATAGGTTTGTCCCAGTTAGACAGGGGAAGGTGAAGAGGGGTTTGTCCCAGTGAGACAGGGGAAGGTGAAGAGAGGTTTGTCCCATTTAGGGAGGGGAAGTGAAGAGGGGTTTGTTCCAGTGAGACAGGGGAAGTGAAGATAGGTTTTCCCCAGTTAGACAGGGGGCGTTGAAGAGGGGTTTGTCCCAGTGGGACAGGGGAAGTGAAGTTAGCTTTGACCCAGTGAGACAGGGAAAGTGAAGTTAGGTTTGTCCTAGTTAGAGAGGGGAAATGAAGATTGGTTTGTCGCAGTGAGACAGAGGAAGTGAAGATAGGTTTGTCCCAGTGAGACAGGGGAAGTGAAGAGGGGTTTGTCCAGTGAGACAGGGGAAGTGAAGAGGGGTTTGTCCCAGTTAGACAGTATAAGTGAAGAGAGGTTTGTTCCAGTGAGACAGGGGAAGTGAAGATACGTTTGCCCCAGTTAGAGAGGGGAATGTGAAGTGTGCTTGTCCCAGTTAGACAGGGGAAGTGAAGATAGGTTTGTACCAGTGAGGCAGGGGAAGTGAAGATAGGTTTGTACCAGTGAGACAGGGGAAGTGAAGATAGGTTTGTCCCAGTGAGACAGAGGAAGTGAAGATAGGTTTGCCCTAGTTAGACAGGGGAAGGTGAAGAGGGGTCTGTCCCAGTGAGACAGGGGAAGTGAAGAGGGGTTTGTCCCAGTGAGACAGGGGAAGGTGAAGACAGGTTTGTCCCAGTTAGACAGGGAAGGTGAAGATAGGTTTGTACCAGTGAGGCAGGGGAAGTGAAGATAGGTTTGTCCCAATTAGCGAGGGGAAATGAAGAGGGGTTTGTCCCAGTGAGACAGGGGAAGGTGAAGATCGGTTTGTCCCAGTGAGACAGGGGAAGTGAAGATAGGTTTGTCTCAGTGAGACAGAGAAATGAAGAGGGGTTTGTCCCACTGAGACAGGGGAAGTTGAAGATAGGTTTGTCCCACTGAGACAGGGGAAGGTGAAGATAGGTTTGTTCCAGTGACACAGGGGAAGGTGAAGATAGGTTTGTCCCAGTTAGAAAGGGGAAGGTGAAGAGGGCTTTGTCCCAGTGAGACAGGGGAAGGTGAAGAGAGGTTTGTCCCATTTAGGGAGGGGAAGTGATGAGGGGTTTGTTCCAGTGAGACAGGGGAAGTGAAGATAGGTTTGCCCCAGTTAGACAGGGGAAGTTGAAGAGGAGTTTGTCCCAGTGGGACAGGGGAAGTGAAGTTTGCTTTGACCCAGTGAGACTGGGAAAGTGAAGTTAGGTTTGTCCTAGTTAGAGAGGGGAAATGAAGATTGGTTTGTCCCAGTGAGACAGGGGAAGGGAAGAGGGGTTTGTCCAGTGAGACAGGGGAAGTGAAGAGGGGTTTGTCCCAGTTAGACAGTATAAGTGAAGAGTGATTTGTTCCAGTGAGACAGGGGAAGTGAAGATACGTTTGCCCCAGTTAGAGAGGGGAATGTGAAGAGTGTTTGTCCCAGTTAGACAGGGGAAGTGAAGATAGGTTTGTTCCAGTGACACAGGGGAAGGTGAAGATAGGTTTGTCCCAGTTAGACAGGGGAAGGTGAAGAGGGGTATGTCCCAGTGAGACAGGGGAAGGTGAAGAGAGGTTTGTCCCATTTAGGGAGGGGAAGTGAAGAGGGGTTTGTTCCAGTGAGACAGGGGAAGTGAAGATAGGTTTTCCCCAGTTAGACAGGGGGCGTTGAAGAGGGGTTTGTGCCAGTGGGACAGGGGAAGTGAAGTTAGCTTTGACCCAGTGAGACAGGGAAAGTGAAGTTAGGTTTGTCCTAGTTAGAGAGGGGAAATGAAGATTGGTTTGTCCCAGTGAGACAGAGGAAGTGAAGATAGGTTTGTCCCAGTGAGACAGGGGAAGTGAAGAGGGGTTTGTCCAGTGAGACAGGGGAAGTGAAGAGGGGTTTGTCCCAGTTAGACAGTATAAGTGAAGAGAGGTTTGTTCCAGTGAGACAGGGGAAGTGAAGATACGTTTGCCCCAGTTAGAGAGGGGAATGTGAAGTGTGCTTGTCCCAGTTAGACAGGGGAAGTGAAGATAGGTTTGTACCAGTGAGGCAGGGGAAGTGAAGATAGGTTTGTCCCAGTTAGCGAGTGGAAATAAAGAGGGGTTTGTCCCAGTGAGACAGGGGAAGTGAAGAGAGGTTTGTTCCAGTGAGACAGGGGAAGTGAAGATAGGTTTGTCCCAGTGAGACAGAGGAAGTGAAGATAGGTTTGCCCTAGTTAGACAGGGGAAGGTGAAGAGGGGTCTGTCCCAGTGAGACAGGGGAAGTGAAGAGGGGTTTGTCCCAGTGAGACAGGGGAAGGTGAAGACAGGTTTGTCCCAGTTAGACAGGGAAGGTGAAGATAGGTTTG
The DNA here is from genome assembly GCF_048418815.1 of Hemitrygon akajei. Lineage (NCBI taxonomy): Eukaryota > Metazoa > Chordata > Chondrichthyes > Myliobatiformes > Dasyatidae > Hemitrygon > Hemitrygon akajei. The sequence continues at coordinate 101,934,922 of NC_133128.1, read as the reverse complement.
TACCAGTGAGGCAGGGGAAGTGAAGATAGGTTTGTCCCAATTAGCGAGGGGAAATGAAGAGGGGTTTGTCCCAGTGAGACAGGGGAAGTGAAGATAGGTTTGTCCCAGTGAGACAGAGGAAGTGAAGAGGGGTTTGTCCCAGTGAGACAGGGGAAGTGAAGAGGGGTTTGTTCCAGTTAGACAGTGGAAGTGAAGAGAGGTTTGTTCCAGTGAGACAGGGGAAGTGAAGATAGGTTTGTCCCAGTGAGACAGAGGAAGTGAAGATAGGTTAGCCCTAGTTAGACAGGGGAAGGTGAAGAGGGGTCTGCCCCAGTTAGACAGGGGAAGTGAAGAGGGGTTTGTCCCAGTGAGACAGGGGAAGGTGAAGACAGGTTTGTCCCAGTTAGACAGGGAAGGTGAAGATAGGTTTGTACCAGTGAGACAGGTGAAGTGAAGATAGGTTTGTCTCAGTGAGACAGGGGAAGGTGAATAGGGGTTTTGTCCCAGTGAGACAGGGGAAGGTGAAGATCGGTTTGTCCCAGTGAGACAGGGGAAGTGAAGATAGGTTTGTCTCAGTGAGACAGGGGAAATGAAGAGGGGTTTGTCCCAGTGAGACAGGGGAAATGAAGAGGGGTTTGTCCCAGTGAGACAGGGGAAGTTGAAGATAGGTTTGTCCCACTGAGACAGGGGAAGGTGAAGATAGTTTTGTTCCAGTGACACAGGGGAAGGTGAAGATAGGTTTGTCCCAGTTAGACAGGGGAAGGTGAAGATAGGTTTGCCCTAGTTAGACAGGGGAAGGTGAAGAGGGGTTTGTCCCAGTGAGACAGGGGAAGGTGAAGAGGGGTTTGTCCCAGTTAGACAGGGGAAGTGAGGAGGGGTTTGTTCCAGTGAAACAGGGGATGGTGAAGAGGGGTTTGTCCCAGTGTGACAGGGGAATGTGAATAGTGGTTTGGCCCAGTGAGACAGTGGACGTGAAGATAGGTTTGTCCCAGTTATACAATGGAAGGTGAAGAGGGGTTTCTCCCAGTGAGACAGGGGAAGGTGAAGATAGGTTTGTCCCAGTTAGACATGAAACGTGAAGATATGTTTGTTCCAGTGAGACAAGGGAAGATGAAGATAGGTTTGCCCCAGTTAGACAGGGGAAGGTGAAGAGAGGTTTGTCCCAGTGAGACAGGGGAAGGTGAAGAGGGGTTTGTCCCAGTTAGGCAGGGTAAGTGAAGAGGGGTTTGTTCCAGTGAGACAGGGGAAGGTAAAGATCGTTTTTGTCCCAGTGAGACAGGTGAAGTGAAGATAGGTTTGTCTCAGTGAGACAGGGGAAGGTGAATAGGGGTTTTGTCCCAGTGAGACAGGGGAAGGTGAAGATCGGTTTGTCCCAGTGAGACAGGGGAAGTGAAGATAGGTTTGTCTCAGTGAGACAGGGAAATGAAGAGGGGTTTGTCCCAGTGAGACAGGGGAAGTTGAAGATAGGTTTGTCCCACTGAGACAGGGGAAGGTGAAGATAGGTTTGTTCCAGTGACACAGGGGAAGGTGAAGATAGGTTTGTCCCAGTTAGACAGGGGAAGGTGAAGAGGGCTTAGTCCCAGTGAGACAGGGGAAGGTGAAGAGAGGTTTGTCCCATTTAGGGAGGGGAAGTGATGAGGGGTTTGTTCCAGTGAGACAGTGGAAGTGAAGATAGGTTTGCCCCAGTTAGACAGGGGACGTTGAAGAGGGGTTTGTCCCAGTGGGACGGGGAAGTGAAGTTTGCTTTGACCCAGTGAGACAGGGGAAGTGAAGTTAGGTTTGTCCTAGTTAGAGAGGGGAAATGAAGATTGGTTTGTCCCAGTGAGACAGGGGAAGTGAAGATAGGTTTGTCCCAGTGAGACAGGGGAAGTGAAGAGGGGTTTGTCCAGTGAGACAGGGGAAGTGAAGAGGGGTTTGTCCCAGTTAGACAGTATAAGTGAAGAGAGGTTTGTTCCAGTGAGACAGGGGAAGTGAAGATACGTTTGCCCCAGTTAGAGAGGGGAATGTGAAGTGTGTTTGTCCCAGTTAGACAGGGGAAGTGAAGATAGGTTTGTACCAGTGAGGCAGGGGAAGTGAAGATAGGTTTGTCCCAGTTAGCGAGTGGAAATGAAGAGGGGTTTGTCCCAGTGAGACAGGGGAAGTGAAGATAGGTTTGTCCCCGTGAGACAGAGGAAGTGAAGAGGGGTTTGTTCCAGTTAGACAGTGGAAGTGAAGAGAGGTTTGTTCCAGTGAGACAGGGGAAGTGAAGATACGTTTGTCCCAGTGAGACAGAGGAAGTGAAGATAGGTTTGCCCTAGTTAGACAGGGGAAGGTGATGAGGGGTCTGTCCCAGTGAGACAGGGGAAGTGAAGATAGGTCTGCCCCAGTTAGACAGGGGAAGTGAAGAGGGGTTTGTCCCAGTGAGACAGGGGAAGGTAAAGATCGTTTTTGTCCCAGTGAGACAGGTGAAGTGAAGATAGGTTTGTCTCAGTGAGACAGGGGAAGGTGAATAGGGGTTTTGTCCCAGTGAGACAGGGGAAGGTGAAGATCGGTTTGTCCCAGTGAGACAGGGGAAGTGAAGATAGGTTTGTCTCAGTGAGACAGGGAAATGAAGAGGGGTTTGTCCCAGTGAGACAGGGGAAGTTGAAGATAGGTTTGTCCCACTGAGACAGGGGAAGGTGAAGATAGGTTTGTTCCAGTGACACAGGGGAAGGTGAAGATAGGTTTGTCCCAGTTAGACAGGGGAAGGTGAAGAGGGCTTAGTCCCAGTGAGACAGGGGAAGGTGAAGAGAGGTTTGTCCCATTTAGGGAGGGGAAGTGATGAGGGGTTTGTTCCAGTGAGACAGTGGAAGTGAAGATAGGTTTGCCCCAGTTAGACAGGGGACGTTGAAGAGGGGTTTGTCCCAGTGGGACGGGGAAGTGAAGTTTGCTTTGACCCAGTGAGACAGGGGAAGTGAAGTTAGGTTTGTCCTAGTTAGAGAGGGGAAATGAAGATTGGTTTGTCCCAGTGAGACAGGGGAAGTGAAGATAGGTTTGTCCCAGTGAGACAGGGGAAGTGAAGAGGGGTTTGTCCAGTGAGACAGGGGAAGTGAAGAGGGGTTTGTCCCAGTTAGACAGTATAAGTGAAGAGAGGTTTGTTCCAGTGAGACAGGGGAAGTGAAGATACGTTTGCCCCAGTTAGAGAGGGGAATGTGAAGTGTGTTTGTCCCAGTTAGACAGGGGAAGTGAAGATAGGTTTGTACCAGTGAGGCAGGGGAAGTGAAGATAGGTTTGTCCCAGTTAGCGAGTGGAAATGAAGAGGGGTTTGTCCCAGTGAGACAGGGGAAGTGAAGATAGGTTTGTCCCCGTGAGACAGAGGAAGTGAAGAGGGGTTTGTTCCAGTTAGACAGTGGAAGTGAAGAGAGGTTTGTTCCAGTGAGACAGGGGAAGTGAAGATACGTTTGTCCCAGTGAGACAGAGGAAGTGAAGATAGGTTTGCCCTAGTTAGACAGGGGAAGGTGATGAGGGGTCTGTCCCAGTGAGACAGGGGAAGTGAAGATAGGTCTGCCCCAGTTAGACAGGGGAAGTGAAGAGGGGTTTGTCCCAGTGAGACAGGGGAAGGTGAAGACAGGTTTGTCCCAGTTAGACAGGGAAGGTGAAGATAGGTTTGTACCAGTGAGGCAGGGGAAGTGAAGATAGGTTTGTCCCAGTTAGCGAGTGGAAATGAAGAGGGGTTTGTCCCAGTGAGACAGGGGAAGTGAAGATAGGTTTGTCCCCGTGAGACAGAGGAAGTGAAGAGGGGTTTGTCCCAGTGAGACAGGGGAAGTGAAGAGGGGTTTGTTCCAGTTAGACAGTGGAAGTGAAGAGAGGTTTGTTCCAGTGAGACAGTGGAAGTGAAGATAGGTTTGCCCTAGTTAGACAGGGGAAGGTGAAGAGGGGTCTGCCCCAGTTAGACAGAGGAAGTGAAGAGGGGTTTGTCCCAGTGAGACAGGGGAAGTGAAGATAGGTTTGCCCTAGTTAGACAGGGGAAGGTGAAGAGGGGTCTGCCCCAGTTAGACAGGGGAAGTGAAGAGGGGTTTGTCCCAGTGAGACAGGGGAAGGTGAAGACAGGTTTGTCCCAGTTAGACAGGGAAGGTGAAGATAGGTTTGTACCAGTGAGACAGGGGAAGTGAAGAGGGGTTTGTCCCAGTTAGGCAGGGTAAGTGAAGAGGGGTTTGTTCCAGTGAGACAGGGGAAGGTGAAGATCGGTTTGTCCCAGTGAGACAGGTGAAGTGAAGATAGGTTTGTCTCAGTGAGACAGGGGAAGGTGAATAGGGGTTTTGTCCCAGTGAGACAGGGGAAGGTGAAGATCGGTTTGTCCCAGTGAGACAGGGGAAGTGAAGATATGTTTGTCTCAGTGAGACAGGGAAATGAAGAGGGGTTTGTCCCAATGAGACAGGGGAAGTTGAAGATAGGTTTGTCCCACTGAGACAGGGGAAGGTGAAGATAGGTTTGTTCCAGTGACACAGGGGAAGGTGAAGATAGGTTTGTCCCAGTTAGACAGGGGAAGGTGAAGAGGACTTTGTCCCAGTGAGACAGGGGAAGGTGAAGAGAGGTTTGTCCCATTTAGGGAGGGGAAGTGATGAGGGGTTTGTTCCAGTGAGACAGGGGAAGTGAAGATAGGTTTGCCCCAGTTAGACAGGGGACTTTGAAGAGTGGTTTGTCCCAGTGGGACAGCAGAAGTGAAGTTTGCTTTGACCCAGTGAGACAGGGAAAGTGAATTTAGGTTTGTCCTAGTTAGAGAGGGGAAGTGAAGATAGGTTTGTCCCAGTGAGACAGGGGAAGTGAAGAGGGTTTTGTCCAGTGAGACAGGGGAAGTGAAGAGGGGTTTGTCCCAGTTAGACAGTATAAGTGAAGAGAGGTTTGTTCCAGTGAGACAGGGGAAGTGAAGATACGTTTGCCCCAGTTAGACAGAGGAATTGAAGAGGGGTTTGTCCCAGTGAGACAGGGGAAGGTGAAGATCGGTTTGTCCCAGTGAGACAGGGGAAGTGAAGATAGGTTTGTCTCAGTGAGACAGGGGAAATGAAGAGGGGTTTGTCCCAGTGAGACAGGGGAAATGAAGAGGGGTTTGTCCCAGTGAGACAGGGGAAGTTGAAGATAGGTTTGTCCCACTGAGACAGGGGAAGGTGAAGATAGTTTTGTTCCAGTGACACAGGGGAAGGTGAAGATAGGTTTGTCCCAGTTAGACAGGGGAAGGTGAAGATAGGTTTGCCCTAGTTAGACAGGGGAAGGTGAAGAGGGGTTTGTCCCAGTGAGACAGGGGAAGGTGAAGAGGGGTTTGTCCCAGTTAGACAGGGGAAGTGAGGAGGGGTTTGTTCCAGTGAAACAGGGGATGGTGAAGAGGGGTTTGTCCCAGTGTGACAGGGGAATGTGAATAGTGGTTTGGCCCAGTGAGACAGTGGACGTGAAGATAGGTTTGTCCCAGTTATACAATGGAAGGTGAAGAGGGGTTTCTCCCAGTGAGACAGGGGAAGGTGAAGATAGGTTTGTCCCAGTTAGACATGAAACGTGAAGATATGTTTGTTCCAGTGAGACAAGGGAAGATGAAGATAGGTTTGCCCCAGTTAGACAGGGGAAGGTGAAGAGAGGTTTGTCCCAGTGAGACAGGGGAAGGTGAAGAGGGGTTTGTCCCAGTTAGGCAGGGTAAGTGAAGAGGGGTTTGTTCCAGTGAGACAGGGGAAGGTAAAGATCGTTTTTGTCCCAGTGAGACAGGTGAAGTGAAGATAGGTTTGTCTCAGTGAGACAGGGGAAGGTGAATAGGGGTTTTGTCCCAGTGAGACAGGGGAAGGTGAAGATCGGTTTGTCCCAGTGAGACAGGGGAAGTGAAGATAGGTTTGTCTCAGTGAGACAGGGAAATGAAGAGGGGTTTGTCCCAGTGAGACAGGGGAAGTTGAAGATAGGTTTGTCCCACTGAGACAGGGGAAGGTGAAGATAGGTTTGTTCCAGTGACACAGGGGAAGGTGAAGATAGGTTTGTCCCAGTTAGACAGGGGAAGGTGAAGAGGGCTTAGTCCCAGTGAGACAGGGGAAGGTGAAGAGAGGTTTGTCCCATTTAGGGAGGGGAAGTGATGAGGGGTTTGTTCCAGTGAGACAGTGGAAGTGAAGATAGGTTTGCCCCAGTTAGACAGGGGACGTTGAAGAGGGGTTTGTCCCAGTGGGACGGGGAAGTGAAGTTTGCTTTGACCCAGTGAGACAGGGGAAGTGAAGTTAGGTTTGTCCTAGTTAGAGAGGGGAAATGAAGATTGGTTTGTCCCAGTGAGACAGGGGAAGTGAAGATAGGTTTGTCCCAGTGAGACAGGGGAAGTGAAGAGGGGTTTGTCCAGTGAGACAGGGGAAGTGAAGAGGGGTTTGTCCCAGTTAGACAGTATAAGTGAAGAGAGGTTTGTTCCAGTGAGACAGGGGAAGTGAAGATACGTTTGCCCCAGTTAGAGAGGGGAATGTGAAGTGTGTTTGTCCCAGTTAGACAGGGGAAGTGAAGATAGGTTTGTACCAGTGAGGCAGGGGAAGTGAAGATAGGTTTGTCCCAGTTAGCGAGTGGAAATGAAGAGGGGTTTGTCCCAGTGAGACAGGGGAAGTGAAGATAGGTTTGTCCCCGTGAGACAGAGGAAGTGAAGAGGGGTTTGTTCCAGTTAGACAGTGGAAGTGAAGAGAGGTTTGTTCCAGTGAGACAGGGGAAGTGAAGATACGTTTGTCCCAGTGAGACAGAGGAAGTGAAGATAGGTTTGCCCTAGTTAGACAGGGGAAGGTGATGAGGGGTCTGTCCCAGTGAGACAGGGGAAGTGAAGATAGGTCTGCCCCAGTTAGACAGGGGAAGTGAAGAGGGGTTTGTCCCAGTGAGACAGGGGAAGGTGAAGACAGGTTTGTCCCAGTTAGACAGGGAAGGTGAAGATAGGTTTGTACCAGTGAGGCAGGGGAAGTGAAGATAGGTTTGTCCCAGTTAGCGAGTGGAAATGAAGAGGGGTTTGTCCCAGTGAGACAGGGGAAGTGAAGATAGGTTTGTCCCCGTGAGACAGAGGAAGTGAAGAGGGGTTTGTCCCAGTGAGACAGGGGAAGTGAAGAGGGGTTTGTTCCAGTTAGACAGTGGAAGTGAAGAGAGGTTTGTTCCAGTGAGACAGTGGAAGTGAAGATAGGTTTGCCCTAGTTAGACAGGGGAAGGTGAAGAGGGGTCTGCCCCAGTTAGACAGAGGAAGTGAAGAGGGGTTTGTCCCAGTGAGACAGGGGAAGTGAAGATAGGTTTGCCCTAGTTAGACAGGGGAAGGTGAAGAGGGGTCTGCCCCAGTTAGACAGGGGAAGTGAAGAGGGGTTTGTCCCAGTGAGACAGGGGAAGGTGAAGACAGGTTTGTCCCAGTTAGACAGGGAAGGTGAAGATAGGTTTGTACCAGTGAGACAGGGGAAGTGAAGAGGGGTTTGTCCCAGTTAGGCAGGGTAAGTGAAGAGGGGTTTGTTCCAGTGAGACAGGGGAAGGTGAAGATCGGTTTGTCCCAGTGAGACAGGTGAAGTGAAGATAGGTTTGTCTCAGTGAGACAGGGGAAGGTGAATAGGGGTTTTGTCCCAGTGAGACAGGGGAAGGTGAAGATCGGTTTGTCCCAGTGAGACAGGGGAAGTGAAGATATGTTTGTCTCAGTGAGACAGGGAAATGAAGAGGGGTTTGTCCCAATGAGACAGGGGAAGTTGAAGATAGGTTTGTCCCACTGAGACAGGGGAAGGTGAAGATAGGTTTGTTCCAGTGACACAGGGGAAGGTGAAGATAGGTTTGTCCCAGTTAGACAGGGGAAGGTGAAGAGGACTTTGTCCCAGTGAGACAGGGGAAGGTGAAGAGAGGTTTGTCCCATTTAGGGAGGGGAAGTGATGAGGGGTTTGTTCCAGTGAGACAGGGGAAGTGAAGATAGGTTTGCCCCAGTTAGACAGGGGACTTTGAAGAGTGGTTTGTCCCAGTGGGACAGCAGAAGTGAAGTTTGCTTTGACCCAGTGAGACAGGGAAAGTGAATTTAGGTTTGTCCTAGTTAGAGAGGGGAAGTGAAGATAGGTTTGTCCCAGTGAGACAGGGGAAGTGAAGAGGGTTTTGTCCAGTGAGACAGGGGAAGTGAAGAGGGGTTTGTCCCAGTTAGACAGTATAAGTGAAGAGAGGTTTGTTCCAGTGAGACAGGGGAAGTGAAGATACGTTTGCCCCAGTTAGACAGAGGAATTGAAGAGGGGTTTGTCCCAGTTAGACAGGGAAAGGTGAAGAGGGGTTTGTCCCAGTGAGACAGGGGAAGGTGAAGAGGGGTTTGTCGCAGTTAGACAGGGGAAGTGAGGAGGGGTTTGTTCCAGTGAAACAGGGGAAGGTGAAGAGGGGTTTCTCCCAGTGAGACAGGGGAAGGTGAAGAGAGGTTTGTCCCATTTAGGGAGGGGAAGTGATGAGGGGTTTGTTCCAGTGAGACAGGGGAAGTGAAGATAGGTTTGCCCCAGTTAGACAGGGGACGTTGAAGAGGGGTTTGTCCCAGTGGGACAGGGGAAGTGAAGTTTGCTTTGACCCAGTGAGACAGGGAAAGTGAAGTTAGGTTTGTCCTAGTTAGAGAGGGGAAATGAAGATTGGTTTGTCCCAGTGAGACAGAGGAAGTGAAGATACTTTTGTCCCAGTGAGACAGAGGAAGTGAAGATACTTTTGTCCCAGTGAGACAGGGGAAGTGAAGAGTGGTTTGTCCAGTGAGACAGGGGAAGTGAAGAGGGGTTTGTCCCAGTTAGACAGTATAAGTGAAGAGAGATTTGTCCCAGAGAGACAGAGGAAGTGAAGATAGGTTTGCCCTAGTTAGACAGGGGAAGGTGAAGAGGGGTCTGCCCCAGTTAGACAGGGGAAGTGAAGAGGGGTTTGTCCCAGTGAGACAGGGGAAGGTGAAGACAGGTTTGTCCCAGTTAGACAGGGAAGGTGAAGATAGGTTTGTACCAGTGTGACAGGGGAAGTGAAGAGAGGTTTGTCCCAGTTAGGCAGGGTAAGTGAAGAGGGGTTTGTTCCAGTGAGACAGGGGAAGGTGAAGATCGGTTTGTCCCAGTGAGACAGGTGAAGTGAAGATAGGTTTTTCTCAGTGAGACAGGGGAAGGTGAATAGGGGTTTTGTCCCAGTGAGACAGGGGAAGGTGAAGATCGGTTTGTCCCAGTGAGACAGGGGAAGTGAAGATAGGTTTGTCTCAGTGAGACAGGGAAATGAAGAGGTGTTTTTCCCAGTGAGACAGGGGAAGTTGAAGATAGGTTTGTCCCACTGAGACAGGGGAAGGTGAAGATAGGTTTGTTCCAGTGACACAGGGGAAGGTGAAGATAGGTTTGTCCCAGTTAGACAGGGGAAGGTGAAGAGGGCTTTGTCCCAGTGAGACAGGGGAAGGTGAAGAGAGGTTTGTCCCATTTAGGGAGGGGAAGTGATGAGGGGTTTGTTCCAGTGAGACAGTGGAAGTGAAGATAGGTTTGCCCCAGTTAGACAGGGGACGTTGAAGAGGGGTTTGTCCCAGTGGGACAGGGGAAGTGAAGTTTGCTTTGACCCAGTGAGACAGGTAAAGTGAATTTAGGTTTGTCCTAGTTAGAGAGGGGAAATGAAGATTGGTTTGTCCCAGTGAGACAGAGGAAGTGAAGATAGGTTTGTCCCAGTGAGACAGGGGAAGTGAAGAGGGTTTTGTCCAGTTAGACAGGGGAAGTGAAGAGGGGTTTGTCCCAGTTAGACAGGGAAAGGTGAAGAGGGGTTTGCCCCAGTTAGACAGAGGAAGTGAAGAGGGGTTTGTCCCAGTTAGACAGGGAAAGGTGAAGAGGGGTTTGTCCCAGTGAGACAGGGGAAGGTGAAGAGGGGTTTGTCCCAGTTAGACAGGGGAAGTGAGGAGGGGTTTGTTCCAGTGAAACAGGGGAAGGTGAAGAGGGGTTTGTCCCAGTGAGACAGGGGAAGGTGAATAGGGGTTTGGCCCAGTGAGACAGTGGACGTGAAGATAGGTTTGACCCAGTGAGACAGGGGAAATGAAGATAGGTTTGTCCCAGTGAGACAGGGGAAGTGAAGATAAGTTTGTCCCAGTGAGACAGTGGACGTGAAGATAGGTTTGACCCAGTGAGACAGGGGAAGTGAAGAAAGGTTTGTCTCAGTGAGACAGGGAAATGAAGAGGGGTTTGTCCCAGTGAGACAGGGGAAGGTGAAGATAGGTTTGTCCCACTGAGACAGGGGAAGGTGAAGATAGGTTTGTTCCAGTGACACAGGGGAAGGTGAAGATAGGTTTGTCCCAGTTAGACAGGGGAAGGTGAAGAGGGCTTTGTCCCAGTGAGACAGGGGAAGGTGAAGAGAGGTTTGTCCCATTTAGGGAGGGGAAGTGATGAGGGGTTTGTTCCAGTGAGACAGGGGAAGTAAAGATACGTTTGCCCCAGTTAGAGAGGGGAATATGAAGAGTGTTTGTCCCAGTTAGACAGGGGAAGTGAAGATAGGTTTGTACCAGTGAGGCAGGGGAAGTGAAGAGGGATTTGTCCCAGTTAGACAGGGAAAGGTGAAGAGGGGTTTGTCCCAGTGAGACAGGGGAAGGTGAAGAGGGGTTTGTCCCAGTTAGACAGGGGAAGTGAGGAGGGGTTTGTTCCAGTGAAACAGGGGAAGGTGAAGAGGGGTTTGTCCCAGTGAGACAGGGGAAGGTGAATAGGGGTTTGGCCCAGTGAGACAGTGGACGTGAAGATAGGTTTGACCCATTGAGACAGGGGAAGGTGAAGAGGGGTTTGTCCCAGTTAGACAGAGGAATTGAAGAGGGGTTTGTCCCAGTTAGACAGGGAAAGGTGAAGAGGGGTTTGTCCCAGTGAGACAGGGGAAGGTGAAGAGGGGTTTGTCGCAGTTAGACAGGGGAAGTGAGGAGGGGTTTGTTCCAGTGAAACAGGGAAAGGTGAAGAGGGGTTTGTCCCAGTGAGACAGGGGAAGGTGAAGAGAGGTTTGTCCCATTTAGGGAGGGGAAGTGATGAGGGGTTTGTTCCAGTGAGACAGGGGAAGTGAAGATAGGTTTGCCCCAGTTAGACAGGGGACGTTGAAGAGGGGTTTGTCCCAGTGGGACAGGGGAAGTGAAGTTTGCTTTGACCCAGTGAGACAGGGAAAGTGAAGTTAGGTTTGTCCTGGTTAGAGAGGGGAAATGAAGATTGGTTTGTCCCAGTGAGACAGAGGAAGTGAAGATACTTTTGTCCCAGTGAGACAGGGGAAGTGAAGAGGGGTTTGTCCAGTGAGACAGGGGAAGTGAAGAGGGGTTTGTCCCAGTTAGACAGTATAAGTGAAGAGAGATTTGTTCCAGTGAGACAGGGGAAGTGAAGATACGTTTGCCCCAGTTAGAGAGGGGAATGTGAAGAGTGTTTGTCCCAGTTAGACAGGGGAAGTGAAGATAGGTTTGTTCAAGTGACACAGGGGAAGGTGAAGATAGGTTTGTCCCAGTTAGACAGTGGAAGGTGAAGAGGGGTTTGTCCCAGTGAGACAGGGGAAGGTGAAGAGAGGTTTGTCCCATTTAGTGAGGGGAAGTGAAGAGGGGTTTGTTCCAGTGAGACAGGGCAAGTGAAGATAGGTTTGCCCCAGTTAGAGAGGGGGCGTTGAAGAGGGTTTGTCCCAGTGGGACAGGGGAAGTGAAGTTAGGTTTGTCCTAGTTAGAGAGGGGAAATGAAGATTGGTTTGTCCTAGTGAGACAGAGGAAGTGAAGATAGGTTTGTCCCAGTGAGACAGGGGAAGTGAAGAGGGGTTTGTCCCAGTTAGACAGGGAAAGGTGAAGAGGGATTTGTCCCAGTTAGACAGAGGAAGTGAAGAGGGGTTTGTCCCAGTTAGACAGGGAAATGTGAAGAGGGGTTTGTCCCAGTGAGACAGGGGAAGGTGAAGAGGGGTTTGTCCCAGTTAGACAGGTGAAGTGAGGAGGGGTTTGTTCCAGTGAAACAGGGGAAGGTGAAGAGGGGTTTGTCCCAGTGAGACAGGGGAAGGTGAATAGGGTTTGGCCCAGTGAGACAGTGGACGTGAAGATAGGTTTGTCCCAGTGAGACAGGGGAAATGAAGATAGGTTTGTCCCAGTGAGACAGGGGAAGTGAAGATACTTTTGTCCCAGTGAGACAGGGGAAGTGAAGAGGGGTTTGTCCAGTGAGACAGGGGAAGTGAAGAGGGGTTTGTCCCAGTTAGACAGTATAAGTGAAGAGAGATTTGTTCCAGTGAGACAGGGGAAGTGAAGATACGTTTGCCCCAGTTAGAGAGGGGAATGTGAAGAGTGTTTGTCCCAGTTAGACAGGGGAAGTGAAGATAGGTTTTATCCAGTGACACAGGGGAAGGTGAAGATAGGTTTGTCCCAGTTAGACAGGGGAAGGTGAAGAGGGGTTTGTCCCAGTGAGACAGGGGAAGGTGAAGAGAGGTTTGTCCCATTTAGGGAGGGGAAGTGAAGAGGGGTTTGTTCCAGTGAGACAGGGGAAGTGAAGATAGGTTTGTCCCAGTGGGACAGGGGAAGTGAAGTTAGCTTTGACCCAGTGAGACAGGGAAAGTGAAGTTAGGTTTGTCCTAGTTAGAGAGGGGAAATGAAGATTGGTTTGTCCCAGTGAGACAGAGGAAGTGAAGATAGGTTTGTCCCAGTGAGACAGGGGAAGTGAAGAGGGGTTTGTCCAGTGAGACAGGGGAAGTGAAGAGGGGTTTGTCCCAGTTAGACAGTATAAGTGAAGAGAGGTTTGTTCCAGTGAGACAGGGGAAGTGAAGATACGTTTGCCCCAGTTAGAGAGGGGAATGTGAAGTGTGCTTGTCCCAGTTAGACAGGGGAAGTGAAGATAGGTTTGTACCAGTGAGGCAGGGGAAGTGAAGATAGGTTTGTCCCAGTTAGCGAGGGGAAATGAAGAGGGGTTTGTCCCAGTGAGACAGGGGAAGTGAAGAGAGGTTTGTTCCAGTGAGACAGAGGAAGTGAAGATAGGTTTGTCCCAGTGAGACAGGGGAAGGTGAAGAGTGGTCTGTCCCAGTGAGACAGGGGAACGTGAAGATACGTCTGCCCCAGTTAGAAAGGGGAAGTGAAGAGGGGTTTGTCCCAGTGAGACAGGGGAAGGTGAAGACAGGTTTGTCCCAGTTAGACAGGGAAGGTGAAGATAGGTTTGTACCAGTGAGGCAGGGGAAGTGAAGATAGGTTTGTCCCAGTTAGCGAGGGGAAATGAAGAGGGGTTTGTCCCAGTGAGACAGGGGAAGTGAAGATAGGTTTGTCCCAGTGAGACAGAGGAAGTGAAGAGGGGTTTGTCCCAGTGAGACAGGGGAAGTGAAGAGGGGTTTGTTCCAGTTAGACAGTGGAAGTGAAGAGGGGTTTGTTCCAGTTAGACAGTGGAAGTGAAGAGAGGTTTGTTCCAGTGAGACAGGGGAAGTGAAGATAGGTTTGTCCCAGTGAGACAGAGGAAGTGAAGATAGGTTTGCCCTAGTTAGAAAGGGGAAGGTGAAGAGGGGTCTGCCCCAGTTAGACAGGGGAAGTGAAGAGGGGTTTGTCCCAGTGAGACAGGGGAAGGTGAAGACAGGTTTGTCCCAGTTAGACAGGGAAGGTGAAGATAGGTTTGTACCAGTGAGACAGGGGAAGTGAAGAGGGGTTTGTACCAGTTAGGCAGGGTAAGTGAAGAGGGGTTTCTTCCAGTGAGACAGGGGAAGGTGAAGATCGGTTTGTCCCAGTGAGACAGGTGAAGTGAAGATAGGTTTGTCTCAGTGAGACAGGGGAAGGTGAATAGGGGTTTTGTCCCAGTGAGACAGGGGAAGGTGAAGATCGGTTTGTCCCAGTGAGACAGGGGAAGTGAAGATAGGTTTGTCTCAGTGAGACAGGGAAATGAAGAGGGGTTTGTCCCAGTGAGACAGGGGAAGTTGAAGATAGGTTTGTCCCACTGAGACAGGGGAAGGTGAAGATAGTTTTGTTCCAGTGACACAGGGGAAGGTGAAGATAGGTTTGTCCCAGTTAGACAGGGGAAGGTGAAGAGGGGTTTTGTCCCAGTGAGACAGGGTAAGGTGAAGAGAGGTTTGTCCCATTTAGGGAGGGGAAGTGAAGAGGGGTTTGTTCCAGTGAGACAGGGGAAGTGAAGATAGGTTTGCCCCAGTTAGACAGGGGGCGTTGAAGAGGGGTTTGTCCCAGTGGGACAGGGGAAGTGAAGTTAGCTTTGACCCTGTGAGACAGGGAAAGTGAATTTAGGTTTGTCCTAGTTAGAGAGGGGAAATGAAGATTGGTTTGTCCCAGTGAGACAGAGGAAGTGAAGATAGGTTTGTCCCAGTGAGACAGGGGAAATGAAGATTGGTTTGTCCCAGTGAGACAGAGGAAGTGAAGATAGGTTTTTCCCAGTGAGACAGGGGAAGTGAAGAGGGGTTTGTCCCAGTTAGACAGTATAAGTGAAGAGAGGTTTGTTCCAGTGAGACAGGGGAAGTAAAGATACGTTTGCCCCAGTTAGAGAGGGGAATGTGAAGAGTGTTTGTCCCAGTTAGACAGGGGAAGTGAAGATGGGTTTGTACCAGTGAGGCAGGGAAAGGTGAAGAGGGGTTTGTCCCAGTGAGAAAGGGGAAGGTGAAGAGGGGTTTGTCCAAGTTAGGCAGGGTAAGTGAAGAGGGGTTTGTTCCAGTGAGACAGGGGAAGGTAAAGATCGGTTTGTCCCAGTGAGACAGGTGAAGTGAAGATAGGTTTGTCTCAGTGAGACAGGGGAAGGTGAATAGGGGTTTTGTCCCAGTGAGACAGGGGAAGGTGAAGATCGGTTTGTCCCAGTGAGACAGGGGAAGTGAAGATAGGTTTGTCTCAGTGAGACAGAGAAATGAAGAGGGGTTTGTCCCAGTGAGACAGGGGAAGTTGAAGATAGGTTTGTCCCACTGAGACAGGGGAAGGTGAAGATAGGTTTGTTCCAGTGACACAGGGGAAGGTGAAGATAGGTTTGTCCCAGTTAGAAAGGGGAAGGTGAAGAGGGCTTTGTCCCAGTGAGACAGGGGAAGGTGAAGAGAGGTTTGTCCCATTTAGGGAGGGGAAGTGATGAGGGGTTTGTTCCAGTGAGACAGGGGAAGTGAAGATAGGTTTGCCCCAGTTAGACAGGGGAAGTTGAAGAGGAGTTTGTCCCAGTGGGACAGGGGAAGTGAAGTTTGCTTTGACCCAGTGAGACTGGGAAAGTGAAGTTAGGTTTGTCCTAGTTAGAGAGGGGAAATGAAGATTGGTTTGTCCCAGTGAGACAGGGGAAGGGAAGAGGGGTTTGTCCAGTGAGACAGGGGAAGTGAAGAGGGGTTTGTCCCAGTTAGACAGTATAAGTGAAGAGTGATTTGTTCCAGTGAGACAGGGGAAGTGAAGATACGTTTGCCCCAGTTAGAGAGGGGAATGTGAAGAGTGTTTGTCCCAGTTAGACAGGGGAAGTGAAGATAGGTTTGTTCCAGTGACACAGGGGAAGGTGAAGATAGGTTTGTCCCAGTTAGACAGGGGAAGGTGAAGAGGGGTTTGTCCCAGTGAGACAGGGGAAGGTGAAGAGAGGTTTGTCCCATTTAGGGAGGGGAAGTGAAGAGGGGTTTGTTCCAGTGAGACAGGGGAAGTGAAGATAGGTTTTCCCCAGTTAGACAGGGGGCGTTGAAGAGGGGTTTGTGCCAGTGGGACAGGGGAAGTGAAGTTAGCTTTGACCCAGTGAGACAGGGAAAGTGAAGTTAGGTTTGTCCTAGTTAGAGAGGGGAAATGAAGATTGGTTTGTCCCAGTGAGACAGAGGAAGTGAAGATAGGTTTGTCCCAGTGAGACAGGGGAAGTGAAGAGGGGTTTGTCCAGTGAGACAGGGGAAGTGAAGAGGGGTTTGTCCCAGTTAGACAGTATAAGTGAAGAGAGGTTTGTTCCAGTGAGACAGGGGAAGTGAAGATACGTTTGCCCCAGTTAGAGAGGGGAATGTGAAGTGTGCTTGTCCCAGTTAGACAGGGGAAGTGAAGATAGGTTTGTACCAATGAGGCAGGGGAAGTGAAGATAGGTTTGTCCCAGTTAGCGAGGGGAAATAAAGAGGGGTTTGTCCCAGTGAGACAGGGGAAGTGAAGAGAGGTTTGTTCCAGTGAGACAGGGGAAGTGAAGATAGGTTTGTCCCAGTGAGACAGAGGAAGTGAAGATAGGTTTGCACTAGTTAGACAGGGGAAGGTGAAGAGGGGTCTGTCCCAGTGAGACAGGGGAAGTGAAGAGGGGTTTGTCCCAGTGAGACAGGGGAAGGTGAAGACAGGTTTGTCCCAGTTAGACAGGGAAGCTGAAGATAGGTTTGTACCAGTGAGGCAGGGGAAGTGAAGATAGGTTTGTCCCAATTAGCGAGGGGAAATGAAGAGGGGTTTGTCCCAGTGAGACAGGGGAAGGTGAAGATCGGTTTGTCCCAGTGAGACAGGGGAAGTGAAGATAGGTTTGTCTCAGTGAGACAGAGAAATGAAGAGGGGTTTGTCCCAGTGAGACAGGGGAAGTTGAAGATAGGTTTGTCCCACTGAGACAGGGGAAGGTGAAGATAGGTTTGTTCCAGTGACACAGGGGAAGGTGAAGATAGGTTTGTCCCAGTTAGAAAGGGGAAGGTGAAGAGGGCTTTGTCCCAGTGAGACAGGGGAAGGTGAAGAGAGGTTTGTCCCATTTAGGGAGGGGAAGTGATGAGGGGTTTGTTCCAGTGAGACAGGGGAAGTGAAGATAGGTTTGCCCCAGTTAGACAGGGGAAGTTGAAGAGGAGTTTGTCCCAGTGGGACAGGGGAAGTGAAGTTTGCTTTGACCCAGTGAGACTGGGAAAGTGAAGTTAGGTTTGTCCTAGTTAGAGAGGGGAAATGAAGATTGGTTTGTCCCAGTGAGACAGGGGAAGGGAAGAGGGGTTTGTCCAGTGAGACAGGGGAAGTGAAGAGGGGTTTGTCCCAGTTAGACAGTATAAGTGAAGAGTGATTTGTTCCAGTGAGACAGGGGAAGTGAAGATACGTTTGCCCCAGTTAGAGAGGGGAATGTGAAGAGTGTTTGTCCCAGTTAGACAGGGGAAGTGAAGATAGGTTTGTTCCAGTGACACAGGGGAAGGTGAAGATAGGTTTGTCCCAGTTAGACAGGGGAAGGTGAAGAGGGGTATGTCCCAGTGAGACAGGGGAAGGTGAAGAGAGGTTTGTCCCATTTAGGGAGGGGAAGTGAAGAGGGGTTTGTTCCAGTGAGACAGGGGATGTGAAGATAGGTTTTCCCCAGTTAGACAGGGGGCGTTGAAGAGGGGTTTGTCCCAGTGGGTCAGGGGAAGTGAAGTTAGCTTTGACCCAGTGAGACAGGGAAAGTGAAGTTAGGTTTGTCCTAGTTAGAGAGGGGAAATGAAGATTGGTTTGTCCCAGTGAGACAGAGGAAGTGAAGATAGGTTTGTCCCAGTGAGACAGGGGAAGTGAAGAGCGGTTTGTCCCAGTTAGACAGGGAAAGGTGAAGAGGGGTTTGTCCCAGTGAGACAGGGGAAGGTGAAGAGAGGTTTGTCCCATTTAGTGAGGGGAAGTGAAGAGGGGTTTGTTCCAGTGAGACAGGGCAAGTGAAGATAGGTTTGCCCCAGTTAGAGAGGGGGCGTTGAAGAGGGTTTGTCCCAGTGGGACAGGGGAAGTGAAGTTAGGTTTGTCCTAGTTAGAGAGGGGAAATGAAGATTGGTTTGTCCCAGTGAGACAGAGGAAGTGAAGATAGGTTTGTCCCAGTGAGACAGGGGAAGTGAAGAGGGGTTTGTCCCAGTTAGACAGGGAAAGGTGAAGAGGGATTTGTCCCAGTTAGACAGAGGAAGTGAAGAGGGGTTTGTCCCAGTTAGACAGGGAAATGTGAAGAGGGGTTTGTCCCAGTGAGACAGGGGAAGGTGAAGAGGGGTTTGTCCCAGTTAGACAGGGGAAGTGAGGAGGGGTTTGTTCCAGTGAAACAGGGGAAGGTGAAGAGGGGTTTGTCCCAGTGAGACAGGGGAAGGTGAATAGGGTTTGGCCCAGTGAGACAGTGGACGTGAAGATAGGTTTGTCCCAGTGAGACAGGGGAAATGAAGATAGGTTTGTCCCAGTGAGACAGGGGAAGTGAAGATACTTTTGTCCCAGTGAGACAGGGGAAGTGAAGAGGGGTTTGTCCAGTGAGACAGGGGAAGTGAAGAGGGGTTTGTCCCAGTTAGACAGTATAAGTGAAGAGAGATTTGTTCCAGTGAGACAGGGGAAGTGAAGATATGTTTGCCCCAGTTAGAGAGGGGAATGTGAAGAGTGTTTGTCCCAGTTAGACAGGGGAAGTGAAGATAGGTTTTATCCAGTGACACAGGGGAAGGTGAAGATAGGTTTGTCCCAGTTAGACAGGGGAAGGTGAAGAGGGGTTTGTCCCAGTGAGACAGGGGAAGGTGAAGAGAGGTTTGTCCCATTTAGGGAGGGGAAGTGAAGAGGGGTTTGTTCCAGTGAGACAGGGGAAGTGAAGATAGGTTTGTCCCAGTGGGACAGGGGAAGTGAAGTTAGCTTTGACCCAGTGAGACAGGGAAAGTGAAGTTAGGTTTGTCCTAGTTAGAGAGGGGAAATGAAGATTGGTTTGTCCCAGTGAGACAGAGGAAGTGAAGATAGGTTTGTCCCAGTGAGACAGGGGAAGTGAAGAGGGGTTTGTCCAGTGAGACAGGGGAAGTGAAGAGGGGTTTGTCCCAGTTAGACAGTATAAGTGAAGAGAGGTTTGTTCCAGTGAGACAGGGGAAGTGAAGATACGTTTGCCCCAGTTAGAGAGGGGAATGTGAAGTGTGCTTGTCCCAGTTAGACAGGGGAAGTGAAGATAGGTTTGTACCAGTGAGGCAGGGGAAGTGAAGATAGGTTTGTCCCAGTTAGCGAGGGGAAATGAAGAGGGGTTTGTCCCAGTGAGACAGGGGAAGTGAAGAGAGGTTTGTTCCAGTGAGACAGAGGAAGTGAAGATAGGTTTGTCCCAGTGAGACAGGGGAAGGTGAAGAGTGGTCTGTCCCAGTGAGACAGGGGAACGTGAAGATACGTCTGCCCCAGTTAGAAAGGGGAAGTGAAGAGGGGTTTGTCCCAGTGAGACAGGGGAAGGTGAAGACAGGTTTGTCCCAGTTAGACAGGGAAGGTGAAGATAGGTTTGTACCAGTGAGGCAGGGGAAGTGAAGATAGGTTTGTCCCAGTTAGCGAGGGGAAATGAAGAGGGGTTTGTCCCAGTGAGACAGGGGAAGTGAAGATAGGTTTGTCCCAGTGAGACAGAGGAAGTGAAGAGGGGTTTGTCCCAGTGAGACAGGGGAAGTGAAGAGGGGTTTGTTCCAGTTAGACAGTGGAAGTGAAGAGGGGTTTGTTCCAGTTAGACAGTGGAAGTGAAGAGAGGTTTGTTCCAGTGAGACAGGGGAAGTGAAGATAGGTTTGTCCCAGTGAGACAGAGGAAGTGAAGATAGGTTTGCCCTAGTTAGACAGGGGAAGGTGAAGAGGGGTCTGCCCCAGTTAGACAGGGGAAGTGAAGAGGGGTTTGTCCCAGTGAGACAGGGGAAGGTGAAGACAGGTTTGTCCCAGTTAGACAGGGAAGGTGAAGATAGGTTTGTACCAGTGAGACAGGGGAAGTGAAGAGGGGTTTGTACCAGTTAGGCAGGGTAAGTGAAGAGGGGTTTCTTCCAGTGAGACAGGGGAAGGTGAAGATCGGTTTGTCCCAGTGAGACAGGTGAAGTGAAGATAGGTTTGTCTCAGTGAGACAGGGGAAGGTGAATAGGGGTTTTGTCCCAGTGAGACAGGGGAAGGTGAAGATCGGTTTGTCCCAGTGAGACAGGGGAAGTGAAGATAGGTTTGTCTCAGTGAGACAGGGAAATGAAGAGGGGTTTGTCCCAGTGAGACAGGGGAAGTTGAAGATAGGTTTGTCCCACTGAGACAGGGGAAGGTGAAGATAGTTTTGTTCCAGTGACACAGGGGAAGGTGAAGATAGGTTTGTCCCAGTTAGACAGGGGAAGGTGAAGAGGGGTTTTGTCCCAGTGAGACAGGGTAAGGTGAAGAGAGGTTTGTCCCATTTAGGGAGGGGAAGTGAAGAGGGGTTTGTTCCAGTGAGACAGGGGAAGTGAAGATAGGTTTGCCCCAGTTAGACAGGGGGCGTTGAAGAGGGGTTTGTCCCAGTGGGACAGGGGAAGTGAAGTTAGCTTTGACCCTGTGAGACAGGGAAAGTGAATTTAGGTTTGTCCTAGTTAGAGAGGGGAAATGAAGATTGGTTTGTCCCAGTGAGACAGAGGAAGTGAAGATAGGTTTGTCCCAGTGAGACAGGGGAAATGAAGATTGGTTTGTCCCAGTGAGACAGAGGAAGTGAAGATAGGTTTTTCCCAGTGAGACAGGGGAAGTGAAGAGGGGTTTGTCCCAGTTAGACAGTATAAGTGAAGAGAGGTTTGTTCCAGTGAGACAGGGGAAGTAAAGATACGTTTGCCCCAGTTAGAGAGGGGAATGTGAAGAGTGTTTGTCCCAGTTAGACAGGGGAAGTGAAGATGGGTTTGTACCAGTGAGGCAGGGAAAGGTGAAGAGGGGTTTGTCCCATTGAGACAGGGGAAGGTGAAGAGGGGTTTGTCCAAGTTAGGCAGGGTAAGTGAAGAGGGGTTTGTTCCAGTGAGACAGGGGAAGGTAAAGATCGGTTTGTCCCAGTGAGACAGGTGAAGTGAAGATAGGTTTGTCTCAGTGAGACAGGGGAAGGTGAATAGGGGTTTTGTCCCAGTGAGACAGGGGAAGGTGAAGATCGGTTTGTCCCAGTGAGACAGGGGAAGTGAAGATAGGTTTGTCTCAGTGAGACAGAGAAATGAAGAGGGGTTTGTCCCAGTGAGACAGGGGAAGTTGAAGATAGGTTTGTCCCACTGAGACAGGGGAAGGTGAAGATAGGTTTGTTCCAGTGACACAGGGGAAGGTGAAGATAGGTTTGTCCCAGTTAGAAAGGGGAAGGTGAAGAGGGCTTTGTCCCAGTGAGACAGGGGAAGGTGAAGAGAGGTTTGTCCCATTTAGGGAGGGGAAGTGATGAGGGGTTTGTTCCAGTGAGACAGGGGAAGTGAAGATAGGTTTTTCCCCAGTTAGACAGGGGAAGTTGAAGAGGAGTTTGTCCCAGTGGGACAGGGGAAGTGAAGTTTGCTTTGACCCAGTGAGACTGGGAAAGTGAAGTTAGGTTTGTCCTAGTTAGAGAGGGGAAATGAAGATTGGTTTGTCCCAGTGAGACAGGGGAAGGGAAGAGGGGTTTGTCCAGTGAGACAGGGGAAGTGAAGAGGGGTTTGTCCCAGTTAGACAGTATAAGTGAAGAGTGATTTGTTCCAGTGAGACAGGGGAAGTGAAGATACGTTTGCCCCAGTTAGAGAGGGGAATGTGAAGAGTGTTTGTCCCAGTTAGACAGGGGAAGTGAAGATAGGTTTGTTCCAGTGACACAGGGGAAGGTGAAGATAGGTTTGTCCCAGTTAGACAGGGGAAGGTGAAGAGGGGTTTGTCCCAGTGAGACAGGGGAAGGTGAAGAGAGGTTTGTCCCATTTAGGGAGGGGAAGTGAAGAGGGGTTTGTTCCAGTGAGACAGGGGAAGTGAAGATAGGTTTTCCCCAGTTAGACAGGGGGCGTTGAAGAGGGGTTTGTGCCAGTGGGACAGGGGAAGTGAAGTTAGCTTTGACCCAGTGAGACAGGGAAAGTGAAGTTAGGTTTGTCCTAGTTAGAGAGGGGAAATGAAGATTGGTTTGTCCCAGTGAGACAGAGGAAGTGAAGATAGGTTTGTCCCAGTGAGACAGGGGAAGTGAAGAGGGGTTTGTCCAGTGAGACAGGGGAAGTGAAGAGGGGTTTGTCCCAGTTAGACAGTATAAGTGAAGAGAGGTTTGTTCCAGTGAGACAGGGGAAGTGAAGATACGTTTGCCCCAGTTAGAGAGGGGAATGTGAAGTGTGCTTGTCCCAGTTAGACAGGGGAAGTGAAGATAGGTTTGTACCAATGAGGCAGGGGAAGTGAAGATAGGTTTGTCCCAGTTAGCGAGGGGAAATAAAGAGGGGTTTGTCCCAGTGAGACAGGGGAAGTGAAGAGAGGTTTGTTCCAGTGAGACAGGGGAAGTGAAGATAGGTTTGTCCCAGTGAGACAGAGGAAGTGAAGATAGGTTTGCACTAGTTAGACAGGGGAAGGTGAAGAGGGGTCTGTCCCAGTGAGACAGGGGAAGTGAAGAGGGGTTTGTCCCAGTGAGACAGGGGAAGGTGAAGACAGGTTTGTCCCAGTTAGACAGGGAAGGTGAAGATAGGTTTGTACCAGTGAGGCAGGGGAAGTGAAGATAGGTTTGTCCCAATTAGCGAGGGGAAATGAAGAGGGGTTTGTCCCAGTGAGACAGGGGAAGGTGAAGATCGGTTTGTCCCAGTGAGACAGGGGAAGTGAAGATAGGTTTGTCTCAGTGAGACAGAGAAATGAAGAGGGGTTTGTCCCAGTGAGACAGGGGAAGTTGAAGATAGGTTTGTCCCACTGAGACAGGGGAAGGTGAAGATAGGTTTGTTCCAGTGACACAGGGGAAGGTGAAGATAGGTTTGTCCCAGTTAGAAAGGGGAAGGTGAAGAGGGCTTTGTCCCAGTGAGACAGGGGAAGGTGAAGAGAGGTTTGTCCCATTTAGGGAGGGGAAGTGATGAGGGGTTTGTTCCAGTGAGACAGGGGAAGTGAAGATAGGTTTGCCCCAGTTAGACAGGGGAAGTTGAAGAGGAGTTTGTCCCAGTGGGACAGGGGAAGTGAAGTTTGCTTTGACCCAGTGAGACTGGGAAAGTGAAGTTAGGTTTGTCCTAGTTAGAGAGGGGAAATGAAGATTGGTTTGTCCCAGTGAGACAGGGGAAGGGAAGAGGGGTTTGTCCAGTGAGACAGGGGAAGTGAAGAGGGGTTTGTCCCAGTTAGACAGTATAAGTGAAGAGTGATTTGTTCCAGTGAGACAGGGGAAGTGAAGATACGTTTGCCCCAGTTAGAGAGGGGAATGTGAAGAGTGTTTGTCCCAGTTAGACAGGGGAAGTGAAGATAGGTTTGTTCCAGTGACACAAGGGAAGGTGAAGATAGGTTTGTCCCAGTTAGACAGGGGAAGGTGAAGAGGGGTATGTCCCAGTGAGACAGGGGAAGGTGAAGAGAGGTTTGTCCCATTTAGGGAGGGGAAGTGAAGAGGGGTTTGTTCCAGTGAGACAGGGGATGTGAAGATAGGTTTTCCCCAGTTAGACAGGGGGCGTTGAAGAGGGGTTTGTCCCAGTGGGTCAGGGGAAGTGAAGTTAGCTTTGACCCAGTGAGACAGGGAAAGTGAAGTTAGGTTTGTCCTAGTTAGAGAGGGGAAATGAAGATTGGTTTGTCCCAGTGAGACAGAGGAAGTGAAGATAGGTTTGTCCCAGTGAGACAGGGGAAGTGAAGAGGGGTTTGTCCAGTGAGACAGGGGAAGTGAAGAGGGGTTTGTCCCAGTTAGACAGTATAAGTGAAGAGAGGTTTGTTCCAGTGAGACAGGGGAAGTGAAGATACGTTTGCCCCAGTTAGAGAGGGGAATGTGAAGTGTGCTTGTCCCAGTTAGACAGGGGAAGTGAAGATAGGTTTGTACCAGTGAGGCAGGGGAAGTGAAGATAGGTTTGTCCCAGTTAGCGAGGGGAAATAAAGAGGGGTTTGTCCCAGTGAGACAGGGGAAGTGAAGAGAGGTTTATTCCAGTGAGACAGGGGAAGTGAAGATAGGTTTGTCCCAGTGAGACAGAGGAAGTGAAGATAGGTTTGCCCTAGTTAGACAGGGGAAGGTGAAGAGGGGTCTGTCCCAGTGAGACAGGGGAAGTGAAGAGGGGTTTGTCCCAGTGAGACAGGGGAAGGTGAAGACAGGTTTGTCCCAGTTAGACAGGGAAGGTGAAGATAGGTTTGTACCAGTGAGGCAGGGGAAGTGAAGATAGGTTTGTCCCAATTAGCAAGGGGAAATGAAGAGGGGTTTGTCCCAGTGAGACAGGGGAAGTGAAGATAGGTTTGTCCCAGTGAGACAGAGGAAGTGAAGAGGGGTTTGTCCCAGTGAGACAGGGGAAGTGAAGAGGGGTTTGTTCCAGTTAGACAGTGGAAGTGAAGAGAGGTTTGTTCCAGTGAGACAGGGGAAGTGAAGATAGGTTTGTCCCAGTGAGACAGAGGAAGTGAAGATAGGTTTGCCCTAGTTAGACAGGGGAAGGTGAAGAGGGGTCTACCCCAGTTAGACAGGGGAAGTGAAGAGGGGTTTGTCCCAGTGAGACAGGGGAAGGTGAAGACAGGTTTGTCCCAGTTAGACAGGGAAGGTGAAGATAGGTTTGTACCAGTGAGACAGGGGAAGTGAAGAGGGGTTTGTACCAGTTAGGCAGGGTAAGTGAAGAGGGGTTTGTTCCAGTGAGACAGGGGAAGGTGAAGATCGGTTTGTCCCAGTGAGACAGGTGAAGTGAAGATAGGTTTGTCTCAGTGAGACAGGGGAAGGTGAATAGGGGTTTTGTCCCAGTGAGACAGGGGAAGGTGAAGATCGGTTTGTCCCAGTGAGACAGGGGAAGTGAAGATAGGTTTGTCTCAGTGAGACAGGGGAAATGAAGAGGGGTTTTTCCCAGTGAGACAGGGGAAATGAAGAGGGGTTTGTCCCAGTGAGACAGGGGAAGTTGAAGATAGGTTTGTCCCACTGAGACAGGGGAAGGTGAAGATAGTTTTGTTCCAGTGACACAGGGGAAGGTGAAGATAGGTTTGTCCCAGTTAGACAGGGGAAGGTGAAGATAGGTTTGCCCTAGTTAGACAGGGGAAGGTGAAGAGGGGTTTGTCCCAGTGAGACAGGGGAAGGTGAAGAGGGGTTTGTCCCAGTTAGACAGGGGAAGTGAGGAGGGGTTTGTTCCAGTGAAACAGGGGATGGTGAAGAGGGGTTTGTCCCAGTGTGACAGGGGAATGTGAATAGTGGTTTGGCCCAGTGAGACAGTGGACGTGAAGATAGGTTTGCCCCAGTTAGACAGGGGAAGGTGAAGAGGGGTTTGTCCCAGTTAGACAGGGGAAGTGAAGATAAGTTTGCCCCAGTTAGACAGGGGAAATGAAGATAGGTTTGTCCCAGTGAGACAGGGGAAGTGAAGATAAGTTTGTCCCAGTGAGACGGGGGAAGTGAAGATAGGTTTGTCCCAGTTAGACAGTGGAAATGAAGAGTGGTTATTTCCAGTGAGACAGGGGAAGGTGAAGATCCGTTTGTCCCAGTGAGACAGGGGAAGTGAAGATAGGTTTGTCCCAGTTATACAATGGAAGGTGAAGAGGGGTTTCTCCCAGTGAGACAGGGGAAGGTGAAGATAGGTTTGTCCCAGTTAGACATGGAACGTGAAGATATGTTTGTTCCAGTGAGACAAGGGAAGATGAAGATAGGTTTGCCCCAGTTAGACAGGGGAAGGTGAAGAGAGGTTTGTCCCAGTGAGACAGGGAAAGGTGAAGAGGGGAATGTCCCAGTTAGGCAGGGTAAGTGAAGAGGGGTTTGTTCCAGTGAGACTGGGGAAGGTAAAGATCGGTTTGTCCCAGTGAGACAGGTGAAGTGAAGATAGGTTTGTCTCAGTGAGACAGGGGAAGGTGAATAGGGGTTTTGTCCCAGTGAGACAGGGGAAGGTGAAGATCGGTTTGTCCCAGTGAGACAGGGGAAGTGAAGATAGGTTTGTCTCAGTGAGACAGGGAAATGAAGAGGGGTTTGTCCCAGTGAGACAGGGGAAGTTGAAGATAGGTTTGTCCCACTGAGACAGGGGAAGGTGAAGATAGGTTTGTTCCAGTGACACAGGGGAAGGTGAAGATAGGTTTGTCCCAGTTAGACAGGGGAAGGTGAAGAGGGCTTAGTCCCAGTGAGACAGGGGAAGGTGAAGAGAGGTTTGTCCCATTTAGGGAGGGGAAGTGATGAGGGGTTTGTTCCAGTGAGACAGTGGAAGTGAAGATAGGTTTGCCCCAGTTAGACAGGGGACGTTGAAGAGGGGTTTGTCCCAGTGGGACGGGGAAGTGAAGTTTGCTTTGACCCAGTGAGACAGGGGAAGTGAAGTTAGGTTTGTCCTAGTTAGAGAGGGGAAATGAAGATTGGTTTGTCCCAGTGAGACAGGGGAAGTGAAGATAGGTTTGTCCCAGTGAGACAGGGGAAGTGAAGAGGGGTTTGTCCAGTGAGACAGAGGAAGTGAAGAGGGGTTTGTCCCAGTTAGACAGTATAAGTGAAGAGAGGTTTGTTCCAGTGAGACAGGGGAAGTGAAGATACGTTTGCCCCAGTTAGAGAGGGGAATGTGAAGTGTGTTTGTCCCAGTTAGACAGGGGAAGTGAAGATAGGTTTGTACCAGTGAGGCAGGGGAAGTGAAGATAGGTTTGTCCCAGTTAGCGAGTGGAAATGAAGAGGGGTTTGTCCCAGTGCGACAGGGGAAGTGAAGATAGGTTTGTCCCCGTGAGACAGAGGAAGTGAAGAGGGGTTTGTCCCAGTGAGACAGGGGAAGTGAAGAGTGGTTTGTTCCAGTTAGACAGTGGAAGTGAAGAGAGGTTTGTTCCAGTGAGACAGGGGAAGTGAAGATAGGTTTGTCCCAGTGAGACAGAGGAAGTGAAGATAGGTTTGCCCTAGTTAGACAGGGGAAGGTGATGAGGGGTCTGTCCCAGTGAGACAGGGGAAGTGAAGATAGGTCTGCCCCAGTTAGACAGGGGAAGTGAAGAGGGGTTTGTCCCAGTGAGACAGGGGAAGGTGAAGACAGGTTTGTCCCAGTTAGACAGGGAAGGTGAAGATAGGTTTGTACCAGTGAGGCAGGGGAAGTGAAGATAGGTTTGTCCCAGTTAGCGAGTGGAAATGAAGAGGGGTTTGTCCCAGTGAGACAGGGGAAGTGAAGATAGGTTTGTCCCCGTGAGACAGAGGAAGTGAAGAGGGGTTTGTCCCAGTGAGACAGGGGAAGTGAAGAGGGGTTTGTTCCAGTTAGACAGTGGAAGTGAAGAGAGGTTTGTTCCAGTGAGACAGGGGAAGTGAAGATAGGTTTGCCCTAGTTAGACAGGGGAAGGTGAAGAGGGGTCTGCCCCAGTTAGACAGGGGAAGTGAAGAGGGGTTTGTCCCAGTGAGACAGGGGAAGTGAAGATAGGTTTGCCCTAGTTAGACAGGGGAAGGTGAAGAGGGGTCTGCCCCAGTTAGACAGGGGAAGTGAAGAGGGGTTTGTCCCAGTGAGACAGGGGAAGGTGAAGACAGGTTTGTCCCAGTTAGACAGGGAAGGTGAAGATAGGTTTGTACCAGTGAGACAGGGGAAGTGAAGAGGGGTTTGTCCCAGTTAGGCAGGGTAAGTGAAGAGGGGTTTGTTCCAGTGAGACAGGGGAAGGTGAAGATCGGTTTGTCCCAGTGAGACAGGTGAAGTGAAGATAGGTTTGTCTCAGTGAGACAGGGGAAGGTGAATAGGGGTTTTGTCCCAGTGAGACAGGGGAAGGTGAAGATCGGTTTGTCCCAGTGAGACAGGGGAAGTGAAGATATGTTTGTCTCAGTGAGACAGGGAAATGAAGAGGGGTTTGTCCCAATGAGACAGGGGAAGTTGAAGATAGGTTTGTCCCACTGAGACAGGGGAAGGTGAAGATAGGTTTGTTCCAGTGACACAGGGGAAGGTGAAGATATGTTTGTCCCAGTTAGACAGGGGAAGGTGAAGAGGGCTTTGTCCCAGTGAGACAGGGGAAGGTGAAGAGAGGTTTGTCCCATTTAGGGAGGGGAAGTGATGAGGGGTTTGTTCCAGTGAGACAGGGGAAGTGAAGATAGGTTTGCCCCAGTTAGACAGGGGACGTTGAAGAGTGGTTTGTCCCAGTGGGACAGCGGAAGTGAAGTTTGCTTTGACCCAGTGAGACAGGGAAAGTGAATTTAGGTTTGTCCTAGTTAGAGAGGGGAAGTGAAGATAGGTTTGTCCCAGTGAGACAGGGGAAGTGAAGAGGGTTTTGTCCAGTGAGACAGGGGAAGTGAAGAGGGGTTTGTCCCAGTTAGACAGTATAAGTGAAGAGAGGTTTGTTCCAGTGAGACAGGGGAAGTGAAGATACGTTTGCCCCAGTTAGAGAGGGGAATGTGAAGTGTGTTTGTCCCAGTTAGACAGGGGAAGTGAAGATAGGTTTGTACCAGTGAGGCAGGGGAAGTGAAGATAGGTTTGTCCCAGTTAGCGAGGGGAAATGAAGAGGGGTTTGTCCCAGTGAGACAGGGGAAGTTAAGAGAGGTTTGTTCCAGTGAGACAGGGGAAGTGAAGATAGGTTTGTCCCAGTGAGACAGAGGAAGTGAAGATAGGTTTGCCCTAGTTAGACAGGGGAAGGTGAAGAGGGGTCTGCCCCAGTTAGACAGGGGAAGTGAAGAGGGGTTTGTCCCAGTGAGACAGGGGAAGTGAAGATAGGTTTGCCCTAGTTAGACAGGGGAAGGTGAAGAGGGGTCTGCCCCAGTTAGACAGGGGAAGTGAAGAGGGGTTTGTCCCAGTGAGACAGGGGAAGGTGAAGACAGGTTTGTCCCAGTTAGACAGGGAAGGTGAAGGTAGGTTTGTACCAGTGAGACAGGGGAAGTGAAGAGGGGTTTGTCCCAGTTAGGCAGGGTAAGTGAAGAGGGGTTTGTTCCAGTGAGACAGGGGAAGGTGAAGATCGGTTTGTCCCAGTGAGACAGGTGAAGTGAAGATAGGTTTGTCTCAGTGAGACAGGGGAAGGTGAATAGGGGTTTTGTCCCAGTGAGACAGGGGAAGGTGAAGATCGGTTTGTCCCAGTGAGACAGGGGAAGTGAAGATATGTTTGTCTCAGTGAGACAGGGAAATGAAGAGGGGTTTGTCCCAATGAGACAGGGGATGTTGAAGATAGGTTTGTCCCACTGAGACAGGGGAAGGTGAAGATAGGTTTGTTCCAGTGACACAGGGGAAGGTGAAGATAGGTTTGTCCCAGTTAGACAGGGGAAGGTGAAGAGGGCTTTGTCCCAGTGAGACAGGGGAAGGTGAAGAGAGGTTTGTCCCATTTAGGGAGGGGAAGTGATGAGGGGTTTGTTCCAGTGAGACAGGGGAAGTGAAGATAGGTTTGCCCCAGTTAGACAGGGGACGTTGAAGAGTGGTTTGTCCCAGTGGGACAGGGGAAGTGAAGTTTGCTTTGACCCAGTGAGTCAGGGAAAGTGAATTTAGGTTTGTCCTAGTTAGAGAGGGCAAGTGAAGATAGGTTTGTCCCAGTGAGACAGGGGAAGTGAAGAGGGTTTTGTCCAGTGAGACAGGGGAAGTGAAGAGGGGTTTGTCCCAGTTAGACAGTATAAGTGAAGAGAGGTTTGTTCCAGTGAGACAGGGGAAGTGAAGATACGTTTGCCCCAGTTAGAGAGGGGAATGTGAAGTGTGTTTGTCCCAGTTAGACAGGGGAAGTGAAGATAGGTTTGTACCAGTGAGGCAGTG
Organism: Hemitrygon akajei; assembly: GCF_048418815.1. Lineage (NCBI taxonomy): Eukaryota > Metazoa > Chordata > Chondrichthyes > Myliobatiformes > Dasyatidae > Hemitrygon > Hemitrygon akajei. The sequence goes on along the minus strand of NC_133128.1, from coordinate 101,905,744 downwards.
GAAGTGAAGATAGGTTTGTCCCAGTTAGCGAGGGGAAATGAAGAGGGGTTTGTCCCAGTGAGACAGGGGAAGTGAAGAGAGGTTTGTTCCAGTGAGACAGGGGAAGTGAAGATAGGTTTGTCCCAGTGAGACAGAGGAAGTGAAGATAGGTTTGCCCTAGTTAGACAGGGGAAGGTGAAGAGGGGTCTGTCCCAGTGAGACAGGGGAAGTGAAGATACGTCTGCCCCAGTTAGACAGGGGAAGTGAAGAGGGGTTTGTCCCAGTGAGACAGGGGAAGGTGAAGACAGGTTTGTCCCAGTTAGACAGGGAAGGTGAAGATAGGTTTGTACCAGTGAGACAGGGGAAGTGAAGAGGGGTTTGTCGCAGTGAGACAGGGGAAGTGAAGATAGGTTTGTCCCAGTGAGACAGGGGAAGTGAAGATAGGTTTGTCCCAGTGAGACAGTGGAAGGTGAATTGAGGTTGTAAATAGACATGGAACATTTTGTCAGTAGAAAGAAGAAAGCACCCAAGTTTGGGAAGCGAGAAGACAGACAGGGTCTTGAGAGTTATAAAGTAGCCAGGAAGAAGCTTACAAGAGCTAGAACGGGACATGAGAAGGCCTTTGACTCTGAATTTATGCACCACTGGTAAGCAGTTTTGGTCATACATTGGTACATCATACATACAGTATGTACCAGTGCAGACGTTCTGAGCGTTAGATTTTCATCAGTTACCATCTTGGTAAACTCATGAGTGGGTTTCCCTGCTGATTCATGATCAGCAGATGCTGTATCACCACAAATTATCAAGAATTTAATATTGTGCCTTTTCTTAAATTTCTGCAGTATCCCTGATGAATATTCACAATTGCTTTCACTTTCAGATTATTTCATGATCAGCATACTGTATGTTCACTCCAGCTCTGATGAATCCAGAGGTCCTCAACCTGTACTCCAATGTCCAGGGAGAATATACAGATCGTTATCAGAACCACCACAATTTGTTCCCTTCCTTTCTGTTTTCCCATGAAGACACTTCTATCCTAATCTTTTTCAGAAACTCCAATATTGCCTCTTTCTTAACCTCGTCTGTTCTATTACCTCACTGACACCATAGTAATTAGCCTTCCAACAATTAAATACTTACTCATTTCACCTGTTCCTATTCTTGTCCATGGCTATGCTATTGTCACTCTCTCGAAAACCAAGAGATCTGTCACTGGAGCAGGTTCATTACCCAGCACAGGTTGAGTACCCCTTATCGGAAATTCCAAAATCCAAAAACCCACAAAATCCAAACATTTTTTGAGCACTGACATGATGCCTGAAATGGAAAATTCCACAAAGCATTGGGAAGTTTCCCAGGTGATGCGTAGGTCTCTGCATGACACAGTTTTCAGAAGTGACGTGACATATGTAATGAACAGAAGTTAACGAAAAATAGAAAAGCACAGCATAAAGTGAAAAATTTAGATCTCGATTGTGTATTGAAGGAGTGGATTCGACAGTGCTGGAGTGAATGTATGCCGCTTAGTGATTTGCTGATCACGAAACAACAAAGATCTATCATGATGAACTGAAAATTGAAGGTAATTGTGAATATTAAGCAGGCTGCTTGCAGAAATTAAAGCAAAGGCACAACATTAAAAATTTAAAACTTTGTGGTGATAAAGCATCTATAACCATATAACCATATAACGATTGCAGCACGGAAACAGGCCATCTCGGCCCTTCTAGTCCGTGCCGAACACTTACTTCCACCTAATCCCACTGGCCCGCACTCAGCCCATAACCCTCCATTCCTTTCCTGTCCATATACCTATCCAAATTTACGTTAAATGACAATACCAAACCTGCCTCTACCACTTCTACTGGAGACAAAGCAACAGAGAAATTCATTGATGAGTTTGCAAAGATCATCACAAATGAAAATTTACATGTGTGTGAAGAACAAGTGTAAGACAAAGGCTCATAAATTCAGGGTCAGAAATGATGGCCGTGATCATAATGTGATAGAATTCACTCTGCAGTTTCAGAGGGAGAAGCTAAAGTCAGATGTATCAGTATTATAATGGAGTAAAGACAGTTACAGAGGCATGAGAGAGAGCTGGCTGAAGTTGATTGGAAGGAGACACCAACTGGAATAACAGCAGAGAAGCAATGGCTGGAGTTTCTGGGAGAAATTCGGAAGGAAGTATTCTAAAGGCAGGTTGATGCAACCGTGGCTGACAAGGGAAGTCAAAGACAACATAAAAGCCAAAGTGAGGGCATATAAAGAGCAAAAATCCCAAGGGAGAGGGAGAGGGTAACTTTCTATACCAGTATAATCTCTTAACAATCAGACACAATTAATTTGATGAATCAATTTCAAATATGAACAATAAGAAGGGTTGCTTCAATTTACCTGAGTGATCCTTATCAATTATTCCAAAAATGATTTCCAGGTCTGCACGATGCTTGTACATGGCTTCAATCAAATTTGGTTGAACCTACATATCAAAGTAGTAAATCAATGAGTTAAATCAATTGGGTCAATGGTTCAAGCACATTCACTACAACTCAGAAAGCACAAAGTAAAGACTGTGTACAGCCCATCTGTATGAACAAAGGTTTGGGGGTATGGTAAACTGACTCTGCCAGTTGCTGTGGGGTACAGGCATCTTCTTCTGGATGGGAACTCTTTTTACAGCCACATTTCCACCTTGCAAAATGTTCCATTTATGAATGGAAACCTGTAGGACATTTACTGGGTAATTAGCTTTCTGTTGATGTCGTGGCTTATTCTCAATGGATTGGAATAGTGAGCTGCCAGTCCTTCTCCTTGTAAAGCCACATGCCCAGGGTTACTGCAGTAGTAAAGAAAGGCGGCAATCACCCGGAGTTTTGCACCAACCATCCTGACAGACAACTCAAACCTACGCCACAGCAGCTGGGGAATATAACTGCATATCTACTGGATTGTCAGAATCACATCTGGTTCACCCACACCCTCCAGTGAAGGAATCTGCTCTCCTTACTTGGAATGACTTGAGACACACCAACATGGTTTAATCCTAACTGCCTCTTCAGGGGTAATTCAGGAGGGACAATAAAAGCTGGTACTACCAAAAGATGCTCTGTGGGCAAACAAATCATTCTCGCCGGCCATCTGCAGCTTCCTCAGTATCCATTGCAGAAGTTATTCAATGCGTGATTAACATTTGGCATTAGCTTGATGAGGACAAGTTAATTGATAGGGTTGGTGTTGGAGCAGGACTGGAAAAGAATTGCCATCATCAGCCACTGTGCACATGCCCGGTACTGAATGTCAATGAGCTTGCTGCCTATTTAGTAGGAAGTCTGACTAGAGACTGACTGAACTTTGTGTTTGCAATCAACACCCCAGCCACCCAATGGCTCAGTGAAGATGATATGTAAGGCTTATTTATAATGTGCACTCTCACAATGTTAGGTACTAGAATGTCAAATTCTCTTCATTGTCTTCTATTTTACCTCTTTCATGGGGTGCTCAGTCTGAAAACACTCGAAGGTTGAGAGATAATCCACAATGCCATCAGCATTGCTCTGTACCAGCCGAGGCCGTATGGTCCTCCAAGGCAGGTTTAAATGGAGTACAGAATCCACAGCTAAGGCCCACTGATTGAGTGAAATCTTCCCTAGAAAATGACACATGGAAGATAATAGGATGAAGATTTTGCTTAAAGTCCTGTTGTCAAGTTTGAAGTACTTCTGCTGCCTTTGACAAGGTTGACAGCACCGTCCTCAGCCATTTCCCAACTCATCCTCCGGATTGAGGAATGTTGTTAACCTGAAGGATGACTTGGAGGATGGATGAAGAAGGTGTGCAGGGAAGATTTGCAAGAATGTTGTCAGGACTCAATGGCCTGTACGAGACTGAGTGGTGACCTGATAGAGGAATATAACTCATGAGGGGTGTAGACAGAGAGAATGCTCACAGCCTTTTATCCCAGGAAAAGAAACAAAACTGGATGGTCCTTACATAGCATGAGCTGCTAGAGAAAATACTTGTGGCAAGTACGTAACAACACTTAAGAGACATTTAGATAAGAATGTGTATTGAAAAGATTTAGAAGGATAAGGGCCAATGGGCAGTAAATTGAGACTAGCTTAGATGGGCACCTTGGTCAGCACAAAGGAGTTGGACAGAAAGATCTATTCCCATGCTGTACGACTCAATGAGTCACTGAAACCAAGCTCACTTATCCAGCCAGCCAATTCCATTGCTCAAGGACCAATTCTGAGCAACATCTTTGCCTCTAATCTATTACTCATTCATTGACTACACCTCAGATACACCTCGTGCTAATTACTGGGATTACTGTAGTCAGGTTCCTCATGCCCTGGTTTCATTTTTGACCATATCCTCACCTTCAGCAAGAACCACTATATCATCTCTTGCATGGACCTTACCTCACCTCCCATCATCTTTAACCTTCTGTTGCCTCCATCCATCACTTCCCAGTCCCTATCACCTTTTCAGCTCTCCCTCCCTCCCTCTCCCTCTATGTACCTAGAACCCTTCCTCACTTAGATCTACCTATTGCTTGCCAGCACTTGCCTCACATCTTTATGCTGGTTAGTGCCTCTCAGTCTAGCAAAGGGTCCCACCCCAAAACATTTTCCCAGGGCTGAAATGGCTAACACGAGAGGGGACAGTTTTAAGGTGCTTAGAAGTAGTTACAGAGGAGATATCGGGGTAAGTTTTTTACGCAGAGAGTGATGAGTGCGTGGAATGGGCTGCTGGTGACGGTGGTGGAGGCGGATACGATAGGGTCTTTTAAGAGACTCCTGGATAGGTAAATGGAGCTCAGAAAAATAGAGGGCTATGGATAACCCTAGGTAATTTCCAAGGTAAGTACATGTTCGGCACAGCATTGTGGGCCGAAGGGCCTGTATTGTGCTGTAGGTTTTCTATATTTCTATGTTTCTATCAACTGTCCATTTCTCTCCATAGGAGCTGTCTGACTCACTGAGTTCCTGTGTTGCTCCAAAATAAAAGTTTGTGTTTGTATGTGCACAAGAACATGCATTAAATACTTGCAACAGCATCACAGGCACACAGCATTATATAAGAAAAACATACATTATATACTAATTATACTCAGTTAAACAGAGTCATAGAGCACAGAAACAGGCCTTAAGCCATGCTGAACTTAATTTATCGGTTTGTTCCTAAACCCTAGCCCTCCATTCCTCTCCCATCCATGTACTTATGCAATATTGAAACTGAAATCACATTCACTGGCAGCTCATTCCACACACATCAGCCTCTGACTTCTAGTGCTAGTCTCACTCAACTGCAGTGGAAAAATATTCCCACAATCTATGTACAACCTATTGATATAATTTTTCCAAAGTTCCACTGCATTCACTGGATCCATAGATTTCATCAAGTTCTTGGTCACACAACCTTTGCATGAGTTGACCCAATAGTCAAGCACTCTTCTTTAGATAGGTGCTCCCCAGACTCCCCCTGTGGTGGTGGCAGTGCATTGCCCCCAGATCTGCACCTCACTACACCATCCTGCCCAGAGAGTTGCCTGCTTTCACTCTGCTCTCTTTCCCAAGCTTTCATTCTCGCATCCTCTTAGGGTTGCTTCAGGTGGTACTCTGGAACATAGGGAGATGTCTTCTTCCCACTCCAGACTAGCCACAGCTTGAGAGTCTTCAGGATCCCCACTACGCAGTAGAATCATGCAGTCTCCCTGTTCAAGTGAATCAATCTAATCAGCACTCCCAATTACATGGATCATCAAAGTGACAGGTTTGTCCCTCCAGCAGCTGAAGTGTCCCTCCTGAAACCTCGCCTAATACATCTGAACAAAGGCTGTTTCAGGAATTCTCGGTACCATAATCTAACAGCACAGAGCAATCTCTGTGTCTGTGCTGCTCCTCGATGTAAGAGGACTACCAAATGCACTCTCCCTCTGCAGACTGATGATAGAGTGGACAGGTTGGCAGTCAAGGCAGAGGAATGCTCTTCCTGCAGGATGTGGGAAGCCAAGGAACCTCATGGTCTCCCTTACATCTACATCTATGGGACTTGCAGCCAGCTGCAGCTTCTGACATACTGCAGTTGACTGTACTCAGGATTATCGGGCAGGCAGAGGGTGTCACAGATGAGAGTTTAATGAGGTGGTCACATCTAAGTTGCAAGCTACAAATGACTACCAGGATAAGTAAGGGGAGCAGGCAGACAGAACAAGATTCTTCTGTGGCCATTCCCCAGCTTAAAAGGCCCGTTTGTATATTGATGGGGGACAATCCCTGCGAGGCCAGGGGCAGTAGCTGGGTTGGTGGCATCATGCCTGGCTCTAAGGCAAAGGGGAGGATGAGTCAAGCAGAATGATGCAGATAGCGGACTCAATGGAAGGTGTGCAGGTACTGTAAGTGATTCCTTGGCCGCAGTCAAGACTCCTGGATGGTGTGTTGCTCCCTGGTGCTAGGGTCAAGGATGTCTTGCTGTGAATAGAGGACATTCTGAGTGAAGAGGGCAAAAAGCCAGAGGATGTGCTCCAAATAGGTACCAATGACATGAGCAGGAGCAGAGATGAAGTCCTGCAAAAGCATTTTAGGGAGCAAGGTCAAAAGTTGAAAAGCAGGGCTTCTCAGGATTTTTATCTGTGGTATATGCTAGTGAGGTAAGACAGTGGTCCCCAAACACTGGGCCACAAGGAAACGATATGATTTGGCGATATGAAATGATATGAGTCAGCTGCACCTTTCCTCATTCCCTGTCACGCCCACTGTTGAACTTCAACGCACACAAGTTCACTACCCTCGTGAGGTCATCAGTTGGTCATTAACATACAACTACTGGAAGAGTGAAAAACAAACGTCGCTTGAGAGTTTCTTTGGAAGAGGTGGTAGGGGACATAAAAGGCCTAACGATGATGATAACGCAGAGACAACTGAGGCTGAGACTGCAAAAAAGAAAGAAAGCTTCCTTCAACAGAAAATATGGCTTTAATGCAACCGGTGACTCGCATGTTCCAAGCCCCCTGTGTGAGATATGTGGAGTCAAGCTGTCTAATGAGGCAATGAAGCCCGCAAAACTGCTTCAGCACCTTGAGTCCAAGCACCCTGCACTTAAAGACAAACCCGTTGAGATTTTTGAGTGGAAAAAACGTGAGCAAGCGGGACAGAAGCAAGTGCTGATAGCCACCACCTCCACAAATGCTGCTGCTCTGAGAGCGTCGTACTTGGTGGCTAGCCATATTGCTAAGACTAAGAAACCTTTCACTGTGGTGAAGAATTGATTCTGCCTGCTGCCAAGGACATGTGCCATGAACTGTTGGGAGAAGCTGCAGCTAACAAGATAGCACAGGTTTCTCTTTCAGCTACCACAGTTTCAAGGAGAGTCGATGACACAGTGCCAGTCTACACACTGTGTCATACACAGGGAAATGCTGGCTAGCCGAAAAATGTCACCTGATCTTAACAGCGTATTGGGTGACGTTGCTGAAGTTATCAATCACATCAAAGCAAAAACCCTTAACTCACATTTGTTTGAGCAGCTTTGCGAGGAAATGGATGCAGAGCACAATCGCCTTCTCTTACACACTGAAGTCAGGTGGCTATCAAGGGGGAGAGCCCTGGCCAGGGTTCTTGAGTTAAGTGAACCACTACAGAGATTTGTTTCAGGAAAAAAGTCACCACTAGCAACACACTTCTGTGATGAGGAGTGGATAGCAAAACTCACTTTTTGTGTGACATCTTCAACCTGCTCAATGAATTCAATTTGTCACTTCAGGGGAGAATGACAGCTGTCTTCATGTGTCTGCTTTCAAAGCCAAACTGGAACTGTGGGACGGTGAGTGGACAGGGGCATATTTGACATGTTCCTAACATCAGCTGGGATTTTGGGAGAGATTGAGGCAGCACCGTCCTTCTCACAGCTGGTGAGCGATCATCTATCTTCACTGTTGACAGAATTTGAGCGTTACTTCCCAACCGCAAATGACCCAAGATGTACAAAGGAATGAGTCAGTGACCCATTTGTGAATGTCCCCGGTGAATCATCCATGTCAGCGCGGGAAGAAGATCAACTCCTCGAGCTTGCAAATGAAAGTATGTTTGACATAACATCTCTGCCGGCATCTGGATCAAAGTCAAGGCTGAATATCCTGAGCTAGCCACGAAAGTACTGAAAACGTTGCTTCCATTTCCAACATCATATCTCTGCAAAGCGGGGTTTTCTGCAATGAATGCAACAAAAACTAAATTGCCGAATAGACTGGACATAAGGAACCCCCTTCGAGTATAGCTGTCTCCCATCACCCCTCAATGGGACCATCTTGTTGCAGGGAAACAAGCCCAGGGCTCCCACTGATTCACCAGTATTGGTGTGTTGCAATGATTTTATATGTTCATATGAGGAAAATATGCACTGTGTGTTTAATATTAAATTCGTTAGATAAACCCTTTTAGAAAGAAAATTGAGTGTATTAGCCACTTATAAGTGACCTATAGTTGACTTATCACCTATATTTCGGTCGTGGTTAACACACCACCCCCCGCCCCGTTGGCCAGTCCGCAAGAATATTGTCAATATTAAACTGGTCTGCGATGCAAAAAAGGTTGGTGACTCCTGAGGTAACACATAGATTCCTAGTGTAATATATGGGTAAGTAGCTGGTACAGGAAGGAGGGCTTTCAATTTATGGATTACTGGACTCTCTTACAGAGCAGATGGGACTTGTACAAACAAGACGGTTTGCATCTGAATTGGAGGCAAATCGATATCCTTGCTCTAATTTTGCTCGTGCTTCTTGAGAGAGTTTAAACTGAAGTGGCTGTGGGGTGGGAGCCAGAGCAGGAGGCCAAGAAACATGGTATGACTAGTGGGATCGAAAGGAAGGCCAGTGAGGAGAAAGCTAATAAACTGGTGGAATAGATGGGCAGAAATGTGTTTATTTCAATGTATGACAATTATGGGTAAGGAGAATTAACTTGGAGCCTGGATCAGTACATGGAAGTATGATGTTATTACCATTAAAGACCTGGCTGCATGAGAGGGATAGGGCTGGCAGCTCAGTGTTCCCCAGGTTTTGTTCTAGGCACGATGGAGAGGGGTGAAGAGAAGTGTAGGATTTCAATACTGATCAGAGAGAATCTCAAAGCAGTACTCACAGAGGCAATTTGAGTGGAGCTCAGAAACAAGATAAGTGCAATTACATTGATGGAGTGCTATGACAGGATGCCCAATAGCAACTGTGAGATGGAGGAATGGATATGCAAACAGATTATGAAAAGGTGAAAAATCAACAGGGTTGTTATTGTTGGCTCCGTAACTTCCCCACTATTGACTGAAAATTCCTGAATATAAGTGGCTTAGATGGGGGAAGATTTCTTCAATTACCAAGAGGGGTTCTTGAAACAGTTTGAGGAGAGTACATACTGGGCTTGGTTTTGGGAAATGAGCCAAACCAGGTGATACAGCTGACAGTGGATGGACATTCTGTAAATAGAGATCACAACTCATTGTTTTAGATCATTACAAATATGCATAGAATCCGATCTTACAAGAAAGGACCATTAGACCATAAGATCAGGAATAGACCAGGCTATTCAGCCCATTTTGTCTGCACCTCCATTCCATCATTGCTGATGCATTTTCTCTTTAATTCCCATTCTCCTGCCATCTTTGACACCCTGACTAATCACTTTAAACTGGAGAACTCGACTAGTGAGGTGTTATAGGTGGAACTGATAAAATAACAAAGGTGTAATCACGATAATGGGGCCATATTACAAACCACCCAACAGTGCCTAACCTGATTAGGGATATTCAGCATGGCTTTGTCAAGAGCAGGTCGTGGCTTGCAAGCCTTATTGAATTCCTTGAGGATAACAAAACACATTGATCAAGGTAAAACAGTGGATGTAGTACATATGGCTTTCAGGAAGGCATTTGATAAGGTTTCCATGTGAAGCTCATTCAGAAAGTAAGGAAGAGGCACAGGATCCAGGGAGACCTTGCTTTGTGGGTCCAGAATTGGATTGCTCACAGATGGTTTGTATTCTGCATGGAGGTTGGTGACTAGTGGTGTTCCACAGTGATCTGTTCTGGGACCTCTCCTCTTTGTGATTTTTATAAATTACCTGGATGAAGAAGTAGAAGGGTGGGTTAGTAAGCTTGCTGATGACACAAAGGTTGGGAGTGTTGTGGATAGTCTGGAGGGTTGTCAGAGGTTACAACAGGACATCAATAGGATGCAGAACTGGGCTGACAAGTGGTAGATAGAGTTCAACCCAGATAAGCGTGAAGTGGTTCATTTTGGTAGGTCAAATTTGGAGAGAGAATTTAATATTAATGGTAAGACACTTGGCAGTGTGGAAGATCAGAGAGCTCTTGTGATCCACGTCAACAGGACACTCAAAGCTACTGCACAGGTTGACAGCGTTGTTAAGAAGGTGTATGGCGTTTTGGCATTCATCAATCATAGGATTGAGTTCAAGAGCCAAGAGGTAATGTTACAGCTATATCAGAACTTGGTCAGACCCTACTTGGAGTACTGTGTTCCGTTCTGGTCACCTCATTATAGGAAGGATGTAGATACTATAGAGAGAGTGCAGAGCAGATTTACAAGGATGTTGGAAGTGGAGAGCATGCCTTTTGAGAATAGGTTGAGTGAACTTGGCCTTTTCTCCTTGGAGCAACGGAGGATGAGAGGTGTATAAGATGATGAGAAGCATTGATTGTGTGGATAGTCAGAGGCTTTTTCCCTGGGCTGAAATTGCTAACATGAGAGGGCACAGATTTAAGGTGCTTGGAAATAGATACAGAGGAGATGTCAGGGGTAAGTTTTTCATGCAGAGAGTGGTGGGTGCATGGAATGCATTGCCAGCGATGGTGATGGAGGTGGATACAATAGGGTATTTTAAGAGACTCTGAGTTAGGTACATGGAGCTTAGAAAAACAGAAAGCTATGTGGTAGGGAAATATTAATAGTTTCTCGAGTAGGCTACATGGTCGACACGACATTGTGGACTGAAGTGCCTGTAATGTGCTGTAGATTTCTATGTCCTATGTTCTAAATGCAAAGGTCTTGAGGTAGATAAGTCACCTGGACCAGATGGACTACATCCCAGAGTCCTGAGAGAGGTTGCTGAAGAGATAACCAATACATTATAGACAATGGACAATAGGTGCAGGAGTAGGTCATTTGGCCCTTTGAGCCAGCACCACCATTCACTGTGATCATGGCTGATCATCCACAATCAGTAACCCATTCCTGCCTTCTCTCCATATCCCTTGACTCCGCTATCTTTAAGAGCTCTATCTAACTCTTTCTTGAAAGCCTCCAGAGAATTGGCCTCCACTGCCTTCTGAGGCAGAGCATTCCACAGATCCACAACTCTCTGGGTGAAAAAGTTTTCCCTCAACTCCAATCTAAATGGCCTACCCCTTATTCTTAAACTGTGGCCTCTGGTTCTGAACTCCCCCAACATCGGGAACGTTTCCTGCCTCTAGTGTGTCCGATCCCTTAATAACCCTATATGTTTCAATTAGATTCCCTCTCATCCTTCTAAATTCTAATGTATACAAGCCCAGTCGCTCCAATCTATCAACATATGACAGTCCCGCCATCCTGGGAATTAACCTCATGAACCTACACTGCACTCACTCAATAGCAAGAATGGCAGGCAGTGATTAGTGGGGTACTGCAAGGCTTGGTGCTGGGACTGCAGCTATTTACAATATACATTAATACCCCTAATACCATGTGCTCTAATTTTGCCCACTAATCTCCTATGTGGGACCTTATCAAAGGCTTTCTGAAAGCCCAGGTACACTACATCCACTGGCTCTCCCTTGTCCATTTTCATAGTTACATCCTCAAAAAATTCCAGAAGATTAGTCAAGCATGATTTCCCCTTCGTAAATCCATGCTGACTCAGACCGATCATGTTACTGCTATCCCAATGTGCCGCTATTTCATCTTTTATAATTGACTCCAGCATCTTCCCCACCACTGATGTCAGCCTAATTGGTCTATAATTCCGTTTTCTCTCTCCCTCCTTTCTTAAAAAGTGGGATAACATTAGCTACCCTCCAATCCTCAGGAACTGATCCTGAATCTATAGAACATTGGAAAATGATTACCACTGCGTCCACGATTTCTAGAGCCGCCTCCTTAAGTACCCTGGGATGTAGACCATCAGGCCCTGGGGATTTATTAGCCTTCAGTCCCATCAGTCTACCCAACACCATTTTCTGCCTAATGTGAATTTCCTTCAGTTCCTCCATTACCCTAGGTCCTCTGGCCACCTGGGAGATTGTTTGTGTCTTCCCTAGTGAAGACAGATCCAAAGTACCTGTTCAACTCGTCTGCCATTTCCTTGCTCCCCATAATAAATTCACTCGTTTCTGTCTTCAAGGGCCCAACTTTGATCTAAACTAATTTTTTCCTCTTCACATACCTAAAGAAGCTCTTACTATCTTTCTTTATATTCTTGGCTAGCTTACCTTTGTACCTCATCTTTTTTCCCTGTATTGCCTTTTTAGTTATCTTCTGTTGCTCTTTAAAAGTTTCCCAATCCTCTGGCTTCCCATTCATCTTTGCTATGTTAGACTTCTTCTCTTTTATATTTATACTGTCCTTGACTTCCCTTGCCAGCCACAGTTGCCCCCTACTCCCCTTAGAATCTTTCTTCCTCTTTGGAATGAACTGATCCTGCACCTTCTGAATTATTCCCAGAAATACCTGCCATCCGTGCTAGGGTGTCCTTCCAGTCAACTTTGGTCAGCTCCTCCCTCATGGCTCCATAGCTCCCTTTGTTCAACTGTAATACTGACACTTCCGATTTTCCTTTCTCCCTCTCAAATTGTAGATTAAAGCTTATCATATTATGGTCACTACCTTCTAATGGCTCCTTTACCTTGAGTTCCCTTATCAAATCCGGTTCATTACACAACACACCCGTGTAGCAGTGGCAAACCTGCCTGCCAGAATGTTGGTTCCCCGCCTGTTAAGGAGCAACCCATCCCTTTTGTACAATTCATCCTTACTCCAAAACAGATCCCAGTGGTCTAAAAGTCTAAATCCCTGCTTCCTGCACCAGCTCCTCAGCCACACATTCAGATCCCCTGTTTCCCTGTTCTTGCCCTCACCAGCACAAGGAGCTGGAAGCAAACTGGAGATAACCACCCCGGAGGTCCTGCTTTTCAGCCTTCTTCTGAGTTCTCTGAAGTCCCGCTGCAGAGTTTCTTTCCTCTTCTTCCCGACATCATTTGTGCCGACATGCACTACCACTTCTGGCTGTTCACCTTCACCCTTGAGGATGCCCTGCAATTGGTCCATGACGTCCTGGATCCTGGCACCAGGAAGGCAACACACCATCCTTAAATCCTGCCTGTTGCCGCAAAAACCCCTTTCTGTACCACTCACTATGGAGTCTCCTACCACCACCTGTCTCCTCAGCTTTGCTTTAGCGCCAATCTTTGACTCGCAGACCTGTCCGCCTCTCAGACTGGCAGTGTCTTCTGTCCCGACAGCTTCCAAGAGGGTGAACCTGTTTTCAAGAGGCACATCCCCTGGGGTCTCCTGTACTCCAACCATCCATCCTTTCCTCATCCTCGCCCCCTTCTCTCTTCCGGTATCTTCAGTGTAATGATCTCGCTGTAGGTTCTGTCCAGAAAACTCTTATTTTCCCAAAAGACATTGGTCATGATCTTTCAAGAATCACTTGATTCTGGCATGGTCCCAGAGGACTGGAAGATTGCAAATGTCACTCCACTCATCAAGAAGGGAGGAAGGCAAAAGAAAGGAAATTATAGGCTAGTAAGCCTAACCTCTGAGGTTGGGAAAGTGTTAGAGTCGATTATTAAGGATGAGGTTTTGGGGTACTTGGAGACTAATGATAAAATAAGTCAAAATCAGCATGGGTTCTGAAAAGGAAATCTTGCCTGACAAATCTGTTAGAGTTCTTGAGGAAGTAACAAGCAGGGTGGACAAAGGAAAGGCGGTGGATGTCATTTACTTGGATTTTCAAAGGCATTTGATAAGGTGCCACACATGAGACTGTTTAACAAGATAAAATCCTATGCCATTACAGGAAAGATACTAGCACGGATAGAGGAATGGCTGACAGGCAGAATGCATCATGGGAATAAAAGGGGCATTTTCTGCCATCTCCTCCAGTTCCATACACATTTTTCTACGGTCACACTTGCTTGGTCCTATTCTCTCACATCTTATCCTCTTGCTCTTCACATACTTGTAGAATGCCTTGGGGTTTTCCTTAATCCTGTCCACCAATGCTTTCTCATGGCTCCTTCTGGCTCTCCTAACTTCATTCTTAAACACCTTCCTGCTAGCCTTATAATCTTCTAGATCTCTACCATTACCTAGTTTTTTGAGCCTTTCGTAAGCTCTTCTTTTCTTCTTGACTAGATTTACAACAGCCTTTGCACACCACGGTTCCTGTACCCTACCATCCTTTCCCTGTCTCATTGGAACGTATCTACGCAGAATGCCATGCAATTACCTCCTGAACATTTGCCACATTTCTTCCATATGTTTCCCTGAGAACTTCTGTTTCCAATTTATGCTTCCAAGTTCCTGCCTGATAGGCTCATATTTCCCATTACTCCAATTAAACGTTTCCCTAACTTGTCTGTTCCTATTCCTCTCGAATGTTATGGTAAAGGAGATAGAATTATGATCACTATCTCCAAAATGCTCCCCCACTGAGAGATCTGACACCTGACCGGGCCCTTTATCTCAGAAAGGATGTGTTGTCATTGGAGAGAGCCCAGCCCAGAGCAGGTTCATTAGGATGATTCCGGGAATGAAGGGGTTAACAGATGAGGAGTTTTTGGCAGTTTTGGGCTTGTACTCAGTGGAATTTAGAAGAATACTGGGGGGGGGGGGGGCTCCTTGACACCTATCAAATTTTGAAAGGACTAGATAGGGTGGATGTGGAGAGGATACTTCCTACAGTGGGGGTGTCCAGAACTAGAAGGAACAGACTTAAAAATTGAGGGACAACCTTTTAGAACAGAGGTAAGGAGGAATTTTTAGCCAGAGAGTAGTGAATCTGTGGAATGCTCTGCCACAGACTGTGGTGGAGGCCAAGTCCGTGGGTATATTTAAGGCGGAAGTTGATAGTTTCCTGATCGGTCAGGGCTTCAAAGGATATGACGAGTAGGATCCAGGATCAGCCATGAATCAGAATCAGGTTTATTATCACTGGCATGCGATGTGAAAGTTGTTAACTTAGCAGCAACAGTTTAATGCAATACATAATCTAGCATCAAGGGAAAAAATAATGATAACAATAAATAAATAAAACATAATAATAAATAAACAAGTATATAAATTATGTATATTGAATAGATTATTAAAAATGTGCAAAAACAGAAAAACTGTATATTTAAAAAATGAGCTAGTGTCCAAAGCTTCAAAGTCCATTCAGGAATCGGATGGCAGAGGGGAAGAAGCTGTTCCTAAATTGCTGAGTGTGTGCCTTCAGGCTTCTGTATCTCCTACCCAATGGTAACAGTGAGAAAAGGGCATGCCCTAGGTTCTGGAGGTCTTTAATAATGGATGCTGCCTTTCTGAGCTACCACTCCCCAAAGATGTCCTGGGTACTTGTAGTGCCCAGGATGGAGCCAACTAGATTTACAACCTTCTGCAGCTTCTTTCGGTCCTGTGCAGTAGCCCCTCCATACCAGACAGTGATGCAGCCTTTCAGAATGCTCTACATGGTACAACTATAGAAGTTTTTGAGTGTATTTGTTGACATGCCAAATAACTTCAAACTCCTAATAAAGTATAGCCGCTGTCTTGCCTTCTTTAGGACTACCAGGTTAGATCCTCAGAGATCTTGACACCCAGGAACTCGAAGCTGCTCACTCTCTCCACTTCTGATCCCTCTATGAGGATAGGTATGTGTTCCTTCGTCTTACCCTTCCTGAAGTCCTCAATCAGCTCTTTCGTCTTACTCAAGTTGAGTGCCAGGTTGTTGCTGTGGCACCATTCCACTATTTGGCATATTTCACTCCTGTACACTCTCTCATCACCACCTGAGATTCTACCATCAATGGTTGTATCATCAGCAAATTTGCAGATGGTATTTGAGCTATGCCTAGCCACACAGTCATATGTGTACAGAGAGTAGAGCAGTGGGCTAATCACACACCCCTGGGGTACGCCAGTGTTAATTGTCAGCAAAGAGGATATGTTACCACCAATCTACACAGATTGTGGTCTTGTGGATTGCTGAGTAGACTCGATGGGCTGAATGGCCTAATTCTGCTCCTATGTCTTATTGTCTTAGGTAAGGGTCTCAAAACTGGAGTGGGTAAGTTATGACAGGATGAGACAGGAGTTCATTACAGGTAGCTGATGTTGGACAAGTCCAGGTCCGTCAAGCAGAAGTTATTTAAATACCAGCTGATCACAATTCAGAATTGGCATGTTTCAAATGGTAGCAAGGACAAGGCTGGTAAAAATCAGAATGTACCCGTGTGGAATTTTACAATAACAAGGAACTGCTGAAGCAAATAATTAAGAAGGCTGTGAAATATCCTTGGTGAGCAGGTTCAAAAAGAATTGCAAGGCAAGTTACACACAATGGGCTTTTTATCAGCTACACCTGTACACCTGCTCATTAAAGCACACAGACAATCATGGGGCAGCAGCTCAATGCATAAAAGCATGTAGACGTTGCCAAGAGGTTCAGTTGATGTCCAGACCAAACATCCAAGTGAGGAAGAAATATGACTTTAGTGACTTTCTGGAATGATAGTTGGTGCCAAACAGAGTGGATGGGTATCTCAGAAGCTGCTGATCTCCTGGTATTTTCACATGCAGAAGTTTCTAGAGTTTACAAAGAATGGTGCAAAATAAAATAAAAAATGCAGTGAGTGGCAGTTCGGTTGATGAAAATGCCTTGTGAATGAGAAAGGTCAGAGGAGATTGACCAGACTGGTTCAAGCTCACAGAAAGGCGATAGTAATTCAAATAGACATGTGTTACAGTGTTGGTGTGCAGAAGATTTTCTCTGAATGCAGAACATGTTGAACCTTGAAGTGAATGGGCAACAACAGAAGGAGGCCACAAAATACATTCAATGGCCACGTAATTAGGTACAGGACTTATCTAATTCAGAGGACACAGCCTTAGATAGAGGGGTGTTCTTTTAGAACAGAGATGAGGAGGAATTTCTTTAGCCAGAGGGCAGTGTGTCTGTGGAATTCCTTGTCACAGATAGTTATGAGGTCAAGTCTTTATGTATATTTAAGGCAGAAGTTGATAAATTCTAGATTGGTCAGGGTATGAAGGATATGGGAGAAGGCAGGAGACTGAGGCTGAGAGGAACATTGAATCAGCCATGATGAAATGGTGGAGTAGACTTGATGGGCCAAATGGCCTAATTCTCCTCCCATATCTTATGGTCTAATAAAATTGCCACTGAATATATACTTGCATTAAAAAGGTCAGGGTAGGTCTACTCCAGGATAAAGGAGGGAATTTGTTGTGGTGTTAGAACGAGTAGCTGAGGTACTAAAGGAGTACTAAAGTGTATGTGAGGGTGTGGGGTGGCATCATAGGCATTCTGAATGGTGGCTTAACAGTGGTCAAGTGTGTTGGCTCTCCTGGCTCCACAGGTGATCTGTTGGTGGTAGTTGTTCAGAGACTTTAGGCTGGCCCACAGTGACAGTGAAGGCATCAGGATGTGCAGTTCTGTGCCTGCTGATCATGTTATTCAGCTCCTCTAGTGCCTGTGTAATGTTGGCCTGAGATGAAATGTGTACCGTTACCCAGAAAACTCCCTCGGCAGATAACATAGACAACATTTGGCCACTAGGTGTTCCACGTCAGGTGAGCAGGACTAAGACAGAACCGGAATGGGTTTGCACCACAATGAATTAATCATAAAACATACTCCACCTCCTTTGCCTTTAAAAGACTGAGTGTCCTGTCTTTGCAGAGAATGGTGAAGCCATCATGCATCCGAAATTGCAGGTGTAAGCCATGTTTCTGCAGAGCAGAGTACACAATAGTCCCTAATGTCCCTCTGACCTTGAAATATTTCTGCGAGATCTTATTTTCCTGAGACTATATAGGATAGTCAAAAGTGAATGTCTAAGCTGTCTGCATTTTAATCATACCTGTAGATTGATGCAGTGACCCGCTTCCATTTTCTTAAAGGGGAAGTGCACCCGAGTCTGCCATTCGAGTTTCTTTGATTTTAAGTATTGATAGATTTTTTAAAATGTCTTAAAACGATGCTGTTTACTGAAGTACCCAAGGTGGTGACTGGATTTCAGCTGTAGTAGTCCTAAAGGGGAATATTTGATCATTCCCATCAGAGCTGCACACAAAGAATAATATAAACTCCTCAAGAACCTCATTTGCTCCTACCTGCCTATACCTACTATGCATCTCCTTCTTTTTCATAACCAGGGCTTCAATATCCCTCAAAAACCAAGGTTCCCTAATCCTGTTAGTATTGCATTTTATTCTGGCAGGAACATGCAAACTCTGGATTCTCAAAATTTCATTTTGAAGGCCTCCCACTTACCAAGTATACCTTTGCCAGAAAACAGCCTGTCCCAACCCACACTTGTCAGATCATTTCTGATACCATCAAAACTGACCTTTCTCAACCTGAGAACAAGGCCTATCCTTCTCCAGAGTTACCTTGAAGCTAATAGAATTATGATCACTCGAGCTGAAATGTTCCCCTCCACTTCAGTCACCTGTCCTTCTCATTCCCTAATAGGAGATCCAGCACTGCACTCCCTCTAGTTGGGACCTCTATATATGAATTAGGGTACCTTTCCTGAACACATTTACAAATTCTGTCCCATCCAGTCCTTTTACAGTATGGGAGTCCTAGTCAATATGCGGAAAGTGAAAATCACCTACTGTCACAACTTAATTTTCTTTTCAATTTTTTTGCTATCTGTCTTCAAATTTACTCCTCTATATCCCACAAGTTCCATCTTCCTCAGAAGAGAGCCCAATGATCCAAAACTCTGAAGCCCTCCCCCTGCACCATCTTCTTACCCACACATTAAGCTGAATTATCTTCCTATTTCTGTCCTGACAAGCAATGTGGCACAGGTAGCAACCCAGAGCACACAACCCTACAGGTCCTATCCTTTAACGTAGCACCCAACTCCCTGAACTCAATTTGCAGGACCTCTTCATCCTTCCTGCCTGTGTAATTTGTACTGATGTGGATCATGACCTCTGGCTGCTCAGCCCTTTCCCTTAAGAATGCTATAGTCTCCATCCAAGATGTCCCTGACCCTGGCACCAGGAAGGTAACAAATCATCTGGAAATCTTGTTCTGTCTATTGACCTAACCAATGAATCACCTATCACTACAGCTTGCCTTTTCTTCCCCCTTCCCTTCTGTGTCACAGGACTAGCCTCAGTGCCAGAGACCTGACTGCTATCACTCACCACCAACAGCAACCAAAGTGATGTACTTGTTATTGAAGGAATGGCCACAGTACCCTGCATTGACTCCTTATCCCCTTTTCCTCTCCTGACAATCCCCTGGTTACCTGTGTCCTGCACCTTAGGTGTAACTATATCTCTCTGTATCTCCTGTCAATCAACTCCTCAGCCTCCTGAATAATCTGGAGTTTATCCTTTTCTTGATCCCCAATGCGGTCTGTAAAAAGCTGCATCTGGATGCACTTTCTGCAGATAGAACTGTCAGAGACACTGTCTCTCCACATCCCACAAGAGAAGCATTCCAATATTCTGCCTGGCATTCCCACTGTTCTAGGAATGAAACATAGAATGAAGGAAAGAAAGAAAGAACAAAACTTACCTGCAACCTGCCTTACCCCTCACCTCTCCTGACTGAAGCCTCTCGAGCTAAACCTTACTCCAACTATGGCTGTTCCTGTAGTGGCCGCCCTGCTTAAACCTCACTTCTTTCAATTGCTCCAATTACCAAACAATCTCTAACCCACCAAATGACCCAGCTGGCTCTGTTCACTTTTCACTCACCACAGGTAACAGCTTATGTTATCTCAAGCCACCGCATGTCCTGACTGGCCTCGCTCGCTTTTTAAATCTTGTGTTCACTCACTGCAAGCAACAGTTAGCACAATCTCAAGCTCACCAAAGGAGAGCATTTAGTATAAATTGGCATCTTGATCCACACAACACAATGGGCCAACTGGCCTGTCCAGCACTGTACCACTCCTTCTATGTAAGTGGGCATTACCATCCTTCAGGCACCTGCATAGCCATGAAACATAACTGATAAATAGTAATTAATACAAAGGACCAGACCATTCTGAATAACTGCTTCAAGAGAACACCACGCAATAGCAAGACCTCCTGTCTTCATTCCAGATGACATAGTTTTCCCCCTGAAAGTGCTTGTAGTTTGTGCAACTTGGAGCCATTATCACTTTTGCACACTGATTGTCCACCTTATTGGTACAGTCTTTCACTGATTCTGTTATGGTTATTGAATTTATTGGGTATGCCTGCAAGAAAATGAATCTCAGGGTTGTTTATGGTAACATATATGTACTTTGATAATATATTTACTTCGAACTTAGAACTTTCTCTGGGCTTAGTGTGGGAGGAAAGCAGAACACAGGTTCACAACAAAAGAGAGAAATGGAAATGGAAGGCAGAATAATTGTGAGGAAGGTTGAAGGACAGGGCATACAAAAGTGGAAAAAATAGATAGAGAAAGTTATACAGCATGCAAACAACACCTGTGGCTCAGCTTATCAGGTGCCCACTTGAACCAGTCCCATTTACCGTAAGTTACAGGAGCAGAATTAGGCATTGAGTTTTCCCCACCATTCAATCCCATTCAGTCCCATTTTCATGCCTTTTCCCTGTAACCCTTAACCCCTTCCAATCAAGAAGCTATTAATCGTTGCCTTAAATACACTTAATGAATTGGACTTTGCTTGTCTTTGGCCCATACCCCTTTAAACCTTTCTATGTATGTGTCCAAACATCACTGAACACTGAAATTGTACCTGCCTCTACCACTTCCTAGGGCAGCTTGTTTCATTTACCCACCTCAACAGCTACTTGAGTTTATTGGGTAAGACAGTTGAGCTTAAGACACTGATCATTCAGGTACTTCAGCCACTGGAGGACAGGACTGCCACCATATTCCTAGCTACAGGATTTTCTGGCTAGGGAGGGGCAAGACAGGAGCAGAGGTGTAATATTAGTGAAACAAACAGCTGTGAGAAGAAGCATTCAAAGGAAACTAATTTGAAGGCGAAGGTGAAGGAGCAGGAACATCCAGCTAATTGATGGATTAAGGGACAGGTGGAGACACAATGGATTGAACAGATTTCTGTTGTGCTAATCACTCTTTCCCTCTGTGATCCTACAATGAATACGTTTGGCCTGTTTCTGCACTAGTACAAACTGCACAAGCTGAGTTGTACCCTGTAGGATTTCAATAAGACCATAAGGCATAGGAGCAGAATTAAGCCATTCAGCCCATCAAATCTGCTCCACTATTCAATCATGGCTGATTTATTATCCCTCTCAACCCCATTCTCCTACCTTTTCCCCGTTACCCTTGACAACCTTACTAGTTAATAACCTATCAATGTTCACTTTAAATATAACCAGTAATTGGCCTCCACAGCCATATTTAATAATGAATTCCACAGATTAAACACCCTTGGCTAAAGAAGTTCCTCTTCTTCTCTGTTCTAAAGGTACATCCTTCTATCATGAGGCTGTGCCCTCTGGTCTACACTCCCAAAAGACCATAAGGTACAGGAGAATTAGGCCACTCAACCCATCGAGTCTACTCCATCATTCTATCATGGCAGATTTATTATCTCTCTCAAACCCATTCTCTTGCCTTCTCCCATTAAACTTTGATACCCTGACTAACCAAGAACCAATCAACCTCTGCTTTAAACATACCCAGTGACTTGGCCTCCACAGCCACCTGTGGCAATGAATTCCACAGATTCACCACTCTCTGGCTAAAGAAATTCCTTTTCATCTTTGTTCTTAATGGATGTCTCTCTATTCTGAGGCCCTCTAGTCCTAGACTTGCCCACTATAGGAAACATCCTCTCCAAGAGGAGAGCTGTTGTCATTGGAGACTCTATAGTCGGGAGCAGACAGGAGATTTTGTGGACGTGAGAAGGACACCCGCATGGTTTGTTGCCTCCCGGATGCCAGGGTCCAGGATGTCTCTGACCGGGTGCATGACATCCTGGTACGAGAGGGAAAGCAACCAGAAGTCGTGATACATGTTGGTATCAACGACATAGGCAGGAAGAGGGATGAGGTCCTGAAGTGTGAGTTTCGGGAACTAGGCTGAAAGCTGAAGAACAGGACCTCAAGGGTGGCGTTCTCAGGATTGTTGTCAGTGCTACGTGATAGTGATGGTAAGAATTGGAGGGGATGGCAGTTGAATGCGTGGCTGAAGAGTGGGTGCAGGGGGCAGAGTTTTAGAGTTTTGAATCATTGGGATCTTGTCTGGGGAAGGTGGGACCTGTACGGATTGGATGGGTTGCACATGAACTCGAGGGGGAGCAATATCCTTGCAGGTAGGTTTGCTAGCATGGTTCGGGAGGGTTTAAACTAATTTGCAAGGGGGGTGGGACCCAGAGCGATAGAGCAGTGAAAGAAGTGCATGGAGTAAAGCCAGATATAACATATAAAGAGGCTTTGAGGAAAGAGAAGCAGAATAAAGGGTGTAAAAGTAGTAAGGGAGAAGGGCTAAAGTGCGTGTATTTCAATGCAAGAAGCATCCAGAACAAAGGTGGTGAACTGAGAGCTTGGATACATACATGGAATTATGATGTAGTGGCCATTACGGAGACTTGGCTGGTACCAGGGCAGGAATGGATTCTCAATATTCCTGGATTTCAGTGCTTTAAAAGGGATAGTGAGGGGGGAAGGGGAGGAGGGGTGGCATTACTGGTCAGGGATACTATTACAGCTACAGAAAGGGTGGGTAATGTAGCAGGATCCTCTTTTGAGTCAGTGTGGGTGGAAGTCAGGAACAGGAAGGGAGCAGTTACTCTACTGGGGGTATACTATAGCAGCAGAAATACTGAGGGGCAGATTGGGAGGCAGATTTTGGAAAGGTGCAAAAATAACAGGGTTGTTATCATGGGTGACTTTAACTTCCCTAATATTGATTGGCACGTGATTAGTTACAATGGTTTAGACGGGGCAGAGATTGTTAAGTGTGTCCAGGACAGATTCCTGTCACAGTATGCTGACAGGCCAACTAGGGGGAATGCCATACTAGATCTCGTACTAGGTAACGAACCGGGTCAGGTCACAAATCTCTCAATGGGTGAGCATCTGGGGGACAGTGATCACCGCTCCCTGGCCTTTAACATTATCATGGAAAAGGATAGAATCAGAGAGGACAGGAAAATTTTTAATTGGGGAAGGGCAAATTATGAGGCTATAAGGCTAGAACTTGCGGGTGTGAATTGGGATGATGTTTTTGCAGGGAAATGTACTATGGACGTGTGGTCGATGTTTAGGGATATCTTGCAGGATGTTAGGGATAAACTTGTCCCAGTGAGGAAGATAAAGAATGGTAGGGTGAAGGAACCATGGGTGACAAAGTGAGGTGGGAAATCTAGTCAGGTGGAAGAAAGCAGCATACATGAGGTTTAGGAAGCAAGGATCAGATGAGTCTATTGAGGAATATAGGGTGGCAAGAAAGGAGCTTAAGAAGGGGCTGAGAAGAGCAAGAAGGGGGCATGAGAAGGCCTTGGTGAGTAGGGTAAAGGAAAACCCCAAGGCATTCTTCAATTATGTGAAGAAAAAAAGGATGACAGGAGTGAAGGTAGGACCGATTAGAGAAAAAGGTGGGAAGATGTGCCTGGAGGCTGTGGAAGTGAGCGAGGTCCTCAATGAATACTTCTCTTTGGTATTCACCAATGAGTGGGAACTTGATGACGGTGAGGACAATATGAGTGAGGTTGATGTTCTGGAGCATGTTGATATTAAGGGAGAGGAGGTGTTGGGGTTGTTAAAATACATTAGGATGGTTAAGTCCCCTGGGCCCGACGGAATATTCCCCAGGCTGCTCCACGAGGCGAGGGAAGAGATTGCTGAGGCTCTGGCTAGGATCTTTATGTCCTCGTTGTCCATGGGAATGGTACCAGAGGATTGGAGGGAGGTGAATGTTGTCCCCTTGTTCAAAAAAGGTAGTAGGGATAGTCCGGGTAATTATAGACCAGTGAGCCTTACGTCTGTGGTGGGAAAGCTGTTGGAAAAGATTCTTAGAGATAGGATCTATGGGTATTTAGAGAATCATGGTCTGATCAGGGACAGTCAGCATGGCTTTGTGAAGGACAGATCATGTCTAACAAGCCTGATAGAGTTCTTTGAGGAGGTGACCAGGCATATAGATGAGGGTAGTGCAGTGGATGTGATCTACATGGATTTTAGTAAGGTATTTTACACGGTTCCACACGGTAGGCTTATTCAGAAAGTCAGAAGGCACGGGATCAAGGAAGGTTTGGCCAGGTGGATTCAGCATTGGCTTACCTACAGAAAGCAAAGGGTTATGGTGGAGGGAGTACATTCGGATTGGAGGGATGTGACTAGTGGTGTCCCACAAGGATCGGTTCTGGGACCTCTACTTCTCGGGATTTTTATTAACGACCTGGATGTGGGGGTAGAAGGATGGGTTGGCAAGTTTGCAGACGACACAAATGTTGGTGGTGTTGTAGATAGTGTACAGGATTGTGGAAGAGTGCAGAGAGACATTGAAAGGATGTAGAAGTGGGCTGAAAAGTGGCAGATGGACTTCAACTTGGAGAAGTGTGAGGTGGTACACTTTGGAAGGACAAGCTCCAAGGCAGAGTACAAAGTAAATGGCAGGATACTTGGTAGTACGGAGGAGCAGAGGGATCTGGGGGTACATGTTCACGGATATCTGAAAGTTGCCTCACAGGTAGATAGGGTAGTTAGGAAAGCTTATGGGGTGTTAGCTTTCATAAGTCGAGGGATAGTGTTTAAGAGATGCAAGGTAAAAGAGTGCAAGGTTGCAGCTCTATAAAACTCTGGTTAGGCCATACTTGGAGTACTGTGTCCAGTTCTGGTCGCCTCACTATAGGCAGGATGTGGAAGTATTGAAAAGGGTACAGAGGAGATTTACCAAGGTGCTGCCTGGTTTAGAGAGTATGGATTATGATCAGAGATTAAGGGAGCTAGGGCTTTACTCTTTGGAGAGAAGGAGGATGAGAGGAGACATGATAGAGGTGTACAAGATATTAAGAGGAATAGACAAAGTGGACAGCCAGCGCCTCTTCCCCAGGGCACCACTGCTCAGTACAAGAGGACATGGCTTTAAGGTAAGGGGAGGGAAGTTCAAGGGGGATATTAGAGGAAGGTTTTTTGCTCAGAGAGTGGTTGGTGTGTGGAATGCACTGCCTGAGTCAGTGGTGGAAGCAGATACACTCGTGAAATTTAAGAGAATACTAGACAGGTATATGGAGGAATTTAAGGTGGAGGGTTATATGGGAGGCAGGGTTTAAGGGTTGGCACAACATTGTGGGCTGAAGGGCCTGAACTGTGCTGTATTATTCTATGTTCTATATCTATCTAGGTCTTTCACTATCCCCCCTCATTCTTCTAAACTTGAGTGAGTACAGGCACAGAGGCAGCAAATGCTCCTCATGTTACCCCTTTCATTCCCGGAATAATTCTTGTGAACCTCCTCTAGACCCTGTCCAATGCCAGCACATCTTTACTTAGATAGGGGGCCCAAAACTGTTCACAATATTCCAAGTGCAGTCTGGCCAATTCCTTATAAAGCATCAGCATCACACCCTTGCTCTTACATTCAGGAACCCTTGAAATGAATGCTAACATTACATTACATAACATTACATTTGCTTTCATTACCACTGACTGAACCTGCAAGTTAACTTTTACGGAAACCTCTGCAAGGACTCCCAATTCCCTTTGCACATATGATTTCTGAAATTTCTCCCTGTTTAGAAAATAGTCTATGCCTTTATTCCTTCTACCAAGGTGCATGGCCATACACTTCCCTACACTATGTTCCATCTGCTTCACTTTGCCCAACCTCGCAATATGTCCAAGTCCTTCTGCAGACAAGTATTCTGCTTCCTTAACAATACTTGACCCTCCATCTATCATCTACAAATGGCCAAAAAACCATCAATTCCATCATGCATGAAAAGAAGAGATCCCAATACCGACACCGGCAACCAACCAGAATAAGCCCCATTTATTCTGACTCTTTGCCTGCTGCCAGTCAGCCAATCTTCTATCCATGCTTGTACCTTTCCTGTAATACCATGGGCTCTTATCTTGTTAAGTAGCCTCGTGTACGGTACCTTGTCAAAGACCTTCTGAAAATCCAAGTATACAACATCAGCTTTCCGAGCAGCTTTTCCTTAGTAACAGCAGCTACACCCATTTCTGCCCCTGTCACTTTCAAATTTCTAGCGTACTCTTAGTGTACTCCGTGATGAAGACTGACGCAAAATACTTCACAAACACGAGAAAATCT
Organism: Hemitrygon akajei; assembly: GCF_048418815.1. Classification (NCBI taxonomy): domain Eukaryota; kingdom Metazoa; phylum Chordata; class Chondrichthyes; order Myliobatiformes; family Dasyatidae; genus Hemitrygon; species Hemitrygon akajei. The sequence goes on along the minus strand of NC_133128.1, from coordinate 101,879,246 downwards.
GCAGATGCTGGAAATCCGAGCAACACACACAAAATGCTGGAGGAACTCAGCAGGCCAGCCAGCATCTATGGAAAAAAGCACAGTTGATGTTTTGGGCCGAAACCCTTCGGCAGGACTGGAGAAAAAAAGCTAAGGAGTAGATTTGAAAGGTGGGGGGGGGGGGGGGGGAGGGGAGAGAGAAACACCAACCGATAGGTGAAACTTGGAGGGGGAGGGATGAAGCAAAGATTTAGGAAGTTAATTGGTGAAAGTGACAGAAGGCCATGGGAAAAAGAAAAAAGCGAGGGGTGGGGGGGAAGGGAAGGAGCACTAGAGGGAGGTGATGGGCGGGCAAGGAGATAACATGAGAGAGGGACAAGAAGATGGGAAATGGTGAAGGGGGATGGGAGGCATTACTGGAAGTTTGAGAAATTGATGTTCATGCCATCAGTTTGGAGGCTACCCAAATGGAATATAAGGTGTTGTTCCTCCAACCTAATTGTGGCCATATCCTGACAGTGGAGGAGGCCATGGACGGACATATCGGAATGGGAATGGGAAGTGGAATTAAAATGGGTGGGCACTGGGAGATCTCGCTTGTTCTGGCAGAAGGAGGGTAGATGCTCAACGAAGTGGTCTCCCAATCTACGTAGGGTCTCACCGATATACAAGAGGTCACAGTATATGATCCCAACAGACTCACAGGTGAAGTGTTGCCTCACCTGGAAGGACTGTTTGGGGTCCTGAATGTTCATGAGGGTGGTGGTGTAGGGGCAGGTGAAGCACTTGTTCAGCTGGATAGGTGCCAGGAAAGAGATCAATGGGGAAGGACAAATGGACAAGGGAATTGCATAGGGAATGATCACTGTAGAAGGTAAAAAGTAGGGGAAGGGGTAGATGTGCTTAGTGGTGGGATCCAGTTGGAGGTGGCAGAAGTTTCGAAAAATTATGTGCTGGACGTGGAGGCTGGTTGTCTCATTCAACCTTTAGAATACATAATCTTTGGGATGTATATATCCTGTGCCTTCCAAATTGCCCCCAAAACTCTAGCCATTGATGTTGCCATCATCCCTGCTAAATACTCCCTTTCAATCAATTTCAACTAGCTCCTCTTTTATGCTTCTGTAATTCTCCTTACTGTAATACTGATACTTCTAGCTTTATCTTCTTCTTCTCAAACTGCAGGGTGTATTTTATCATATTATCATCACAGACTCCTAAGTATTCCTTTACCTTAAGCTCCCTAATTGAATCTGGTTCATTACACAACACCAAATCCAGAATTACCTTTCTCCTCGTGAGCTCAACCACAAGCTGCTCTAAAGTCATCTCACAGGCATTGTACAAATTTCCTCTTTTGGGATTAATCACCAACCTGATTTTCCTAATTTACTTGCATATTGAAATCCCCCATGATTATCATATTACATGTTTTAGAATTTTCCATTGAAATTTATTTCCCACCTCCAGGCCTGTATATAATTCCCATCAAGGTCTTTTCCCCCTTGCAGTTTCTTTACCTACAAGGATTCTACATCTTTTGATTCTATTTCACTTCTTTCTAAGGATTTTATTTCATTTTTATCAACAGAGTTACCCCACTCCCTCTGCCTGCCTGACTGTCCTTTTGATACAAGGTGTAACTTGGACATTAAGCTCCAAACTATGATCTTCTTTCAGCCATGACTCAGTGATGCCCATAATGTCGTACCTGCCAATCTCTAACTGCACTACAGGATCATCGACCTTATTCTGCCTACCGCGTTCATTCAAATATACCGTAATACTTTCAGCCCTGTATTTATCACTCTTTTAGATTTTGCCCCCATGTTACATTTCATCTCATTCTACTGACTGCAATTTTGCCCTATCAACTATTTGAAAGATCTCCAACTACTGGAAAGATCCTCTCCACATCCACTCTATCCACGCCTTTAAATATTTGGTAGATTTTAATGAGATTCCCCTCAATCCTGATTTCCTCATGAAACCAAAGTAGTTAAATTTTTATTAACTGCAACTGCTTTAAATTTCCTGTTGCAGTAGCATTAAAATGGGGAGGTTATTTTCTATCTAAATGTTAAATTATAGTATATTGAATTATAATACCATCATAAGGTAAAGCTTACTATTAATTTAACATCAGTAAAATATGTACTTAAATTAGAGGAATATACACTTTAAACCTGATCACAGGTTGATAAATGCTGAACTAATCAATAAGGAAAAATATTGCTGAATTCAATGTTCTTATAAATATTATAAAATAATAGAATAGATTGTCAAAATCTTCACCCCAGGACAAGGGTGTCTTTAACTAGAAGGCGTTGGTTACAAATGAGAGGAAGTAATTTCACAGGGATCTAAGAGATGAGTTTTATCACAAGGAGGTGAATATCTGAAGCAAGTTACTAAAGGAGATGCTGAAGGCAGATACTGTTGTGAAGTTTAAAAGGGGTTTAAACACTTATGGATAGAAAAGGTTCCGCATGGAAGGTTAGTTAGGAAGGTTCAATCGTTAGGTATTAATATTGAAGTAGTAAAATGGATTCAACAGTGGCTGGATGGGAGATGCCAGAGAGTAGTAGTGGATGACTGTTTGTCAGGTTGGAGGCCGGTGACTAGTGGTGTGCCTCAGGGATCTGTACTGGGTCCAATGTTGTTTGTCATATAAATTAATGATCTGGATGATGGGGTGGTAAATTGGATTAGTAAGTATGTAGATGATACTAAGGTAGGTGGTGTTGTGGATAATGAAGTAGGTTTTCAAAGTTTGCAGAGAGATTTAGGCCAGTTAGAAGAGTGGGCTGAGTGATGGCAGATGGAGTTTAATCCTAATAAGTGTGAGGTGCTACATTTTGGTAGGAATAATCCAAACAGGACATACATGGTAAATGGTAGAGCATTGAAGAATGCAGTAGAACAGGGTGATCTAGGAATAATGGTGCATAGTTCCCTGAAGGTGGAATCTCATGTGGATAGGGTGGTGAAGAAAGCTTTTGGTATGCTGGCCTTTATAAATCAGAGCATTCAGTATAGGAGTTGGGATGTAATGTTAAAATTGTACAAGGCATTGGTAAGGCTGAATTTGGAGTATTGTGTACAGTTCTGGTCACCAAATTATAGGAAAGATATCAACAAAATAGAGAGAGTACAGAGAAGATTTACTAGAATGTTACCTGGGTTTCAGAACCTAAGTTACAGGGAAAGGCTGAACAAGTTAGGTCTTTATTCTTTGGAGTGTAGAAGGTTGAGAGGGGACTTAATAGAGGTATTTAAAATAATGAGGGGAATAGATCGAGTTGATGTGGATAGGCTTTTTCCATTGAGAGTAGGGGAGATGCAAACAAGAGAACATGATTTGAGAGTTACAGGGGAAAAGTTTAAGGGTAACACAAGGGGGAATTTCTTTACTCAGAGAGTGGTTGCTGTGTGGAATGAGCTTCCAGTAGAAGTGGTAGTGGCAGGTTCGGTATTGTCATTTAAAGCAAAATTGGATAGGTATATGGACAGGAAAGAAATGGAGGGTTATAGGCTGAGTGTGGGTCAGTGGGATTAGGTGAGAGTAAGCGTTCGGCATGGATTAGAAGTGCCGAGATGGCCTGTTTCCGTGCTGTAATTGTTATATGGCTAAAAGGCAAAGAGAGAGAAAGGCTTAACATGGCAAATAGGATTTGTGTAGATGGAAGTCACAGTCAGTATTAATAAGGTGGTATGATGGTCCTGTTTCTACCTTGCATGATTCTTATGGAGTCTGAAGTGTATCAAGATGCTTGACTGGGTAAGCTGGCATGTAGCAAAACCATGGGTTCCACAAGTGTCAGCCATCTAAATTATTCCATTGCACTTTAATATAATTGGGCCATGTCTATAATGATTCCATTATTAATGTATATATACATTTCCTAGAATCAGTAAAGCAAAACACAGTAGAACAGAAACTCAAACAGGAAAAGGACAGCAAGTTGGAGGGACTAGCTGTTTCTACCTGTATAGTCCGGGTCATACTTTCTGAAGGCGGCAATAACTTCAGATTTGTGGGCAAACAGCTTTTCACGCAGAGATTTCAGGGCAGATTCTTCAATCACACTCACTCTTGGAAAGGAACAGAATAAGTGATTCAATTGCTTAGAAAGTGTGTCAAAGACATCAATTCCATCAAACTTATATTGTCTGTGTGACTGGACATTTAATGTTAATTTAACCCGAGCAGTTGTTCACAATAACCAACACCAATTGATGGACAGTAGTCTAAATGAAACAAAGCTGTCAAAGAATAGTGTGTAAAGAGTTTTGTCTTTCTGCCCTCTCTTTGTATGCCCAATAATAATTTCTAAGAATGCATTACAAATGGCAACACACAAACCAGGCCCTAGAAAATGTTACATGGCTTAAAAGGGCCATTAAATGTTGGATGAGTGAGTGGCCATACGAAGGCCCATTTCCAGCAACAACCTTCCTCCCTGGTGATAATCTACGGTATGTGCATGAGGCCGTGCCTCTGAGCTAGGTCAGTGACATCTCTAATCCATGAGCTTTTATTGTAACTAGTAAGACTGTAAGTGCATTCAGCTCCAGAACCTGATTAACTGGAGTGGAACAATTTTTGCACTCGTTCCTGGGTGCCTCAGTGCCCATGAGAAATTTGTCTCTGTTTGTTTGGTGGGATTTTCACCCCCCCCCCCATACACATAATAAATGATATCACCATATTGATGGTACTTTGTCCTCACTGGCCTGACAGACAAGAGTCCAAAATGCCACTAGTTAACCTGGACAAGTTAAGTTACAGGGCAGAAGCCTAAATTCCAGAGTCTAGTTTAAATCTAGAGTCTAGCTGGGGAATTTAATTTGAAGGAATTAAATAAAGCAATCCAGTGTTAGATCACAAGTGCTATTTCTGATTACTGTGAAATGGCTGGTTCATTCCTTTCCTACCACAGGAAGAATGCTTGGACTCTTACCCTTACAGAGACTTTGGAAGATTCTGCTGCCACTTCTCAACAGCCCGTCTCACACCTGCCTGCCTACATCCAGCATTCTGCCTTGGTTTCCCTTTCACCACTGCTGCATCCACTGGCCATTCTCTCTGTAGTACTTTCCAATTGAAGTGTTTGCACTGATTTGTACTTAGATATTGGATCGAGCTGTACAAGTTACACACAAGTCAAATTAACCTGGAATATAGTGGCCCTGGCAACCATTTGATGTCAGCTGAGAGGGAGCAAGTGAGACACAAAAATCCCCAGACCTTCACTTTCAGGATTGCTTGTTTTCACTGTGCTGAAGGAATCTCATGTCTCACTCCTACTGATATTGATATACTACCTAGGCTCAATAAGAAGCAATTCCCATATCTGGAAGAGATAGCTGGAGCTACTTTAGACTGGATATTCAAATAGTTTTTATTCATCAATTAAGGTGAGCAGGTCTCTTTCACTAAATCCTAGGGCTCTCTCTTCTTCCCTGCAGCCTCCCTCTCTTCTCCATGGCAGCCACCATAATGACTATAGTGGTGGAGCATCGGTTTGCCATAGGTACCCTTTCTGGGCAGGCAAGCAGCAAATTGTAATGAGCTGAATCTGGTCCCTTTGGGAACTGTGCAGGTCTTTTGGGGTGTGAACTCCACCAGAGTTTTTTTTGACCCACTGTGAGAAAACCGAATACAGCATTGTTTAGTGCAGGGAACTGTACACTACTTTGCTGCAGTGCAGCAACCAGGCAAACTTGCAATCTGATGTACTGAACTCATTAATGTCAGTTCTACAGCAGAAACTGATCTATAATTTCCATTTCCATTTTAGTTACTTCTTCAAAATCTTGTGTATGGTTTGTCAGGTATAATCTACCTCTCAAATCCATGAAGATCATACACTAAAAACAAACAGCTGGATGAACTCCAGCACCTCGGAGGTTGATAGATTGTTGATTGGTCAGGGCATGAAGGGATACGGGGAGAAGGCAGGAGATTGGGGTTGCGAGGGAGATGGATCAGCCATGATGAAATGGCAGAGCAGACTTGATGGGCCAAATGGCCTCATTCCGCTTGTATATCTTCTGGGCGTATGGTTTCATGGGTCAAGCAGCATCTGTGGAGCCAAAGAGATGTTCAAAGTGAAATATTGACTGTCTGTTTCTCTCCACAGATGCTGCCAGACCCACTGAGCTCCTCCAGCAACTTGAGTGTTGCTCTGGATCCCAGAATGTGCAGTCTCTTGTACCTCTGTGTTCAATCACATCAGCTGACATTGCCGAATTGTCCATCCTTAACCATGGACTGGTAATATCCCCAGGCAGGTGGTAGGCTAGCTGGAGTATACTTTCTGGTTTCTGCCCCTCAACTAGAGACACATGATGTGCGACTTTCCAGTGTAAAGCAAACCTTTGGAAGTATCTGTAGTGTCCTCACAAACAGCTGCAATATTGAAATTAACTGTTTTTGGAGGGTGGACCTCGGAGTCATTCATGGATGATACAGCACAGAAACAGGCCCTTCAGCCCATTATTCCATGCTGACCGCCATGCATACACTAATGCCATTTTATCCTCGCCACGTCCACACTCCCCCCCATTCTAATGCTCACCTATGTGTTTGGGGAATTTATAGTGACACATTAACCTGGCATTCTGCCTCATTTTGGGATGCGAGAGGAGAGCAGAGGAAACAAAATGCAGTCACAAGGAGAACCTGCAAACCCAGATCTCTGGCATTGTAATGTTCCCACAACTGACAGACTCACTTTCAATGAATCTTCATCTCATGTTCTCAGTATTTATTGCTTATTTATTTATTACTATTATTTCTTTCTTTTTCTATTTGCAGTTTGTTGTCTTTTGCATACTGGTTGAACACCTAGGTTGGTGCAGTCTTTAATGGATTCTATTATAGTTATTATTCTATTATGGATTTACACAGGATTGTATATGATGGCATATATGCATTTTGATAATGCATTTACATTGAATTTTGAACAATCTCTGTCTCTCTGCATCATTGAGTACTCATCTCAGTCTCCATCAGCATCTCATGTTCTGGTAAGATCACCTCCAATTTTTCTAAACTCCACTGAGTATAGATATGGGCTACTCAACCTGTAAGGGGCAATTGAGGGGCAATTTTATTTACACAGAGAGTGGAGGGTGATGGCAGAATCAGATATGATAGTGGTGTTCTAGAGGTACATGCGTATGTAGGGAATGGAGGTATATCAAATATATGCAGGCAGAAAGGATTTGTTGTATTTGGCATTGTGGTCAGCAGAGACATTGTGGGATGAATGGGCTGTTTCTGTTTTCTGTACTAACATCTACCTTTACGTATGAGCACCAAAACTGTGCTCATTAGCCAAGGTGCGACAGTTGGCATTATACGGACAGCTTTGTGCCCTGTGTGTTGTACACAGCTTCCTGTTCTGTATGCTGCACATAATCATAAGCTCATAGACACAGATCCCTGTTGTTGAAATGCAACCCTTTGACATTGGAAGGATGGTTACGTTTCACCTAGATCTAATCCTGAAACATAACTATGTTTTTCTCTTCACTGACACCATCTGACCTGATAAGTGTTTCCAACTCTTCCTGTTTCTATTTCAACTTCCCAGCTTGTTGTTTTCTATCTCAGTCTGTGGATGGTGGAGTAAACTACTGCAGAATGTCTCACACTCACCTTTCCTTAAGAGTCAGCTTCCTTGTGGATTTATTAACACGATATTTGACAAAGTGAGGAATCAAATCAGGACCAAGTTTGATATAAGCTCCTTGATTGCTGCCCTCTTCATAGTAATTAGAAGCAGAAAATATAGTGATAACCTAAACGGAAAAGATTTCAGTTAGCCCCAGGACCTGGGTTCCTGACACAGACCAAAGTAGTTACAAGGATGACATAAGAGACTGCAGGTGCTGGAACCTGAGCACGTAAAGTGCTGAAGGGATTTAGCAGATCAGGCAAGGGAAAGGTTTCAGGCCAAGACCCTTCACCGAGGCTGAACGGTGCAGGGATGGAGTGGAGAGGCTAAGTGATAAGTCATGGAGAGGGGCAGATGAGCAAATGAAGGAAGGGGTAGAGTGAAGATGATGGGCAGAAGCTAGGAGGTGATAAGTGGAAGCTCTCCACTTATTCCAATTGACTCCTCCAGTGATTCAAATAAAAAAAGATAACTTTGCAAGCCACAGGAAGAGTTTGAACATTTCTACTTCACCTTTCCATTGTGGCACACTTCATAGCCGTCCTGTTTACATTCATGAGATCTTATAATTAGTTTTAAGTTATACTTTTTCAGCATCCTATCTGTGATATCTTCACCAAAGTAACAGCCTCCTCCTCGGATGGTGTTGGGCACGCAGCCAGCTTGATTTCTAGGGTCACTCCAAAGGACATCAGCAATCTGAGAACAAAATTAACATTCCGTTCAAAGATCACAGATTCCTAAAAGCTGCAAATATCCTTCTATACAAATAAAGAAATGTTCCCTCCCACTCCCGCTCCCTCCCAATCCCCTCCCTCCCACTTCCCTCTCCCTCCCAATCCCCTCCCTCCCACTTCCCTCTCCCTCATTCTCTCCCTCTCAACCTCCCTTTATCCATCCATCAGTATCCCCCCCTTTCTCACCACCTCTCTCTACCTCCCTCTCTCTCTCCCTCCCTCACTTTCTTTCTCTCTCTCTCCCTCCTCTCCATCCATCTCTCCCTCTCCCTCTCTCTCCCTCCCATTCTCTCTCTTGCCCTCTCCCTCCCTCCCTCTCTCATCCACACACAGGTGCTACCACATCTCCTTCTTGCCCTCTCTTTCTCCATATCTCCCTCTCTCCTTCCCTTACTCTGCCTCCCTCTCCTTCCCTCTCTTTCATCCCTACACAGGTGTCTCTACTTCTCTCTCACTCACTCTCCCTTGGTCTCACTCTCTCCTCTCTTTCTCCCTCTCTCCTTCTCTCTCCCCTACCTCTCCCTCACTCTCCCCATCCTCTTTCTCTGTCGCACTCTCTCACTCTCCCTTCTTTCTCCTCACTGCCCACGTACCACCACTTCTCCCTCTCTCTCCCACTCTCTGCCTCTCACTCTACCTCTCACTCTCCCTCCCTCCCTCTGTCTGTCTCTTTGATGCATAACCAGGTGCCACCACTTCTCCCTCTCTCTCCCACCCTCTCCCAATCTCTCCCAACATCTCTCTCATTCCCACCCAGGTTCCACCACTTCTCCCTCACTACCCCCCCTTCCTTCCTCTCATCCCTACCCAAGTACCACCACTTCTTCCTCTCTCACTCTCTCTGCCTCTCACTCCCTCTTTCTATTCTCACCCTCCCTCTCATCCCTACCCAGATTCCAACCCCTTTCTTTCTCGCTCCCTCTCCGTCTCCAGCTCCCTCGCCCTCTCTTCCTCCCTCTTTCTCTCTCTTCCCCTCTTTTCCTCTCTGTTTCTTCCTCTCTCCCTCTCTCTCTCTCTCTCTCTCTCTCTCTCTCTCTCTCTCTCTCTCTCTCTCTCTCTCTCTCTCTCTCTCTCTCTCTCTCTCTCTCTCTCTCTCCCTCCCTCCCTCCCACCCTTACCTGGGTGCTTCCACTTCTCCCTCTCTCTCTTGCTTTCCCAATAACTTGGGGGGCATCTTGTTATGTTAATGAAGTATCAAATACCCTTCTTTAATCATTCAGTAACCTGACATGTCTTAGTTCGGTAAAGAACAAATTTCACTGAAACCAACTTCTGCAAACACTGCACTACTTAAATGTTCAAAGTTGCTGTGAACTCAGCAATAAACTATAATAATACATTAATTTTATTAAAATCATTATTTGGTAAATTTAATTCAGTATAAGAATGAAAAATATTATGTTCTACTCTGAACAGGAGTTGAGATACTAAAATCCAAACAATTTTATGAACTAATTTTATAGTCATAGTTATACATAATAAAAGGGCCTCCTGCCTAACTCATCCATCCTAACTATCCAGGCTAGTCTTACTTACACAGCCATACTCCTCTAAACCTCTCATAAATATTGTAATTGTAGTCACCTTCACCACTTCCTCTGGCAGCTGAATCCATTTGCTCACTGTGAAAAATCCCCACTCTGATTCCTTTTAAATGTTCCCGTTTCATATTCAACTCAACTCCTGTAGTTTTTTTTATTTCCAATCACAGAGAAAACTACTATGACCAGTCACCTTATCTATGCCCCTCGTGAAGTTAAATATCCCTATAAAATTGCCTCTCAGCCTTCTATTCTCCAGGGTAAACAGACCCAGCCTGTCCTGTCTTTCCTTGCAACTCAAGCTCTCCAGTCCCAGTAACATCATGACCCTTGCTTCACCCTTTCCAGCTTAATGACATCCTTGCTGTAGTCGGGGAGCCAGAACAGTATATAATACTGTTATAATACATGGCCATTATATAACAATATATAATACTGTTAATATACATGGCCCACCATCCAATTTTGAAAGTCAGGTCATTATATCTGAACATTTATTGGAAATTGGTAATTGCTGTGAATACAAATGACTGATGATGATCCCAGATATACTGATTGTTTATAATTAGAATACTGTTCTCTATAGTTATTTTCTACTTTTTCTGCTGAGCATCAGTCCAAGAATGTCAGAAGTCCAGGGTATACCGCCAGTCTTTATTTATAATCCCAGACAAGGAATCAAATCTACTTGCTTCGATAATCCTACGGTTCATAGCAAGATTAATGCATTGGGAGCAGTTCAAAGTTGGTTAGCTAGCCTGTCCCATAAAAGATGGGTTGTCACATGAAGGAAGACTGGATAGGCTGGGCTTGTGTTTATAGACTTACAGGAAAGCTAACAAGAACATAAAAGATCCTGAGGAGTCTTGAGGGAGCAGGTGTGAAGAGGATGTTTCTCCTTGAGAGAGAATCTAGAATTAGGTGTTACTGAGTAAAAATAAGCAGTTACCTCTGTAATTCAAGCTGAGATTAACTTGTTTCTCTCAAAGGGTTGTGACTCCCCCTCAAAATGCAGGCAACATCTGGATATTCTTAGGGCATATGTTGATAGATTCTTGATAAGTAGGAGGGTTAGTGATTCCTGGGATGCACAGCAAAGTGGAGATGGAGTGACAATCGAATCAGTTCTGATTTCATTAAATAGTAGAGCAGGTTCAAGGGGCTGAGTAGCCTACTCCTCCCTAATCACTTTTGTGCGTTCTTAGGGAGCTGTGAAGTTAGAGGATCTTGAAATTGTGTTGTTCAGATCATGAGCAGTCGATGGTCACAGTCATTGTCCCAGGGTAGGAGAGTTTAAAACGAAAGGGTACATGTTTATTGTGAGAAGGGAAAGATTTAAAGAAGGGAAATCTGACGGACAACTTTTCACACAGAAAGCAGAGTACACAGAGCGAGCTGCAGAGGAAGCGGTAGAGGCAGGTAAAATTCCACATTTAAAAGACAATTGAGATACATGGATGGGAAGGGTTAAGAGTGATATGGGCCAAATGTGGGAAATGGTACTAACCTGAGTTTGAACCTTGGTTAGCATGGACAACATGGATTTGTTTCTGCTGTTCAGGAAAGACTCTGAAAATAAATCAGGAAATTATAGGCCGGTGAACCGGGTATCAGAAGTGGGAAAGTCATTAGAAGGGATTGACATGGACTGTTAGAGATTGTCAGCATGGCTTTGTGTGTGGTAGGTCATGTCTAACCAATCTAACAGTGTTTTTTTGAGGAACACACCTGGGAGGTTGATGAATGCAAGGCAGAGGATATTGTCTACATGGACTTTAGCAAAGCATTTGACAAGGTCCCACATGGGAGGTTTGTCATTGGCTTTGTAGGAGAATCAGAGAGCGGTAATAGAGGGTTGCCTTTTCAAATAGAGGCCTGTGACCAGTGGTATGCCTCAGGAACCAGTGTTGGGTCTGTTGTTGTTTGTCATCTATATCAATAATCTGGATGATCATAAGACCATAAGACATAGGAGCAGAATTGGGCTATTTGGCCCATCGAGTCTGCTCCACCATTCAATCATGGCTGATCCCCACCCCCCGGCCTTCTCCCTGCAATTTTTGATGCAGTGTCTGGTCAATAACTTATCAAACTCTGCCTTAAATACACCCAATGACCTGGCCTCCACAGCTGCCTGTGGAAATAAATTCCACAAATTCACCACTCTCTGGCTAAGAGATGTCTCCACATCTCTGTTTTAAATGAACACCTCTCTATCCTGAAGCTGTGCCCTCTTGTCCTAGACTCCCCCACCATGGGAAACATCCTTTCCACATATACCTTCCCTACGCCTTTCAACATTCAAAAGGTTTCAATGAGATCCCCCCACATCCTTCTAAATTCCAGCAAGTACAGACCCAGAGCTATCAAATGTTCCTCATATGATAACCCTTTCATTCCTGGAAACATCCTTATTGAATCTCCTCTGGACCCTCTCCAATGCCAGCACACCTTTTCTAAGATGAGGAGTCCAAAACTGTTCACAATACTCAAGATGATGCCTCACCACTGCCTTATAAAGCCTCAGCATCACATCCCTGCTCTTGTATTCTAGATCTCTTGAAATGAATGCTAACATTGCATTTGCCTTGCTCACCACCGACTCTACCTGCAAGTTAACCTCTAGGATATTCAGCACAATGACCCGCAAGTCCCTTTGCATCTCCCCATTTAGAAAACAGTCTTCACATTTATTTCTACTACCTAAATGCATGACGATGCATTTTCCAACATTGTATTTCATTTGCCACTATCTTACCCATTCTCCTAATCTGTCTAAGTCCTACATCTTACCTGTTTCCTCAACACTACCTTCCCCTCCACCAATCTTCGTATCATCAGCAAACTTCGCAACAAAGCCATCTATTCCAACATCTAAATCATTGATATACAGCATTGATAGAAGCCGTCCCAACACCATTAGTCACTGGCAGCCAACCAGACAAGGATCCTTTTATTCCTACTCGCTGCCTCCTACAAATCAGCCAATGCTCTAACCATGCCAATAACTTTCTTGTAATACCATGGGCTCTTAACTTAGTAAGCAGACTCATGATTGGCACCTTGTCAAAGGCCTTCTGAAAGTCCAAATATACAACATCCACTACATCCCCTTTATCTATCCCACTTATAACCTCCTCAAAAAATTCTAACAAGTTTGTCAGGCAAGACTTTCCCTTAAAGAAACCATGCTGACTTTGTCTTATCTTGTCCTGTGTCACCAAGTACTCCATAACTTCATCTCTAACAATTGACTCCAGCATCTTCCCAATGAGTGAGGTTAGGCTAACTGGCCTATAATTTCCTTTCTGATGCCTACCTCCTTTCTTAAAGAGTGGAGTGACATTTGCAATGATTTTTTTTTATAGATCATTGTAAATACCTCCACAATCTCTAGCACTCCCTCTTTCAGAACCCTAGGGTGCAGTTCATCTGGTCTGGGTGCCTTATGTACCCAGACCAGAGGTATTTGTGCTTTTTGAGCACCTTCTCCCTTGTAATAGTAACTGCACTCACTTCTCTTCCTTCACACTCTTCAGCATCTGGGACACTGCTAATGCCTTCCATTGTGAAGACTGCCATCTCCTCATCCCCTGTTATTTCTCTGGCCTCATTTTCTAGCAGTCCTATATCCAGTCTCATCTCTTATTTTTTACATACTTGAAAAAGCTTTTACTATCCAGTTTGATAGTGTTTGCTAGCTTGTTTTTTCATATTTCATCTTTTCCTTTCTAATGATCCTTTTAGTTGCTCTCTGTAGGTTTTTAAAAGTTTTCCAATCCTCTGTCTTCCCACTAATTTTTGCTTTGTTGTATGCCCTCTCTTTTGTTTTTATAATAGCTTTGACTTCCCTTGTCAGTCACGGTTATACTATTTTGCTATTTGAGCATTTCCTCGTTTTTGAATACAATCTGTCCTGCACCTTCCTCATTTCCACCAGAAACGCATGCCATTGCTGCTCTGCTGTCACCCTTGTCAGCATTTCCTTCCAATTTACTTTGGCCAACTCCTCTCTCACACCACTATAATTTCCTATGCTCCACTGAAATACTGTTATGTCAGACTTTACTCTCTGCTTATTAAATTTCAAGTTGAATACAATCATATTGTGATCATGGGCTCCTAAGGGTTCTTTTACCTTAAGCTCCCTAATTGCCTCCAGTTCACTGCATAACACCCAATCCAGTATAGCTGATCCTCTAGTAGGCTCAATGACAAACTGCTCTAAAAAGTCGTCTTGTAGGCATTCAACAAACTCACTCTCTTGAGATCCATTACCAGCCTGATTTTCCCAATCAACATGCATGTTAAAATCTCCCATGACTATCATAACATTGCTCTTTTGACTCGCCTTTACTATTTCCTTTTGTAATGTGGTTAACTGGATTATTGAGCTTGCAGTGGGATCTGGATCAGCTGGAAAAATGAGCTGAAAAATGGCAGATGGAATTTAATGCAGATAAGTGTGAGGTTTTGCACTTCAGTAGGACCAACCAGGGTAGGTCTTATACAGTGAACGGTAGGGCACTGAGGAATGTGGTAGAACAAAGGGAGTTGGGAATACGGGTCCATAATTCATTGGAATTGGCAGCACAGGTAGATAGGGTCGAAAAGAAAGCTTTTGGCACCTTGGTATTCATAAATAAATGTATTAAGTACAGGAGATGGGATGTTATGTAGAAGTTGTATAAGACAATTTGGTGAGGCCTAATTTTGAGTTTTGGTCACTTACCTACAGAAAAAATGTAAATAAGTTTGAAAGAGTACAGAGAAAATTTAGAAGAATGTTGCTGGGGCTGGAGGACCAGAGTTATAAGGAAAGATTGAATAGGTGAGGACTTTATTTCTTGGAAGTAAAAGATTGAGGGGAGATTTGATAGACGTAAACAAAATTATGAAGGGTATAGTTAGGATATACAAGCAGACTTTTTCCATTGAGGTTGGGTGGGACTATAACTAGAGGTCATGGATTAAGGGTGAAAGATGAAATGCTTAAGGAAAACAAGAAGGGAAACTTCTTAGCTCAAAGGATTGTGAGAGTGTGGAACGAGCTGCCAGCACAAGTGGTGTATGTGAGCTTGATTTTAACATTTAAGAGAAGTTTAGACAGGTACATGGATGACAGGGGTATGGAGGGCAATGGTCCTGATGCAGGTCAATGGGAGTAGGTAGCTTAAATGGTTTGGCATGGGCTAGATGGGCCAAAGGGTCTGTTTCTGTGCTATACTTTTCTATGACTCTATCACTCTATAACTCTAAATTCTATGATCCTAACCCCAGAATAACTATAAAAATAGAACGTGATTTGGGGAGCTTGCTTGTGAAAAGAGATTTCTAACATTATTTGAAGGATTTGATGGTGCTGACATGGAGAATGTTAACAGAGGCTTTGACTGTGATAAAATTCCTGTTGTAATAACTATCAATATTTTGGTCAGTTCACCTGCTTCCACTCCAGTTCTTCTCTTGGTGGTACTTCAGGAATTTCCATTGCACAGTTCATGTAGGACATTTGTAAAATTTTGGTGGCATTGTACACATTGTACTCAGTCATCTTGTGTTTGTTACAATCCAACATCTGATCTTGTTGGTAGTTTGAATTGCTTGGGGACATGGTGCATTTACTCAAGTGACATTGGTCTTCATAATGCTTAGTACAAGTTGACATTAAGGGAGATGATGAAGATGGTGATGAGTCAAGCCTTTTGTTGCCTTGGTCATTCAGCAGTGTTTCACAGACCCTGCCATCATGATCTAGCTTCTTTGAAGGATATTGCTCCAAACAGTGTTTCTTCTGGCATGTTTCTTCACACTTTCCCAGACTTCTCTGTACCCTGAGTAGGGATTTAAACTAAAAGGAATGCATGAATCTTAATGCCAACACTGGCATTAACACATATCATCAGAAAAAAATAGCATGTAAGATTTGATCTCCAGCTTTTGCCGGCAGATGCCAAGCCATTTTACATGCAATTGAATCTAATGATTCTGATGAATGACGGCTATCCTCAGAATCACCTTCAAATTACTTACTGAAAAACACTAGGAACACAAAATTAACCCTCAAAAGCATCAGCTCTAGAGGTAGCTTAAGACCAGAGAATACATCACAAAGCTTAACAACAGGCAGAGATGATGAGAGCATACAGGTGATGTGTGTGTGGTCTTTCAAAGGGTATCTGACACATAATAGATTTAGTAACAGGTACCATTTGAAGGACCTACCCACAGTTCATTCTGGGTAACACAAAATATTGGAGGAAATCAGCAGATCAGGTAGCATCTATGGAAATGAATTAATATTCGACATTTGGGGCCAAGACCCTTCTTCAGGACTGGAAAGGAAGGGGAGAGATGCTAGAGTAAAAAGGTGCAGGGAGGGGAAGGAGGATTAGCCAGAATCTGAAATGTGAAGCCATGTGAATGTGGGAGAAGCTGTAGAAGAAGGAATCTGATAGGAGAGGGGAGTGGACTATGGGAGAAAGGGAAGAAGGATTCTTGGGGAAGGTGATAGGCAGGTGAGGAGAAAAGGAAAGAGGCCAGAGTGGGGATTAGAAGAGGGAAGGGGGAAAATTATTGGAAAGAGAAATTGATATTCATGCCATCAGGTTGGAGGCTACCTCGATGGAACGTGGCATGTAGCTTCTCCATCCTAAGAGTGGTCTCATCATGGCAAAAGAGGAGGCCATGGACCAACATATTGGAACAGGAATGGGGATGGGAATTAAAATGGGTTCCACTTTTGGTGGAAGGAGTGGAGGTGCTCGACAAGGCAGTCCCTTAATTTACATCGAGTCTCATCAGTGTACAGGAGGCTGCATTTGGAGAACTGGATACAAAAGACAGTGCCAACAGGTTCACAGGTGAAGTGTTTCCTCACCTAGAAGGACTTTTGGGGCCCTGAATAAAGGTGAGGGAAGAGGTAAATATGCAGGTGTAGCATTTCTGTCACCTGCAGGGGTATGTGGCAAGAGGGAGATTAGTGGGGAGGGGTGAAAGGACAACACAACACAAGAGAGAGTGATCCCTGCAGAAAGCAAAGCCGGGGGTGGGGGGGGGGGGTGGTAAAGGTATGTTTGGTGGTACAATCCTATTGAAGTTGCAGGTGTGTTGGATATCGAGGTTTCCCTTTTTCCATTATTGATGATGTCCTCATCCACATCTCCTCCATTTCTCAGACATCCACACTCACCCCTTCTTCCCACCAGCTTAACAAAAGTAGAGATCTTCTTGTCCTTACCTACCACCCCATGGACCTCTTCATCCAACACGTCATCCTCCGCAATAGAAACCTTCAATAGGTTCCTATGTAAATGAGAACCAATGTAGATTTGATAATGGCTTTGTCGAGCACCTCTGCTCCATTTGCCAGAAGTGGAATTTCCCGGTGGCCAACCATTTTAATTCCTATCCCCATTCCCATTCCAATATGTCAGGTAATGGGCTCCTCTTTTGCCACAATGAGGCCACTCTCACGGTGGAGGAGCAACACCTCATATTCTGTTTAGGTAGCCTCTAACCTGATCAATTTCTCTTTCTGGTACTTATTATTCCTCCCCCTTCCCTCTGCTTCTAATCCCCACTCTGGCCTCTTACCTCTTCTCCTCACCTGCCTATCATTTCCCCCTTCTTCCCTTTCTCCCAAGGTTCACTGTCCTCTCCTATCAGATTCCTTCTTCTCCAGCCCTTTACCTTTCTCACCCATCTGGCTTTAGCTATCACCTTCTAGCTATTCATCCTTCCCCTCCCCCACCTCTTTATTCTGACATCTTCCCCCTTCCTTTCTAGTCCTGAAGAAGGGTCTTGACCTCTAATGTTTATTCATTTCCATAGATGCTGCCTGACCTGCTAAGTTCCTCTGGCATTTTGTGTGTGTAACTCTGGATTTCTAGCATCTACAGAATCTCTTGTGTTTATTATAACAAGCTAATCTGAAAAGAATGTTAATAAAGTACAAGGCTCTTTATTAGAATCAGAAGGTACAGAGGCAATTTCAAACAAGTGACTGTTGTTTACATTCAACCACAATTCAAATGCAGGAATATATTACCGCTACCATGAAGAGCTACAATCAGATGGAAAGTTATATTCAACACCAATTGGTCTTGAAACAATATAGACACTTTTTAGCAAGTTAATTAATTAAGAAGATGCAAGGATGTTGGGGAAGAATCGCTGTAAGAGACCATTTCCACTGTTGTGTAGTGAAGAGATTCTGTGCACATCATCTCTAAGTTGGCTCTATTAGATTTAAAGAAGCTATAATTAGGTAAATTGGGGAGGGAGAGACTCATGATGCCTCTATATCTGTATGTACATTCAATGTCAAAATACATGTTTGTTACCAGATTATTGTCAACAAAAAGAGATAATCTCTCCTTGATTTTCCTTCCAATCTTGCTTGACTTGGTGGAACAATCAGTACAATGACTTTGCTTTGAATAGCAGTGCTTGTAAAATATTATTTTTCCCTTACCCTTTGTCTTTCTATTGAAGCCAGGAAATCCAGGTCCGTTGTGTCTGAGATCCCACCATGGATCACTAGCACCTTAGAGTCAATAACTGTTGCTAATGGCAGCCATCTGAACACATCTTGGACAAGCTGAAGTATTCTTTTCCCTTGTGTCTAAACAAAGGATTGATAACAAGCTGAAAGCATCATGCAAAATTTTATTGTCAAAGACTTTTACTCCTCAAGAGTAATCAACCACAAACATTCTGGAACTGAGATTTCTCTGGAACAACAAGGAAAGTTGCAATGCACCAAGTTCTCGAACCATGCATCCAGTACCCAGTAACCAGAGGGGGCAGGAAGGTCAGATACAGCCATTCCCTATCCTCTCAAGCACCCACCGATGACAGGCTCCAGGTAACAGACGAGGAGATGTGAGAGCAGCAACAACCTAACTCCTGCACCCTACATATCAATCAGAGCAGAAAATGACAGATAGGCAGCACAGTCTGCTCTGAGGAAACACCTGGAAAACAAGAACCTCTGAGGTCAACTCTCTGAGAAACTCCTTAATCTTGCCCTGCCCTTTACTCTATTTACCCTGATCCCTTCCCATCTGCCTCGATTACTGAAGTATGCCTTGTTTTACCTGCTGCTGTCCAGCTCCTCAGACACACCTGGGTCTGTCTCCCTCAATGGATCCTTTCTCAGAAATGGCCAAAATTCCTGGACATTTCTGGATGTCACAATGACAGTCACGCAGAAAACAACTGCTGCTGTTGCTTTCAACTGGTTCTACTGAGCTTTAGTGTCAGCCACAACTTCACACTGCATGGCTGGTACCTTTGTCCACTGTCAGTAAACCTGGTAAGGTGAACACAAACAGCAGGTGGAGAAGCTTATTTTATTTTACCCATACAAATAAAGGGCTGCTCCTTTAGAACTGATATGAGGAGGAATTTCTTCAGCCAGAAGGTGGGAAATCTGTGCAATTTATTTCCACAGAGGATCGTGGAGACCAAGGCAGTGGGTGTATTAAGGCAAGTATTGATAGATTCTTCGTTGGAAAGCTTTGGGAAGGGGTTAAAGGTTAGAGGGAGACGGCAAGAGAATGAGGTTGAGAGAAAAAAAATCAAACATGATTGAATGGTGGAATAGATTCAAAGGGCCTAATTCTCCAAAATCTTATAGCAACAAAACTTTTTTTCACCTAGAGCGTTGTGGATCTATGGAATGCTCTGCCTCAGAAGGCAGTGGAGGCCAATTCTCTGGATGCTTTCAAGAAAGAGTTAGATAGAGCTCTTAAAGATAATGGAGTCATGGGATTTGGGGAGAAGGCAGGAACGAGGTCCTGATTGTGGATGATCAGCCATGATCACATTGAATGGTGGTGCTGGCTCAAAGGGCCAAATGGCCTACTCCTGCACCTATTGTCTATTGAATACTGAAGCAAACTATTCATGAAGTACTTCCGCTATCTCCTCCGGTTTCATACACACTTTTCCACTGTCACACTTGATAGGTCCTATTCTCTCACATTTTACCCTCTTGCTCTTCACATATTTGTAGAATGCCTTGGGGTTTTCTTTAATCCTGCCCGCCAAGGCCTTCTCATGGCCCCTTCTGGCTCTCCTAATTTAATTCTTAAACTCCTTTCTGCTAGCCTTATGATTTTCTAGATCTCTATCATTAACTAGATTTTTGAACCTTTCGTAAGCTTTTCTTTTCTTCTTGAATAGATTTTCAATAGCCTTAGTACACCATGGTTCCTGCACACTACCATCCTTTTCCTGTCTCATTGCAATGTACCTATGCAGAATCCTACACAAATATCCCCTGAACATTTGCCACATTTCTGCTGTACATTTCCCTGAGAACATCTGTTCCCAATTTATGCTTCCAAGTTCCTGCCTGATAGCTTCATATTCCGCCTTACTCCAATTAAATGCTTTCCTAACTTGTCTGTTCCTGTCCCTCTTCAATGCTATGGTAAAGGAGATAGAATTGTGATCACTATCTCCAAAATGCTCTCCCACTGAGAGATCTGACACCTGACCAGGTTCATTTTCCAATACCAGATCAAGTACAGCCTCTCCTCTTGTCGGCTTATCTACATATTGTGTCAAGAAACCTTCCTGCACACACCTAACAAACTCCACCCATCTAAACCCCTTGCTCCAGGGAGATGCCGATCAGTATTGGGGAGGAGGAAGTATATCTGGAGGAAGTATAAGTGGAAAAAAAATGAATAAGGGCAGAAAAGAACTGTTTGCAGAATGAGAAACTAAGAATGTAGTTAGTGCAATGGGAAAGGCTGCAAATATCCATCAAGGGACATTTTGCAGGTCTCCACCATTCATTGCACCAGGAATACCAATTGCTGGTCATTTCAGCCCTGCCTTTGGCTCTTCCTGCTGCTCAGACAAACCCCAACACAACTTCAAGGAGCAGCACTCACCTTTATAAATTGCTTATTCATTTTGATGTTGAGTTCACCAGCTACAGATAATCGGCTTTCTCATTTGTGTCAGAACTGGCCAGCTCTGATGAATGGCCAACAGTTTCTAAATCTATCACAAATGCTGCCTGACTTTCTGAGATTCTCCAGCAACATGTCTGTTGCACCAGATTCCAGAATCTGTAGTCCTTTTAGTCTTTAATTTAAAAGACACAATTTGATTCCAAACTTTTCCCAGTTTTGATGACAGATCAGTGACCTGGTTCCTTAAGGATCCCTGGGCACGGGAATAGTGGGATAAGCTCCCACAATCTATTAAATGCTTCCAATGGCATGCACCTCAAGTAACCTCTCACAACCTGTAACATTCCTTCGCATACATTGGTTGTGTGGAAAGGGTGAGCCTGCTGCACGAGTAACATCTTGCTCTCCATATCCTACCACAGTATGATTAGAAGTAGTCAGCATGGCTTTGTCAAGGGCAGGTCATGCCTTACGAGCCTGATTGAATTTTTTGAGGATGTGACTAAACACAGTGATGAAGGAAGAGCAGTAGATGTAGTGTATATGGATTTCAGCAAGACATTTGATCAGGTAATCCATGCAAGGCTTATTGAGAAAGTAAAAGGCACGGGATCCAAGGGGACATTGCTTTGTGGATCCAGAACTGGCTTGCCCACAGGCAAAGAGTGGTTGTAGACAGGTCATGGAGGCCGGTGACCAGTGGAGTGCCTCAGGAATCTGTCCTGGGACCCTTACTCTTTGTGATTTTTATAAATGACCAGGATAAGGAAGTGGAAGGATGGATTAGTAAGTCTGCTGATGAAACAAAGGTTGGCATGTTGTGGATAGCGTGGAGGGCTGTCAGAGGTTTCAGCGGGACATTGATAGGTTGCAAAACTGGGCTGAGAAGTGGCAGATGGAGTTCAACCCAAATAAGTGTGAAGTGGTTCATTTTGGTAGGTGAAATATGATGGCAGAATATTGTATTAGTAGTAAGACTCCTGGCAATGTGGAAGATCAGAGGGATCTTGGGGTCCGCCTCCATAGGACACTCAAAGCTGCTGCACAGGTTGACTCTGTGGTTAAGAAAGCATACAGTGCATTGGCCTTCATCAATCGTGGGATTGAGTTTAGGAACTCAATGTTGCAGCTATATAGGACCCTGGTCAGACCCCACTACAGCAAGGTTGTGGAAACCATAGAAAGGGTGCAGAGGAGATTTACAAGGATTGCCTGGATTGGGCAGCATGCTTTATGAAAACAGGTTGAGTGAACTCGGCCTTTTCTCCTTGGAGCAACGGAGGATGAGAGGTGACCTGAAAGAGGTGTATAAGATGATAAGAGGCATTGATCACGTGGCTAGTCAGACGCTTTCTCCCAGGGTTGAAATGGCTAGCACGAGAGGGCACAGTTTTAAAATGCTTGGAAGTAGGTACAGAGGAGATGTCAGGGGTACGTTTTTATGCAGGGAGTGGTGAGTGCGTGGAATGGGCTGCCAGCAACGGTGGTGGAGGCTGATACGATATAGTCTTTTAAGGGACTCCTGGATGGGTACATGGAGCTTAGAAAAATAGAGGGCAATGGGTAACCCTAGATAATTTCTAAGGTAAGGGCATGTTCAGCACAGCTTGTGGGCTGAAGGGCCTGTATTGTGCTGTAGGTTTTCTATGTTTCTCAGCCTCTATACATATTACCTCTGCTCTCTCCATCTTCTCCCTCCTCTGCAGCTTAAGGTGCGTGAAAACAAAGCATTTATCAGGACATGTTGTTGCCATACAGAGACCTTGTTGTGTGAAGGACAGGACTGGAAGCTCAATGTTCCTGGGTTTATTTTCAGGATCTGATAGAAAGAGGGTAAAATAGGTGGAGGGGTTGCATTACTGATTTAATTGTTCCATTTAATATCAGAGAAATGGATGCAATATACAACCTGAAACTCTTGTTCTTGGGAGAGGATTGTCACAGTCTTCTGAGAGGACACACAGGAGGACACATCAACACAGGCAATTTGGGGTGCAGCTCAGAAATAGGATAGGAAAAAATATGTTGATGGGATTATATTATTGGCTTCTCAATAGCCAATGAGAAGTAGAGGAACAGATATGCAAGTTACGGAAAGGTGAAGAAACAACAGCATTGTCATAACGGGGCTTCAACCTCCCCAGTTTTGATTGAAAACTGCCTGAATACAAAAAGCTCAGATAAGGCAGGAATTCATCAGTGCAACCAAGTGAAGTACTTGAACTTCATATGGAGACTTCTCCGGGAGGGAAAACATAATGGACATACTTTTGGGAAATAAGCCAGGAGACAGGTTCAGTGGTGTTCTTTTGTTCAATGGGGTGCCCCAGTTAATTTCAGGTCAGTGAGACTCATATCGGTGGTACAGAAGTTATTGGAAAAGTTACTGAGAGATAGGATTTATGCACATTTGAAAAGGCCTGGCGACCTGGTACATTTTCCAAACCTTCCACATCCTTCCAGAAATGCACACAATACTCATCACCATCCTCTGATTTAGTGTTTTGCCTACAGCCTTTCTCTGTAGCTTTGGGAGTTGTTACTTCGGTTTGTTACTGAGTTTGATGTGAGGGCAGCACAATATGCCATTAATCCAGGCTGTGTTTGTTCATTATTAGAAGCATGTAAGGATAGAAATAATAAAAAGAAAAATCCTTACCTTGTACTTCCGCAAAACTTCTTTTTGAAAACCATACCTGAAACATTTAAAATAAATGAACAATGTGCACAACTTTACTGATTTACTGTCCAAATTCCCTCACATTAATTCACAACCCCTTAGGCTTAATACAAAATTATCTGTTGCATTATTTCTTCCCAAAATTTAACAGAACATTAAAGTCAATTACTTTCTAGGGCTGAAATAAGGATATTTATTTTTCCCCACACACAGGACTGATGTTGAATATTTGACCTCACAATGAAGCACACTCAGCTTCATTCAATTCAATGGGAATTGAATTGAGAAAGTAACTAGAAGAAGCAGCAGATGGGTCTCACTGGGGCAAGGTGGTTCAATGAGTCCAGCTCCAACCACCTGCACGTGGTAGGCCCTCATTCTGTGCATGGAGTTCAACTGCAGCCAGTCCACAGCAGTGTGCAACATGTGTACTGTATATTAAAGTCATTCTGGAAACATCGGCAGATGTTTTTTTTACTGCAGAAATATGAACTGTTGGAGAGACTCAGCAAGTCACAGAGTAAGATTTCTCTTTAAAAAGCATATTGCAATAGGAGCTTGTCATTGAAAATATCTCGGCATTACATCACTCACATAGGCTTACGAACTCTTGTCACGTCCGGCAATATCAGAGAAAATAATTGAGAGGCACATGTTCACCTTATATTCATAACATAATCCTCGTGATTTCCTCTATTTAAGTGGACATCATTTGGAAAGATCAGAAGAAATGCAAAGAGGATAATTATAACCTCCATGGAGTTTTCCCCTCTGTCAACAAAGTCCCCATTAAACACGTAAGGTTTCTCTGGCATAGGAAGGCCATTCTGTGAAAACAAATGTACATGGTTAAAGGAAAACAGAGTAAAATTGAATAATAGTCCATTCGCTACATTTTAAAGTAAACGCAAAAGAGCATTTCACTTAAGTTCCTTCCATACACTACACAAACTCTAAAGCACCATAGGCCAACACAGTCTACCGCAACATGAAACAGTCAATTTTAATGGAGACCAAGCAATCTATAATAATGGCACCAAACTGACTGTGATTTCAGGTCACATACTCTCATTCTCTTCCTTTTCTTTCTTCTCATGATCTATGCAGTTTCACCACAAACCCCCATCATCCTGCTTCTCTCCCATCTCCATCCAATCCATTCTGCCAGGCATCCACACATCACACGAAGTCCACTACCCTACTGTCCAATCTGCTTACCCCAGCTTCCTTAGTTGATTCCACTTTCCTATCAGAGTCCAGCATCCGTAGTCCTTTGTCACATTCACCTCTCGCTTCCCATCTAGTCCTATGGTTCTATAAAACCCATGCCCTCGAGTTCTTGATTCCCCAAGCCTGGAAAAATACTGAGGGCATTCACCCTATCTATGCCCCTCATAATTTTATACACCTCTATAAGATCTCCCCTCATTTTCTTTTGTTCCAATGAATAAAGTACTAGCTTTCTTAAACTCTCTCACAAGTCCTGACAATATCCACCTATGTCTTTTTCTGCACCTCAGAAATCTTCCTCTTGCTCCAGGCCTTATGCTTGCCTCTTTCTACTGGTGATATTCAGTCCAAATGAACGGTCAACTGTTATTTCCTTCCACGGATGATGCCTGAGCCACTGAATTCCTGCATCATACTGTGTTGTTTCAGGTTCCAGCAGCTGCAGTCTCTTCTGCCTCCAGCTCTCTATCGTCCCATTGGACAGTACTGTGCACAAGCGTACAAAGCCCAGCTCTCTACCGTCCCATTGGACAGTACTGTGCACAAGCGTACTCAGCCCAGCTCTCCATCGTCCCATTGGACAGTACTGTGCACAAGCATACTCAGCCCAGCTCTCCATTGTCCCATTGGACAGTACTGTGCACAAGCATACTCAGCCCTGCTCTCTATCGTCCCATTGGACAGTACTGTGCACAAGCGTACACAGCCCAGCTCACCATCGTCCCATTGGACAGTACTGTGCACAAGCATACTCAGCCCAGCTCTCCATCGTCCCATTGGACAGTACTGTGCACAAGCATACTCAGCCCAGCTCTCCATCGTCCCATTGGACAGTACTGTGCACAAGCATACTCAGCCCAGCTCTCCATCGTCCCATTGGACAGTACTGTCCACAAGCGTACTCAGCCCAGCTCTCCATCGTCCCATTGGACAGTACTGTGCACAAGCATACTAAGCCAAGCTCTCCATCGTCCCATTGCACAGTACTGTGCACAAGCGTACTCAGCCCAGCTCTGCATCGTCCCATTGGACAGAACTGTGCACAAGCGTACTCAGCCCAGCTCTCCATCGTCCCATTGGACAGTACTGTGCACAAGCGTTCTCAGCCCAGCTCTCCATCGTCCCATTGGACAATACTGTGCACAAGCGTACTCAACCCAGCTCTCCATCGTCCCATTGGACAGTATTGTGCACAAACGTTCTCAGCCCAGCTCTCCATCGTCCCATTGGACAGTACTGTGCAAAAGCATACTCAGCCCAGCTCTGCATTGTCCCATTGGACAGTTCTGTGCACAAGCGTACTCAACCCAGCTCTCTATAGTCCCATTGGACAGTACTGTGCACAAGCGTACTCAGCCCAGCTCACTATACTCTCATTGGACAGTACTGTGCACAAGCGTA
Source organism: Hemitrygon akajei (assembly GCF_048418815.1). Taxonomy (NCBI): domain Eukaryota; kingdom Metazoa; phylum Chordata; class Chondrichthyes; order Myliobatiformes; family Dasyatidae; genus Hemitrygon; species Hemitrygon akajei. The sequence continues at coordinate 101,853,056 of NC_133128.1, read as the reverse complement.
CTCAGCCCAGGTCTCCATCGTCCCATTGGACAGTACTGTACACAAGCGTACTCAGCCCAGCTCTCTATAGTCCCATTGGACAGTACTGTGCACAAGCGTACTCAGCCCAGCTCACTATACTCTCATTGGACAGTACTGTGCACAAGCGTACTCAGCCCAGGTCTCCATCGTCCCATTGGACAGTACTGTACACAAGCGTACTCAGCCCAGCTCTCTATCTTCCCATTGGACAGTACTGTGCACAAGCGTACTCAGCCCAGCTCTCCATCGTCCCATTGGACAGTACTGTGCACAACCGTACTCAGTCCAGCTCTCCATCGTCCCATTGGACAGAACTGTGCACAAGCGTACTCAGCCCAGGTCTCCATCGTCCCATTGGACAGTACTGTACACAAGCGTACTCAGCCCAGCTCTCTATCTTCCCATTGGACAGTACTGTGCACCAGCATACTCAGCCCAGCTCTCTATCGTCCCATTGGACAGTACTGTGCACAAGCGTACTCAGCCCAGCTCTCTATCTTCCCATTGGACAGTACTGTGCACAACCGTACTCAGCCCAGCTCTCCATCGTCCCTATGGACAGTACTGTGCACAACCGTACTCAGTCCAGCTCTCCATCGTCCCATTGGACAGAACTGTGCACAAGCATACTCAGTCCAGCTCTCCATCGTCCCATTGGACAGAACTGTGCACAAGCATACTCAGCCCAGGTCTCCATTGTCCCATTGGACAGTACTGTGCACAAGCGTTCTCCGCCCAGGTCTCTACAGTCCCATTGGACAGTACTGTGCACCAGCATACTCAGCCCATCTCTCCATTGTCCCATTGGACAGTACTGTGCACAAGCGTACTCAGCCCAGCTCTCTATCGTCCCATTGGACAGTACTGTGCACAAGCGTACACAGCCCAGGTCTCCATCGTCCCATTGGACAGTACTGTGTGCAAACGTACTCAGCCCAGCTCTCCATCGTCCCATTGGACAGTACTGTGCACAAGCATAATCAGCCCAGCTCTCCATCGTCCCATTGGACAGTACTGTGCACAAGCGTACTCAGCCCAGATCTCCATCGTCCCATTGGACAGTACTGTGCACAAACATACTCAGCCAAGCTCTCCATCGTCCCATTTGACAGTACTGTGCACAAGCGTACTCAGCCCAGCTCTCCATCGTCCCATTGGACAGTACTGTACACAAGCATAATCAGCCCAGCTCTCCATCGTCCCATTGGACAGTACTGTGCACAAGCGTACACAGCCCAGGGCTCTATCGTCCCATTGAACAGTACTGTGCACAAGCGTACTCAGTCCAGCTCTCCATCGTCCCATTGGACAGTACTGTGCACAAGCGTACTCAGCTCAGATCTCCATCGTCCCATTGGACAGTACTGTGCACAAGCGTACACAGCCCAGGGCTCTATCGTCCCATTGCACAGTTCCTTGCAGAAGCGTACTCAGTCCAGCTCTCCATCGTCCCATTGGACAGTACTGTGCACAAGCATACTCAGCCCAGCTCTCCATCGTCCCATTGGACAGTACTGTGCACAAGCGTTCTCAGCCCAGCTCTCTATCGTCCCATTGGACAGTACTGTGCACAAGCATACTCAGCCCAGCTCTCCATCGTCCCATTGGACAGTACTGTGCACAAGCGTTCTCAGCCCAGCTCTCCATCGTCCCATTGGACAGTACTGTGCACAAGCGTACACAGCCCAGCTCTCCATCGTCCCATTGGACAGTACTGTGCACAAGCATACTCAGCCCAGCTCTCCATTGTCCCATTGGACAGTACTGTGCACAAGCATACTCAGCCCAGCTCTCCATCGTCCCATTGGACAGTACTGTGCACAAGCAAACTCAGCCCAGGTCTCTACAGTCCCATTGGACAGTACTGTGCACCAGCATACTCAGCCCATCTCTCCATTGTCCCATTGAACTGTACTGTGCACAAGCGTACTCAGCCCAGCTCCACATCGTCCCATTGGACAGTACTGTGCACAAGCGTACTCAGCCCAGCTCGCCATCGTCCCATTGGACAGTACTGTGCACATGCGTACACAGCCCAGGTCTCTATCGTCCCATTGGACAGTTCCTAGCAGAAGCGTACTCAGTCCAGCTCTCCGTCGTCCCATTGGACAGTACTGTGCACAAGCATACTCAGCCCAGCTCTCCATCGTCCCATTGGACAGTACTGTGCACAAGCGTACTCAGCCCAGCTCACCATCGTCCCATTGGACAGTACTGTGCACAAGCGTTCTCAGCCCAGGTCTCTACAGTCCCATTGGACAGTACTGTGCACAAGCATACTCAGCCCAGCTCTCTATCATCCCATTGGACAGTACTGTGCACAAGCATACTCAGCCCAGCTCCACATCGTCCCATTGGACAGTACTGTGCACAAGCGTACTCAGCCCAGGTCTCCATCGTCCCATTGGACAGTACTGTGCACAAGCGTACTCAGCCGAGGTCTCTATAGTCCCATTGGACAGTACTGTGCACAAGCATACTCAGCCCAGCTCTCCATCGTCGCATTGGACAGTACTGTGCACAAGCGTACTCAGCCCAGGTCTCTATCATCCCATTGGACAGTACTGTGCACAAGAGTAATCAGCCCAGCTCTCCATCGTCGCATTGGACAGTACTGTGCACAAGCGTACTCAGCCCAGCTCTCCATCGTCCCATTGGACAGTACTGTGCACAAGCATAATCAGCCCAGCTCTCCATCGTCCCATTGGACAGTACTGTGCACAAGCGTACACAGCCCAGGGCTCTATCGTCCCATTGAACAGTTCCTTGCAGAAGCGTACTCAGTCCAGTTCTCCATCGTCCCATTGGACAGTACTGTGCACAAGCGTACTCAGCCCAGGTCTCTATCATCCCATTGGACAGTACTGTGCACAAGCGTACTCAGCCCAGCTCACTATCATCCCATTGGACAGTACAGTGCACAAGCGTTCTCAGCCCAGGTCTCTACAGTCCCATTGGACAGTACTGTGCACAAGCATACTCAGCCCAGCTCTCCATTGTCCCATTGGACAGTACTGTGCACAAGCATACTCAGCCCAGCTCTCCATCGTCCCATTGGACAGTACTGTGCACAAGCGTACTCAGCCCAGCTCCACATCGTCCCATTGGACAGTACTGTGCACAAGCATACTCAGCACAGCTCTCCATCGTCCCATTGGACAGTACTGTGCACATGCGTACACAGCCCAGGTCTCTATCGTCCCATTGGACAGTTCCTAGCAGAAGCGTACTCAGTCCAGCTCTCCGTCGTCCCATTGGACAGTACTGTGCACAAGCATACTCAGCCCAGCTCTCCATCGTCCCATTGGACAGTACTGTGCACAAGCATACTCAGCCCAGCTCTCCATCGTCCCATTGGACAGTACTGTGCACAAGCATACTCAGCCCAGATCTCCATCGTCCCATTGGACAGTACTGTGCACAAGCATACTCAGCCCAGCTCTCTATCATCCCATTGGACAGTACTGTACACAAGCGTACTCAGCCCAGCTCGCCATCGTCCCATTGGACAGTACTATGCACAAGCATACTCAGCACAGCACTCCATCGTCCCATTGGACAGTACTGTGCACATGCGTACACAGCCCAGGTCTCTATCGTCCCATTGGACAGTTCCTAACAGAAGCGTACTCAGTCCAGCTCTCCGTCGTCCCATTGGACAGTACTGTGCACAAGCATACTCAGCCCAGCTCTCCATCGTCCCATTGGACAGTACTGTGCACAAGCATACTCAACCCAGCTCTCCATCGTCCCATTGGACAGTACTGTGCACATGCGTACACAGCCCCGGTCTCTATCGTCCCATTGGACAGTTCCTAGCAGAAGCGTACTCAGTCCAGCTCTCCGTCGTCCCATTGGACAGTACTGTGCACAAGCATACTCAGCGCAGCTCTCCATCGTCCCATTGGACAGTACTGTGCACAAGCATACTCAACCCAGCTCTCCATCGTCCCATTGGACAGTACTGTTCACAAGCGTACTCAGCCGAGGTCTCTATAGTCCCATTGGACAGTACTGTGCACAAGCATACTCAGCGCAGCTCTCCATCGTCCCATTGGACAGTACTGTGCACAAGCATACTCAACCCAGCTCTCCATCGTCCCATTGGACAGTACTGTGCACAAGCATAATCAGCCCAGCTCTCCATCATCCCATTGGACAGTACTGTGCACAAGCGTACACAGCCCAGGGCTCTATCGTCCCATTGAACAGTTCCTTGCAGAAGCGTACTCAGTCCAGTTCTCCATCGTCCCATTGGACAGTACTGTGCACAAGCGTACTCAGCCCAGGTCTCTATCATCCCATTGGACAGTACTGTGCACAAGCGTACTCAGCCCAGCTCACTATCGTCCCATTGTACAGTACAGTGCACAAGCGTTCTCAGCCCAGGTCTCTACAGTCCCATTGGACAGTACTGTGCACCAGCATACTCAGCCCATCTCTCCATTGTCCCATTGGACAGTACAGTGCACAAGCATACTCCGCCCAGGTCTCCATCGTCCCATTCGGCAGTACTGTGTACAAACGTACTCAGCCCAGGTCTCTATCGTCCCATTGGACAGTACTGTGCACATGCGTACTCAGCCCAGCTCTCCATCGTCCCATTGGACAATACTGTGCACAAGCGTACTCAACCCAGCTCTCTATAGTCCCATTGGACAGTACTGTGCACAAGCGTACTCAGCCCAGCTCTCCATCGGCCCATTGGACAATACTGTGCACAAGCATACTCAGCCCAGCTCTCCATTGTCCCATTGGACAGTACTGTGCAAAAGCGTACTCAGCCCAGGTCTCTATCATCCCATTGGATAGTACTGTGCACAAGCATACTCAGCCCAGGTCTCCATCGTCCCATTGGACAGTACTGTGCACAATCATACTCAGCCCAGCTCTCCATCGTCGCATTGGACAGTACTGTGCACAAGCATACTCAGTCCAGCTCTCCATCGTCCCATTGGACAGTACTGTGCACAAGCGTTCTCAGCCCAGCTCTCCATCGTCCCATTGGACAGTACTGTGCACAAGCATACTCAGTCCAGCTCTCCATCGTCCCATTGGACAGTACTGTGCACAAGCGTTCTCAGCCCAGCTCTCCATCGTCCCATTGGACAGTACTGTGCACAAGCATACTCAGTCCAGCTCTCCATCGTCCCATTGGACAGTACTGTGCACAAGCGTTCTCAGCCCAGCTCTCCATCGTCCCATTGGACAGTACTGTGCACAAGCGTTCTCAGCCCAGCTCTCCATCATCCCATTGGACAGTACTGTGCACAAGCATACTCAGTCCAGCTCTCCATCGTCGCATTGGACAGTACTGTGCACAAGCATACTCAGTCCAGCTCTCCATCGTCCCATTGGAAAGTACTGTGCACAAGCGTTCTCAGCCCAGCTCTCCATCGTCCCATTGGACACTACTGTGCACAAGCATACTCAGTCCAGCTCTCCATCGTCCCATTGGACAGTACTGTGCACAAGCGTTCTCAGCCCAGCTCTCCATCGTCCCATTGGACAGTACTGTGCACAAGCGTTCTCAGCCCAGCTCTCCATCGTCCCATTGGACAGTACTGTGCACAAGCATACTCAGCCCAGGTCTCCATCATCCCATTGGACAGTACTGTGCACAAGCGTTCTCAGCCCAGCTCTCCATCGTCCCATTGGACAGTACTGTGCACAATCATACTCAGCCCAGCTCTCCATCGTCCCATTGGACTGTACTGTGCACAAGCGGACTCAGCCCAGGTCTCTATCATCCCATTGGACAGTACTGTGCACAAGAGTAATCAGCCCAGGACTCCATCGTCCCATTGGACAGTACTGTGCACAAGCGTACTCAGCCCAGCTCACTATCCTCCCAGTGGACAGTACTGTGCACAAGCGTACTCAGCCCAGCTCACTATCCTCCCATTGGACAGTACTGTGCACAAGCGTACTCAGCCCAGCTCTCTATCGTCCCATTGGACAGTACTGTGCACAAGCGTACTCAGCCCAGGTCTCTATCGTCCCATTGGACAGTACTGTGCACAAGCGTACTCAGCCCAGCTCACTATCGTCCCATTGGACAGTACAGTGCACAAGCGTACTCAGCCCAGGTCTCCATCGCCCCTTTGGACAGTACTGTGCACAAGCGTACTCAGCCCAGCTCACTATCCTCCCATTGGACAGACTGTACACAAGCGTACTCAGCCCAGTTCTCTATCGTCCCATTGGACAGTACTGTGCACAAGCGTACTCAGCCCAGGTCTCCATCGTCCCTTTGGACAATACTGTGCACAAGCGTACTCAGCCCAGGGCTCTATCGTCCCATTGGACAGTACTGTGCACAAGCGTACTCAGCCCAGGACTCTATCGCCCCTTTGGACAGTACTGTGCACAAGCGTACTCAGCCCAGCTCACTATCCTCGCATTGGACAGTACTGTGCACAAGCGTACTCAGCCCAGCTCTCTGTCGTCCCATTGGACAGTACTGTGCACAAGCGTACACAGCCCAGCTCTCCATCGTCCCTTTGGACAATACTGTGCACAAGCGTTCTCAGCCCAGCTCTCTATAGTCCCATTGGACAGTACTGTGCACAAGCATACTCAACCCAGCTCTCTATCGTCCCATTGGACAGTACTGTGCACAAGCATACTCAGCCCAGCTCTCCATCGTCCCATTGGACAGTACTGTGCACAAGCGTTCTCAGCCCAGGTCTTTACAGTCCCATTGGACAGTACCGTGCACAAGCATACTCAGCCCAGCTCTCCATCGTCCCATTGGACAGTACTGAGCAGAAGCGTACTCAGCCCAGGTCTCTATCGTCCCATTGGACAGTACTGTGCACAAGCGTACTCAGCCCAGCTCTCCATCGTCCCATTGGACAGTACTGTCCACAAGCATACTGGCCCAGCTCTCCATCGTCGCATTGAACAGTACTGTGCACAAGCGGACTCAGCCCAGGTCTCTATCATCCCATTGGACAGTACTGTGCACAAGAGTAATCAGCCCAGGTCTCCATCGTCCCATTGGACTGAACTGTGCACAAGCGTACTCAGCCCAGCTCACTATCCTCCCAGTGGACAGTACTGTGCACAAGCGTACTCAGCCCAGCTCACTATCCTCCCATTGGACAGTACTGTGCACAAGCGTACTCAGCCCAGCTCTCTATCGTCCCATTGGACAGTACTGTGCACAAGCGTACTCAGCCCAGGTCTCTATCGTCCCATTGGACAGTACTGTGCACAAGCGTACTCAGCCCAGCTCACTATCGTCCCATTGGACAGTACTGTGCACAAGCGTACTCAGCCCAGGTCTCCATCGCCCCTTTGGACAGTACTGTGCACAAGCGTACTCAGCCCAGCTCACTATCCTCCCATTGGACAGACTGTACACAAGCGTACTCAGCCCAGTTCTCTATCGTCCCATTGGACAGTACTGTGCACAAGCGTACTCAGCCCAGGTCTCCATCGTCCCTTTGGACAATACTGTGCACAAGCGTACTCAGCCCAGGGCTCTATCGTCCCATTGGACAGTACTGTGCACAAGCGTACTCAGCCCAGGACTCTATCGCCCCTTTGGACAGTACTGTGCACAAGCGTACTCAGCCCAGCTCACTATCCTCCCATTCGACAGTACTGTGCACAAGCGTACTCAGCCCAGCTCTCTGTCGTCCCATTGGACAGTACTGTGCACAAGCGTACACAGCCCAGCTCTCCATCGTCCCTTTGGACAATACTGTGCACAAGCGTTCTCAGCCCAGCTCTCTATAGTCCCATTGGACAGTACTGTGCAAAAGCATACTCAACCCAGCTCTCTATCGTCCCATTGGACAGTACTGTGCACAAGCGTACTCAGCCCAGCTCTCCATCATCCCTTTGGACAATACTGTGCACAAGCGTACTCAGCCCAGCTCTCCATCGGCCCATTGGACAATACTGTGCACAAGCGTACTCAACCCAGCTCTCTATCGTCCCATTGGACAGTACTGTGCACAAGCGTACACAGCCCAGGGCTCTATCGTCCCATTGAACAGTTCCTTGCAGAAGCGTATTCAGTCCAGCTCTCCATCGTCCCATTGGACACTACTGTGCACAAGCATACACAGCCCAGGTCTCCATCGTCCCATTGGACAGTACTATGCACAAGCATACTCAGCACAGCTCTCCATCGTCCCATTGGACAGTACTGTGCACAAGCATACACAGCCCAGCTCTCCATCGTCCCATTGGACAGTACTGTGCACAAGCTTACTCAACCCGGCTCTCCATCGTCCCATTGGACAGTACTGTGCACAAGTATACTCAGCCCAGCTCTCCATCGTCGCATTGGACAGTACTGTGCACAAGCGTACTCAGCCCAGCTCACTATCGTCCCATTGGACAGTACTGTGCACAAGAGTAATCAGCCCAGCTCACTATCGTCCCATTGGACAGTACTGTGCACAAGCATACTCAGCCCAGCTCTCTATCATCCCATTGGACAGTACTGTGCACAAGCATACTCAGCCCAGCTCTCCATCGTCCCATTGGACAGTACTGTGCACAAGCATAATCAGCCCAGCTCTCCATCGTCCCATTGGACAGTACTGTGCACAAGCGTACACAGCCCAGGGCTCTATCGTCCCATTGAACAGTTCCTTGCAGAAGCGTACTCAGCCCAGCTCTCCATTGTCCCATTGGACAGTACTGTGCACAAGCATACTCAGCCCAGCTCTCCATCGTCCCATTGGACAGTACTGTGCACAAGCATACTCAGCCCAGGTCTCTACAGTCCCATTGGACAGTACTGTGCACCAGCATACTCAGCCCATCTCTCTATCGTCCCATTGGACAGTACTGTGCACAAGCGTACTCAGCCCAGCTCTCTATCATCCCATTGGACAGTACTGTGCACAAGCATACTCAGCCCAGCTCTCCATCGTCCCATTGGACAGTACTGTGCACAAGCATAATCAGCCCAGCTCTCCATCGTCCCATTGGACAGTACTGTGCACAAGCGTACACAGCCCAGGGCTCTATCGTCCCATTGAACAGTTCCTTGCAGAAGCGTACTCAGCCCAGCTCTCCATTGTCCCATTGGACAGTACTGTGCACAAGCGTTCTCAGCCCAGGTCTCTACAGTCCCATTGGACAGTACTGTGCACCAGCATACTCAGCCCATCTCTCTATCGTCCCATTGGACAGTACTGTGCACAAGCGTACTCAGCCCAGCTCACTATCGTCCCATTGGACAGTACAGTGCACAAGCGTTCTCAGCCCAGGTCTCTACAGTCCCATTGGACAGTACTGTGCACCAGCATACTCAGCCCATCTCTCCATTGTCCCATTGGACAGTATAGTGCAAAAGCGTACTCCGCCCAGGTCTCCATCGTCCCATTGGGCAGTACTGTGCACAAGCGTACTCAGCCCAGGTCTCTATCGTCCCATTGGACAGTACTGTGCACAAGCGTTCTCAGCCCAGGTCTCTACAGTCCCATTGGACAGTACTGTGCACCAGCATACTCAGCCCATCTCTCCATTGTCCCATTGGACAGTACAGTGCAAAAGCGTACTCCGCCCAGGTCTCCATCGTCCCATTGGGCAGTACTGTGCACAAGCGTACTCAGCCCAGGTCTCTATCGTCCCATTGGACAGTACAGTGCACAAGCGTTCTCAGCCCAGGTCTCTACAGTCCCATTGGACAGTACTGTGCACCAGCATACTCAGCCCATCTCTCCATTGTCCCATTGGACAGTACTGTGCACAAGCGTTCTCAGCCCATGTCTCTACAGTCCCATTGGACAGTACTGTGCACCAGCATACTCAGCCCATCTCTCCATTGTCCCATTGGACAGTACTGTGCACAAGCGTACTCAGCCCAGGTCTCTATCGTCCCATTGGACAGTACTGTGCACATGCGTACTCAGCCCAGCTCTCCATCGTCCCATTGGACAGTACTGTGCACATGCGTACGCAACCCAGCTCTCTATAGTCCCATTGGACAGTACTGTGCACAAGCGTACTCAGCCCAGCTCTCCATCGGCCCATTGGACAATACTGTGCACAAGCGTACTCAACCCAGCTCTCTATCATCCCATTGGACAGTACTGTGCACAAGCATACTCAGCCCCGGTCTCCATCGTCCCATTGGACAGTACTGTGCACAAGCATACTCAGCCCAGCTCTCCATCGTCGCATTGGACAGTACTGTGCACAAGCGTTCTCAGCCCAGCTCTCCATCGTCCCATTGGACAGTACTGTGCACAAGCATACTCAGCCCAGCTCTCCATCGTCCCATTGGACAGTACTGTGCACAAGCGTTCTCAGCCCAGGTCTTTACAGTCCATTGGACAGTACTGTGCACAAGCATACTCAGCCCAGCTCTCCATCGTCTCATTGGACAGTACTGAGCAGAAGCATACTCTGCCCAGCTCTCCATCGTCCCATTGGACAGTACTGAGCAGAAGCATACTCTGCCCAGCTCTCCATCATTCCATTGGACAGTACTGTCCACAAGCATACTAGCCCAGCTCTCCATCGTCGCATTGAACAGTACTGTGCACAAGCGGACTCAGCCCAGGTCTCTATCATCCCATTGGACAGTACTGTGCACAAGAGTAATCAGCCCAGGTCTCCATCGTCCCATTGGACAGTACTGTGCACAAGCGTACTCAGACCAGCTCACTATCCTCCCAGTGGACAGTACTGTGCACAAGCGTACTCAGCCCAGCTCACTATCCTCCCATTGGACAGTACTGTGCACAAGCGTACTCAGCCCAGCTCTCTATCGTCCCATTGGACAGTACTGTGCACAAGCGTACTCAGCCCAGGTCTCTATCGTCCCATTGGACAGTACTGTGCACAAGCGTACTCAGCCCAGCTCACTATCGTCCCATTGGACAGTACAGTGCACAAGCGTACTCAGCCCAGGTCTCCATCGCCCCTTTGGACAGTACTGTGCACAAGCGTACTCAGCCCAGCTCACTATCCTCCCATTGGACAGACTGTACACAAGCGTACTCAGCCCAGTTCTCTATCGTCCCATTGGACAGTACTGTGCACAAGCGTACTCAGCCCAGGTCTCCATCGTCCCTTTGGACAATACTGTGCACAAGCGTACTCAGCCCAGGGCTCTATCGTCCCATTGGACAGTACTGTGCACAAGCGTACTCAGCCCAGGACTCTATCGCCCCTTTGGACAGTACTGTGCACAAGCGTACTCAGCCCAGCTCACTATCCGCCCATTGGACAGTACTGTGCACAAGCGTACTCAGCCCAGCTCTCTGTCGTCCCATTGGACAGTACTGTGCACAAGCGTACTCAGCCCAGGTCTCCATCGTCCCTTTGGACAATACTGTGCACAATCGTACTCAGCCCATGGCTCTATCGTCCCATTGGACAGTACTGTGCACAAGCGTACACAGCCCAGCTCTCCATCGTCCCTTTGGACAATACTGTGCACAAGCGTTCTCAGCCCAGCTCTCTATAGTCCCATTGGACAGTACTGTGCACAAGCATACTCAACCGAGCTCTCTATCGTCAAATTGGACAGTACTGTGCACAAGCGTACTCAGCCCAGCTCTCCATCGTCCCTTTGGACAATACTGTGCACAAGCGTACTCAGCCCAGCTCTCCATCGGCCCATTGGACAATACTGTGCACAAGCGTACTCAACCCAGCTCTCTATCGTCCCATTGGACAGTACTGTGCACAAGCGTACACAGCCCAGGGCTCTATCGTCCCATTGAACCGTTCCTTGCAGAAGCGTATTCAGTCCAGCTCTCCATCGTCCCATTGGACACTACTGTGCACAAGCATACACAGCCCAGTTCTCCATCGTCCCATTGGACAGTACTGTGCACAAGCATACTCAGCCCAGCTCTCCATCGTCCCATTGGACAGTACGGTGCACAAGCATACTCAGCCCAGCTCTCCATAGTCCAATTGGACAGTACTGTGCACAAGCGTTCTCAGACCAGGTCTCTACAGTCCCATTGGACAGTACTGTCCACAAGCATACTCAGCCCAGCTCTCTATCGTCCGATTGGACAGTACTGTCCACAAGCATACTCAGCCCAGCTCTCTATCGTCCGATTGGACAGTACTGTGCACAAGCATACTCAGCCCATCTCTCCATTGTCCCATTGGACAGTACAGTGCACAAGGATACTCAGCCCAGGACTCCATCGTCCCATTGGACAGTACTGTGCACAAGCATACTCAGCCCAGCTCTCCATCGTCCCATTGGACAGTACTGTGCACAAGCATACTCAGCCCAGCTCTCTATCGTCCGATTGGACAGTACTGTGCACAAGCATACTCAGTCCAGCTCTCCATCGTCCCATTGGACAGTACTGTGCACAAGCATACTCAGCCCAGCTCTCCATCGTCCCATTGGACAGTACTGTGCACAAGCGTACTCAACCCAGCTCTCTATAGTCCCATTGGACAGTACTGTGCACAAGCATACTCAGCCCAGGACTCCATCGTCCCATTGGACAGTACTGTGCACAAGCATACTCAGCCCAGCTCTCCATCATCCCATTGGACAGTATTGTGCACAAGCGTACTCAGCCCAGGTCTCTATCATCCCATTGGACAGTACTGTGCACAAGCATACTCAGCCCAGCTCTCCGTCATCCCATTGGACAGTACTGTGCACAAGCATACTCAGCCCAGCTCGCTATTGTCCCATTGGACAGTACTGTGCACAAGCGTACTCAGCCCATCTCTCCATCGTCCCATTGGACAGTACTGTGCACAAGCATACTCAGCCCAGGTCTCCATCGTCCCATTGGGCAGTACTGTGCACAAGCGTACTCAGCCCAGCTCACTATCGTCCCATTGGACAGTACAGTGCACAAGCGTTCTCAGCCCAGGTCTCTACAGTCCCATTGGACAGTACTGTGCACCAGCATACTCAGCCCATCTCTCCATTGTCCCATTGGACAGTACTGTGCACAAGCGTACTCAGCCCAGGTCTCCATCGTCCCATTGGACAGTACTGTGCACAAGCATACTCAGCCCAGCTCTCTATCGTCCGATTGGACAGTACTGTGCACAAGCATACTCAGCCCAGCTGTCCATCGTCCCATTGGACAGTACTGTGCACAAGCGTTCTCAGCCCAGCTCTCTATCGTCCGATTGGACAGTACTGTGCACAAGCATACTCAGCACAGCTCTCCATCGTCCCATTGGACAGTACTGTGCACAAGCATACTCAGCCCAGCTCTCTATCGTCCGATTGGACAGTACTGTGCACAAGCATACTCAGCACAGCTCTCCATCGTCCCATTGGACAGTACTGTGCACAAGCATACTCAGCCCAGCTCTCCATCGTCCCATTGGACAGTACTGTGCACAAGCGTACTCAGCCCAGGTCTCTATCATCCCATTGGACAGTACTGTACACAAGCATACTCAGCCCAGCTCTCCGTCGTCCCATTGGACAGTACTGTGCACAAGCATACTGAGCCCGGCTCGCCATTGTCCCATTGGACAGTACTGTGCACAAGCATACTCAGCCCAGCTCGCTATTGTCCCATTGGACAGTACTGTGCACAAGCATACTCAGCCCAGCTCGCTATCGTCCCATTGGACAGTACTGTGCACAAGCATACTCAGCCCAGGTCTCCATCGTCCCATTGGGCAGTACTGTGCACAAGCGTACTCAGCTCAGCTCACTATCGTCCCATTGGACAGTACTGTGCACAAGCATACTCAGCCCAGCTCTCTATCGTCGCATTGGACAGTACTGTGCACAAGCATACTCAGTCCAGCTCTCCATCGTCCCATTGGAAAGTACTGTGCACAAGCGTTCTCAGCCCAGCTCTCCATCGTCCCATTGGACACTACTGTGCACAAGCATACTCAGTCCAGCTCTCCATCGTCCCATTGGACAGTACTGTGCACAAGCGTTCTCAGCCCAGCTCTCCATCGTCCCATTGGACACTACTGTGCACAAGCATACTCAGTCCAGCTCTCCATCGTCCCATTGGACAGTACTGTGCACAAGCGTTCTCAGCCCAGCTCTCCATCGTCCCATTGGACAGTACTGTGCACAAGCGTTCTCAGCCCAGCTCTCCATCGTCCTATTGGACAGTACTGTGCACAAGCATACTCAGCCCAGGTCTCCATCATCCCATTGGACAGTACTGTGCACAAGCGTTCTCAGCCCAGCTCTCCATCGTCCCATTGGACAGTACTGTGCACAATCATACTCAGCCCAGCTCTCCATCGTCCCATTGGACAGTACTGTGCACAAGCGGACTCAGCCCAGGTCTCTATCATCCCATTGGACAGTACTGTGCACAAGAGTAATCAGCCCAGGACTCCATCGTCCCATTGGACAGTACTGTGCACAAGCGTACTCAGCCCAGCTCACTATCCTCCCAGTGGACAGTACTGTGCACAAGCGTACTCAGCCCAGCTCACTATCCTCCCATTGGACAGTACTGTGCACAAGCGTACTCAGCCCAGCTCTCTATCGTCCCATTGGACAGTACTGTGCACAAGCGTACTCAGCCCAGGTCTCTATCGTCCCATTGGACAGTACTGTGCACAAGCGTACTCAGCCCAGCTCACTATCGTCCCATTGGACAGTACAGTGCACAAGCGTACTCAGCCCAGGTCTCCATCGCCCCTTTGGACAGTACTGTGCACAAGCGTACTCAGCCCAGCTCACTATCCTCCCATTGGACAGACTGTACACAAGCGTACTCAGCCCAGTTCTCTATCGTCCCATTGGACAGTACTGTGCACAAGCGTACTCAGCCCAGGTCTCCATCGTCCCTTTGGACAATACTGTGCACAAGCGTACTCAGCCCAGGGCTCTATCGTCCCATTGGACAGTACTGTGCACAAGCGTACTCAGCCCAGGACTCTATCGCCCCTTTGGACAGTACTGTGCACAAGCGTACTCAGCCCAGCTCACTATCCTCGCATTGGACAGTACTGTGCACAAGCGTACTCAGCCCAGCTCTCTGTCGTCCCATTGGACAGTACTGTGCACAAGCGTACACAGCCCAGCTCTCCATCGTCCCTTTGGACAATACTGTGCACAAGCGTTCTCAGCCCAGCTCTCTATAGTCCCATTGGACAGTACTGTGCACAAGCATACTCAACCCAGCTCTCTATCGTCCCATTGGACAGTACTGTGCACAAGCATACTCAGCCCAGCTCTCCATCGTCCCATTGGACAGTACTGTGCACAAGCGTTCTCAGCCCAGGTCTTTACAGTCCCATTGGACAGTACCGTGCACAAGCATACTCAGCCCAGCTCTCCATCGTCCCATTGGACAGTACTGAGCAGAAGCGTACTCAGCCCAGGTCTCTATCGTCCCATTGGACAGTACTGTGCACAAGCGTACTCAGCCCAGCTCTCCATCGTCCCATTGGACAGTACTGTCCACAAGCATACTGGCCCAGCTCTCCATCGTCGCATTGAACAGTACTGTGCACAAGCGGACTCAGCCCAGGTCTCTATCATCCCATTGGACAGTACTGTGCACAAGAGTAATCAGCCCAGGTCTCCATCGTCCCATTGGACAGAACTGTGCACAAGCGTACTCAGCCCAGCTCACTATCCTCCCAGTGGACAGTACTGTGCACAAGCGTACTCAGCCCAGCTCACTATCCTCCCATTGGACAGTACTGTGCACAAGCGTACTCAGCCCAGCTCTCTATCGTCCCATTGGACAGTACTGTGCACAAGCGTACTCAGCCCAGGTCTCTATCGTCCCATTGGACAGTACTGTGCACAAGCGTACTCAGCCCAGCTCACTATCGTCCCATTGGACAGTACAGTGCACAAGCGTACTCAGCCCAGGTCTCCATCGCCCCTTTGGACAGTACTGTGCACAAGCGTACTCAGCCCAGCTCACTATCCTCCCATTGGACAGACTGTACACAAGCGTACTCAGCCCAGTTCTCTATCGTCCCATTGGACAGTACTGTGCACAAGCGTACTCAGCCCAGGTCTCCATCGTCCCTTTGGACAATACTGTGCACAAGCGTACTCAGCCCAGGGCTCTATCGTCCCATTGGACAGTACTGTGCACAAGCGTACTCAGCCCAGGACTCTATCGCCCCTTTGGACAGTACTGTGCACAAGCGTACTCAGCCCAGCTCACTATCCTCCCATTGGACAGTACTGTGCACAAGCGTACTCAGCCCAGCTCTCTGTCGTCCCATTGGACAGTACTGTGCACAAGCGTACACAGCCCAGCTCTCCATCGTCCCTTTGGACAATACTGTGCACAAGCGTTCTCAGCCCAGCTCTCTATAGTCCCATTGGACAGTACTGTGCAAAAGCATACTCAACCCAGCTCTCTATCGTCCCATTGGACAGTACTGTGCACAAGCGTACTCAGCCCAGCTCTCCATCATCCCTTTGGACAATACTGTGCACAAGCGTACTCAGCCCAGCTCTCCATCGGCCCATTGGACAATACTGTGCACAAGCGTACTCAACCCAGCTCTCTATCGTCCCATTGGACAGTACTGTGCACAAGCGTACACAGCCCAGGGCTCTATCGTCCCATTGAACAGTTCCTTGCAGAAGCGTATTCAGTCCAGCTCTCCATCGTCCCATTGGACACTACTGTGCACAAGCATACACAGCCCAGGTCTCCATCGTCCCATTGGACAGTACTATGCACAAGCATACTCAGCACAGCTCTCCATCGTCCCATTGGACAGTACTGTGCACAAGCATACACAGCCCAGCTCTCCATCGTCCCATTGGACAGTACTGTGCACAAGCTTACTCAACCCGGCTCTCCATCGTCCCATTGGACAGTACTGTGCACAAGTATACTCAGCCCAGCTCTCCATCGTCGCATTGGACAGTACTGTGCACAAGCGTACTCAGCCCAGGTCTCTATCATCCCATTGGACAGTACTGTGCACAAGAGTAATCAGCCCAGCTCACTATCGTCCCATTGGACAGTACTGTGCACAAGCATACTCAGCCCAGCTCTCTATCATCCCATTGGACAGTACTGTGCACAAGCATACTCAGCCCAGCTCTCCATCGTCCCATTGGACAGTACTGTGCACAAGCATAATCAGCCCAGCTCTCCATCGTCCCATTGGACAGTACTGTGCACAAGCATACTCAGCCCAGGTCTCTACAGTCCCATTGGACAGTACTGTGCACCAGCATACTCAGCCCATCTCTCTATCGTCCCATTGGACAGTACTGTGCACAAGCGTACTCAGCCCAGCTCTCTATCATCCCATTGGACAGTACTGTGCACAAGCATACTCAGCCCAGCTCTCCATCGTCCCATTGGACAGTACTGTGCACAAGCATAATCAGCCCAGCTCTCCATCGTCCCATTGGACAGTACTGTGCACAAGCGTACACAGCCCAGGGCTCTATCGTCCCATTGAACAGTTCCTTGCAGAAGCGTACTCAGCCCAGCTCTCCATTGTCCCATTGGACAGTACTGTGCACAAGCGTTCTCAGCCCAGGTCTCTACAGTCCCATTGGACAGTACTGTGCACCAGCATACTCAGCCCATCTCTCTATCGTCCCATTGGACAGTACTGTGCACAAGCGTACTCAGCCCAGCTCACTATCGTCCCATTGGACAGTACAGTGCACAAGCGTTCTCAGCCCAGGTCTCTACAGTCCCATTGGACAGTACTGTGCACCAGCATACTCAGCCCATCTCTCCATTGTCCCATTGGACAGTACAGTGCAAAAGCGTACTCCGCCCAGGTCTCCATCGTCCCATTGGGCAGTACTGTGCACAAGCGTACTCAGCCCAGGTCTCTATCGTCCCATTGGACAGTACTGTGCACAAGCGTTCTCAGCCCAGGTCTCTACAGTCCCATTGGACAGTACTGTGCACCAGCATACTCAGCCCATCTCTCCATTGTCCCATTGGACAGTACAGTGCAAAAGCGTACTCCGCCCAGGTCTCCATCGTCCCATTGGGCAGTACTGTGCACAAGCGTACTCAGCCCAGGTCTCTATCGTCCCATTGGACAGTACAGTGCACAAGCGTTCTCAGCCCAGGTCTCTACAGTCCCATTGGACAGTACTGTGCACCAGCATACTCAGCCCATCTCTCCATTGTCCCATTGGACAGTACTGTGCACAAGCGTTCTCAGCCCAGGTCTCTACAGTCCCATTGGACAGTACTGTGCACCAGCATACTCAGCCCATCTCTCCATTGTCCCATTGGACAGTACTGTGCACAAGCGTACTCAGCCCAGGTCTCTATCGTCCCATTGGACAGTACTGTGCACATGCGTACTCAGCCCAGCTCTCCATCGTCCCATTGGACAGTACTGTGCACATGCGTACGCAACCCAGCTCTCTATAGTCCCATTGGACAGTACTGTGCACAAGCGTACTCAGCCCAGCTCTCCATCGGCCCATTGGACAATACTGTGCACAAGCGTACTCAACCCAGCTCTCTATCATCCCATTGGACAGTACTGTGCACAAGCATACTCAGCCCCGGTCTCCATCGTCCCATTGGACAGTACTGTGCACAAGCATACTCAGCCCAGCTCTCCATCGTCGCATTGGACAGTACTGTGCACAAGCGTTCTCAGCCCAGCTCTCCATCGTCCCATTGGACAGTACTGTGCACAAGCATACTCAGCCCAGCTCTCCATCGTCCCATTGGACAGTACTGTGCACAAGCGTTCTCAGCCCAGGTCTTTACAGTCCATTGGACAGTACTGTGCACAAGCATACTCAGCCCAGCTCTCCATCGTCTCATTGGACAGTACTGAGCAGAAGCATACTCTGCCCAGCTCTCCATCGTCCCATTGGACAGTACTGAGCAGAAGCATACTCTGCCCAGCTCTCCATCATTCCATTGGACAGTACTGTCCACAAGCATACTAGCCCAGCTCTCCATCGTCGCATTGAACAGTACTGTGCACAAGCGGACTCAGCCCAGGTCTCTATCATCCCATTGGACAGTACTGTGCACAAGAGTAATCAGCCCAGGTCTCCATCGTCCCATTGGACAGTACTGTGCACAAGCGTACTCAGACCAGCTCACTATCCTCCCAGTGGACAGTACTGTGCACAAGCGTACTCAGCCCAGCTCACTATCCTCCCATTGGACAGTACTGTGCACAAGCGTACTCAGCCCAGCTCTCTATCGTCCCATTGGACAGTACTGTGCACAAGCGTACTCAGCCCAGGTCTCTATCGTCCCATTGGACAGTACTGTGCACAAGCGTACTCAGCCCAGCTCACTATCGTCCCATTGGACAGTACAGTGCACAAGCGTACTCAGCCCAGGTCTCCATCGCCCCTTTGGACAGTACTGTGCACAAGCGTACTCAGCCCAGCTCACTATCCTCCCATTGGACAGACTGTACACAAGCGTACTCAGCCCAGTTCTCTATCGTCCCATTGGACAGTACTGTGCACAAGCGTACTCAGCCCAGGTCTCCATCGTCCCTTTGGACAATACTGTGCACAAGCGTACTCAGCCCAGGGCTCTATCGTCCCATTGGACAGTACTGTGCACAAGCGTACTCAGCCCAGGACTCTATCGCCCCTTTGGACAGTACTGTGCACAAGCGTACTCAGCCCAGCTCACTATCCGCCCATTGGACAGTACTGTGCACAAGCGTACTCAGCCCAGCTCTCTGTCGTCCCATTGGACAGTACTGTGCACAAGCGTACTCAGCCCAGGTCTCCATCGTCCCTTTGGACAATACTGTGCACAAGCGTTCTCAGCCCAGCTCTCTATAGTCCCATTGGACAGTACTGTGCACAAGCATACTCAACCGAGCTCTCTATCGTCAAATTGGACAGTACTGTGCACAAGCGTACTCAGCCCAGCTCTCCATCGTCCCTTTGGACAATACTGTGCACAAGCGTACTCAGCCCAGCTCTCCATCGGCCCATTGGACAATACTGTGCACAAGCGTACTCAGCCCAGCTCTCCATCGGCCCATTGGACAATACTGTGCACAAGCGTACTCAACCCAGCTCTCTATCGTCCCATTGGACAGTACTGTGCACAAGCGTACACAGCCCAGGGCTCTATCGTCCCATTGAACCGTTCCTTGCAGAAGCGTATTCAGTCCAGCTCTCCATCGTCCCATTGGACACTACTGTGCACAAGCATACACAGCCCAGTTCTCCATCGTCCCATTGGACAGTACTGTGCACAAGCATACTCAGCCCAGCTCTCCATCGTCCCATTGGACAGTACTGTGCACAAGCATACTCAGCCCAGCTCTCCATAGTCCCATTGGACAGTACTGTGCACAAGCGTTCTCAGACCAGGTCTCTACAGTCCCATTGGACAGTACTGTCCACAAGCATACTCAGCCCAGCTCTCTATCGTCCGATTGGACAGTACTGTCCACAAGCATACTCAGCCCAGCTCTCTATCGTCCGATTGGACAGTACTGTGCACAAGCATACTCAGCCCATCTCTCCATTGTCCCATTGGACAGTACAGTGCACAAGGATACTCAGCCCAGGACTCCATCGTCCCATTGGACAGTACTGTGCACAAGCATACTCAGCCCAGCTCTCCATCGTCCCATTGGACAGTACTGTGCACAAGCATACTCAGCCCAGCTCTCTATCGTCCGATTGGACAGTACTGTGCACAAGCATACTCAGTCCAGCTCTCCATCGTCCCATTGGACAGTACTGTGCACAAGCATACTCAGCCCAGCTCTCCATCGTCCCATTGGACAGTACTGTGCACAAGCGTACTCAACCCAGGTCTCTATAGTCCCATTGGACAGTACTGTGCACAAGCATACTCAGCCCAGGACTCCATCGTCCCATTGGACAGTACTGTGCACAAGCATACTCAGCCCAGCTCTCCATCATCCCATTGGACAGTATTGTGCACAAGCGTACTCAGCCCAGGTCTCTATCATCCCATTGGACAGTACTGTGCACAAGCATACTCAGCCCAGCTCTCCGTCATCCCATTGGACAGTACTGTGCACAAGCATACTCAGCCCAGCTCGCTATTGTCCCATTGGACAGTACTGTGCACAAGCGTACTCAGCCCATCTCTCCATCGTCCCATTGGACAGTACTGTGCACAAGCATACTCAGCCCAGGTCTCCATCGTCCCATTGGGCAGTACTGTGCACAAGCGTACTCAGCCCAGCTCACTATCGTCCCATTGGACAGTACAGTGCACAAGCGTTCTCAGCCCAGGTCTCTACAGTCCCATTGGACAGTACTGTGCACCAGCATACTCAGCCCATCTCTCCATTGTCCCATTGGACAGTACTGTGCACAAGCGTACTCAGCCCAGGTCTCCATCGTCCCATTGGACAGTACTGTGCACAAGCATACTCAGCCCAGCTCTCCATCATCCCATTGGACAGTATTGTGCACAAGCGTACTCAGCCCAGGTCTCTATCATCCCATTGGACAGTACTGTGCACAAGCATACTCAGCCCAGCTCTCCGTCATCCCATTGGACAGTACTGTGCACAAGCATACTCAGCCCAGCTCGCTATTGTCCCATTGGACAGTACTGTGCACAAGCGTACTCAGCCCATCTCTCCATCGTCCCATTGGACAGTACTGTGCACAAGCATACTCAGCCCAGGTCTCCATCGTCCCATTGGGCAGTACTGTGCACAAGCGTACTCAGCCCAGCTCACTATCGTCCCATTGGACAGTACAGTGCACAAGCGTTCTCAGCCCAGGTCTCTACAGTCCCATTGGACAGTACTGTGCACCAGCATACTCAGCCCATCTCTCCATTGTCCCATTGGACAGTACTGTGCACAAGCGTACTCAGCCCAGGTCTCCATCGTCCCATTGGACAGTACTGTGCACAAGCATACTCAGCCCAGCTCTCTATCGTCCGATTGGACAGTACTGTGCACAAGCATACTCAGCCCAGCTGTCCATCGTCCCATTGGACAGTACTGTGCACAAGCGTTCTCAGCCCAGCTCTCTATCGTCCGATTGGACAGTACTGTGCACAAGCATACTCAGCACAGCTCTCCATCGTCCCATTGGACAGTACTGTGCACAAGCATACTCAGCCCAGCTCTCTATCGTCCGATTGGACAGTACTGTGCACAAGCATACTCAGCACAGCTCTCCATCGTCCCATTGGACAGTACTGTGCACAAGCATACTCAGCCCAGCTCTCCATCGTCCCATTGGACAGTACTGTGCACAAGCGTACTCAGCCCAGGTCTCTATCATCCCATTGGACAGTACTGTACACAAGCATACTCAGTCCAGCTCTCCGTCGTCCCATTGGACAGTACTGTGCACAAGCATACTGAGCCCGGCTCGCCATTGTCCCATTGGACAGTACTGTGCACAAGCATACTCAGCCCAGCTCGCTATTGTCCCATTGGACAGTACTGTGCACAAGCATACTCAGCCCAGCTCGCTATCGTCCCATTGGACAGTACTGTGCACAAGCATACTCAGCCCAGGTCTCCATCGTCCCATTGGGCAGTACTGTGCACAAGCGTACTCAGCTCAGCTCACTATCGTCCCATTGGACAGTACAGTGCACAAGCCTTCTCAGCCCAGGTCTCTACAGTCCCATTGGACAGTACTGTGCACCAGCATACTCAGCCCATCTCTCCATTGTCCCATTGGACAGTACTGTGCACAAGCGTACTCAACCCAGCTCTCTATCGTCCCATTGGACAGTACTGTGCACAAGCGTACTCAGCCCAGGTCTCTATCATCCCATTGGACAGTACTGTGCACAAGCATACTCAGCCCAGGTCTCCATCGTCCCATTGGACAGTACTGTGCACAAGCGTACTCAGCCCAGCTCTCCATCGTCCCATTGGACAGTACTGTGCACAAGCGTTCTCAGCCCAGGTCTCTACAGTCCCATTGGACGGTACTGTGCACAAGCGTACTCAGCCCAGCTCTCCATCGGCCCATTGGACAATACTGTGCACAAGCGTACTCAGCCCAGCTCTCTATTGTCCCATTGGACAGTACTGTGCACCAGCATACTCAGCCCATCTCTCCATTGTCCCATTGGACAGTAGTGTGCACAAGCATACTCAGCCCAGGTCTCCATCGTCCCATTGAGCAGTACTGTGAACAAGCGTACTCAGCCCAGCTCACTATCGTCCCATTGGACAGTACAGTGCACAAGCGTTCTCAGCCCAGGTCTTTACAGTCCCATTGGACAGTACTGTGCACCAGCATACTCAGCCCATCTCTCCATTGTCCCATTGGACAGTACAGTGCACAAGCGTACTCAGCCCAGGTCTCCATCGTCCCATTGGGCAGTACTGTGCACAAGCGTACTCAGCCCAGGTCTCTATCGTCCCATTGGACAGTACTGTGCACAAGCGTACTCAGCCCAGCTCTCCATCGTCCCATTGGACAATACTGTGCACAAGCGTACTCAACCCAGCTCTCTATAGTCCCATTGGACAGTACTGTGCACAAGCGTACTCAGCCCAGCTCTCCATCGGCCCATTGGACAATACTGTGCACAAGCATACTCAACCCAGCTCTCTATCGTACCATTGGACAGTACTGTGTACAAGGATACTCAGCCCAGGACTCCATCCTCCCATTGGACAGTACTGTGCACAAGCATACTCAGCCCAGCTCTCCATCATCCCATTGGACAGTACTGTGCACAAGCGTACTCAGCCCAGGTCTCTATCATCCCATTGGACAGTACTGTGCACAAGCATACTCAGCCCAGCTCGCCATTGTCCCATTGGACAGTACTGTGCACAAGCATACTCAGCCCAGGTCTCCATTGTCCCATTGGACAGTACAGTGCACAAGCCTTCTCAGCCCAGCTCTCTATCGTCCCATTGGACAGTACTGTGCACAAGCGTTCTCAGCCCAGGTCTCTACAGTCCCATTGGACAGTACTGTGCACCAGCATACTCAGCCCATCTCTCCATTGTCCCATTGGACAGTACTGTGCACAAGCATACTCAGCCCAGCTCTCTATCGTCCCATTGGACAGTACTGTGCACAAGCATACTCAGCCCAGCTCTCCATCGTCCCATTGGACAGTACTGTGCACAAGCGTACTCAGCCCAGGTCTCTATCATCCCATTGGACAGTACTGTGCACAAGCATACTCAGCCCAGGTCTCCATCGTCCCATTGGACAGTACTGTGCACAAGCATACTCAGCCCAGCTCTCCATCGTCGCATTGGACAGTACTGTGCACAAGCGTTCTCAGCCCAGCTCTCCATCGTCCCATTGGACAGTACTGTGCACAAGCATACTCAGCCCAGCTCTCCATCGTCCCATTGGACAGTACTGTGCACAAGCGTACTCAGCCCAGCTCTCCATCGTCCCATTGGACAGTACTGTGCACAAGCGTTCTCAGCCCAGGTCTCTACAGTCCCATTGGACAGTACTGTGCACCAGCATACTCAGCCCAGGTCTCCATCGTCCCATTGAGCAGTACTGTGCACAAGCGTACTCAGCCCAGGTCTCTATCATCCCATTGGACAGTACTGTGCACAAGCGTACTCAGCCCAGCTCAGTATCGTCCCATTGGACAGTACAGTGCACAAGCGTTCTCAGCCCAGGTCTTTACAGTCCCATTGGACAGTACTGTGCACCAGCATACTCAGCCCATCTCTCCATTGTCCCATTGGACAGTACAGTGCACAAGCGTACTCAGCCCAGGTCTCCATCGTCCCATTGGGCAGTACTGTGCACAAGCGTACTCAGCCCAGGTCTCTATCGTCCCATTGGACAGTACTGTGCACAAGCGTACTCAGCCCAGCTCTCCATCGTCCCATTGGACAATACTGTGCACAAGCGTACTCAACCCAGCTCTCTATAGTCCCATTGGACAGTACTGTGCACAAGCGTACTCAGCCCAGCTCTCCATCGGCCCATTGGACAATACTGTGCACAAGCATACTCAACCCAGCTCTCTATCGTCCCATTGGACAGTACTGTGCACAAGCATACTCAGCCCAGCTCTCCATCGTCCCATTGGACAGTACTGTGCACAAGCGTACTCAGCCCAGGTCTCTATCATCCCATTGGACAGTACTGTGCACAAGCATACTCAGCCCAGGTCTCCATCGTCCCATTGGACAGTACTGTGCACAAGCATACTCAGCCCAGCTCTCCATCGTCGCATTGGACAGTACTGTGCACAAGCGTTCTCAGCCCAGCTCTCCATCGTCCCATTGGACAGTACTGTGCACAAGCATACTCAGTCCAGCTCTCCATCGTCCCATTGGACAGTACTGTGCACAAGCGTACTCAGCCCAGCTCTCCATCGTCCCATTGGACAGTACTGTGCACAAGCGTTCTCAGCCCAGGTCTCTACAGTCCCATTGGGCAGTACTGTGCACAAGCGTACTCAGCCCAGGTCTCTATTATCCCATTGGACAGTACTGTGCACAAGCGTACTCAGCCCAGCTCACTATCGTCCCATTGGACAGTACAGTGCACAAGCGTTCTCAGCCCAGGTCTCTACAGTCCCATTGGACGGTACTGTGCACCAGCATACTCAGCCCATCTCTCCATTGTCCCATTGGACAGTACAGTGCACAAGCGTACTCAGCCCAGGTCTCCATCGTCCCATTGGGCAGTACTGTGCACAAGCGTACTCAGCCCAGGTCTCTATCGTCCCATTGGACAGTACTGTGCACAAGCGTTCTCAGCCCAGGTCTCTACAGTCCCATTGGACAGTACTGTGCACCAGCATACTCAGCCCATCTCTCCATTGTCCCATTGGACAGTACAGTGCACAAGCGTACTCAGCCCAGGTCTCCATCGTCCCATTGGGCAGTACTGTGCACAAGCGTACTCAGCCCAGGTCTCTATCGTCCCTTTGGACAGTACTGTGCACAAGCGTACTCAGCCCATCTCACTATCGTCCCATTGGACAGTACAGTGCACAAGCGTACTCAGCCCAGGTCTCTGTCTTCGCATTCGACAGTACTGTGCACAAGCGTACTCAGCCCAGCTCACTATCCTCCCATTGGACAGTACTGTGCACAAGTGTTCTCAGCCCAGCTCTCCATCGTCCCATTGGACAGTACTGTGCACAAGTGTACTCAGCCCAGCTCTCCATCGGCCCATTGGACAATACTGTGCACAAGCGTACTCAACCCAGCTCTCTATCGTCCCATTGGACAGTACTGTGCACAAGCATACTCAGCCCAGCTCTCCATCGTCCCATTGGACAGTACTGTGCACAAGCGTACTCAGCCCAGGTCTCTATCATCCCATTGGACAGTACTTTGCACAAGCATACACAGCCCAGTTCTCCATCGTCCCATTGGACAATACTGTGCCATGCCTACTCAGCCCAGCTCTCCATCGTCCCATTGGACAGTACAGTGCACAAGCGTACTCAGCCCAGCTCTCCATCGTCCCATTGGACAGTACTGTGCACAAGCATCTCAGCCCAGCTCGCCATCGTCCCATTGGACAGTACTGTGCACAAGCGTTCTCAGCACAGCTCACCATCGTCCCATTGGACAGTCCTGTGCACAAGCGTTCTCAGCCCAGCTCGCCATCGTCCCATTGGCAGGAGATAAGGTATTGCTCCATCGACCTGCGTGTGGCCTCATCTTGACGCTAGAGGAGGCCATGGACAGACATATCAGAGTGGGAGTGGTCTGTGGAATTGAAGTGTGTGGCCACAGGGAGATACTTCATCCCTCCCCCCACTTCTTATCCCCCCTCGACCATCCCATGTTACTTCACTCCTGATGAAGAAACGTCGTCACTACCTCTTCCCATAGATGCTCCCTGGCCTCCTGAGTTCTGCCAACATTTTGTGTTTTTATTTCTCCTGTTGCACCCTTGCCAGGGGGCACTGAGTTGCCCTCAGTGGTATAGTTAGAGAAAAGAGAATGAGTTACTCTCCTTTTGTTCTGGGGTGGCAGAAGGTAACATTGTAAAGGTATTTGAATAAGTACATAAATAGCAAAAGTTAAAAGACACTTGGAGAAACAAATTTGAGAGGAATAGGGGCCAAATGTGAGCAATGGAACCAGCATAGTTGAACCTCTTGGTCAGCAGGGTGAGTTGGGCCTGTTTCGTGTTGTTTTAATCTACAATAACCCCATGACTCTAAAATACAATTCCATTACTGGTTTTGAAACTGTACTTCAGTAACAATGATAGTTGAAGTGTTTTGGAATATTGATCTTTCTGAAATATTAATGCTAACTAATTAAATCTCCAGCACATTTTCCTTAGACTGAGATGCACAGTTAAACATGTAAGAGTGTGTTGCCTTCCTTACCTTGTAGAATATTAGGAGCAGGTCATCTAGCTTCCCATGTAAATCTCCTGAAAGACATGAGAAAGCATTAATATTCTCCAAGTTCCGTACCAAGCAAAGTGCTTGAGTTATTTATTTATTTAGTGATACAGTGTGGAATAGGCCCTTCTGACTTACTGAGCCACATGAGCCAGCAACCCACTGATTTAACCCTGGCCTAATCACAGGATAATTTACAATGACCAATTAACCTGCTAACCAGTACGTCTTGGGACTGTGGGAGGAAACCAGAGCACCCAAAGGAAACCCACATGCACAGGGGAAGGAACAAACAGACTTGCTTACAGAGGGTGCCAGAATTGACACCAAGCTGTAAGAGTGTCACGCGGACCACTTTGCTACTGTGGTACCCCAAGGTGTTCTGTTTTCATCACAATCACAAAATGAACTGTCAGATCATGGTAGAGTCATGGAACACTACAACACAGAAACAGACTCTTCGGCCCAAGCAGTCCATGCCAAACTATTATTCTGCCTAGTCCCATCAAGTTGCACCTGGACCACGGTCCTCCATGCCCTCCCATCCATCTAACCCAACTTCCCAGAACCCGCATCCACCTCTTCTGCTGGCAGCTCGTTCCACACTCTCACCACCCTCTGAGTGAAGAAGTTCCCCCTCATGTTCCCCTTAAACATTCAACTTCCACCACTAACCCATGACCTCTAGTTCTAGCCTCACTCAACCTCAGTGTAAAAAACCTGCTTGCATTTACCCTATCTATACCTCTCATAATTTTGTACACCTCTATCAAATTTCCCCTCATTCTCCGAATAGTCCTAACCTATTCAACTTTTCCCTTATAACTCAGATCCTCAACTCCCAGCAATGTCCTTATAAATTTTCCCTGCACTCTTTCAATCTTATTGATAATTTTCCTGTAGGTAGTTGACCAGAACTGCATGCAATGCTCCAAATTAGGCCTCACCAGTATTGTCAACAACTTCATTTTAATATTCCAACTCCAAACTCCAGGACTTGATATTTTAATTTATGTGCTAAATGTGCCAAAGTTCTTTTTTATGACCCTATCTACCTATGATGCCACTTTCAAGGATTATGGATCTGTATTTCCCTATCTGTTCTACTGCACTCATCAGTGCCCTACCATTCAGTGTGTGGCCTATCCTGGCTTATCCTCACAAAGTGTAACAAATCACACTAGTCTGCGGAAATTCCATCTGCCATTTTTAGCTCATTTTTCCAGCTAGTCCATATCCTGCTGCAAGCCATGAAAGTCTCACTCACTGTTCATTGCGCCCCCCCCCCCCCCAAATCTTGGTGTCATCCGCAAATCTGGTGATCTAATTTGCCACATTATCATCTAGATCGTTGATATAGATGACAAACAACAATGGACCCAACACTGACGCCTGCGACACTTCATTAGTCACAGGCCTCCAGTCAGAAATGCAACCACTCTCTTGCTTCTCCCATGAAGCCAATGTCTAATCTAATTACCACCTCCCTGAATGCCACATGACTGAATCTTTTTGACCAACCTGTCAAATGCCTTGCCAAAGTCCATGTAGACTACATCTATTCTCTTTCCTTCATCAACACTCCTGATAACTTCTTCAAAAAATTCTGTAAAATTGATTAGACATGGCCTACCACACACAAAGCCACGTTGACTATCCTATCAGTCCCTGTCCATCCAAATAATTATATAACAGTCCCTTAGAATACCTTCCAATAACTTGCTTACTACTGATGTCAGGGTCACTGGCCCATAATTTCCTGGCTTACTCTTAGTGCCTTTCTTAAACAACGGGACTACATTAGCTATCCTCCAGTTCTCTGGCACTTTATCCATGCCTAAGGATTTTTAAATATCTTTGCTAGGTCCTTGCAATTTCTGCACAAGTCTCCCACAGGGTCTGAGGGAACATCCTGTCAGGCCCTGAGGAGTTATCCACCCTAATCTGCCTCAAGAAAGCAAATACCTTCTCCTCTACAATCCCAGTGCAATACACAACTTCACTGCTGTTTTGCCTCAATTCTATAGACTCTGTGCCCATCTCCTGAGTAAATACAGATGCAAAAAAGATCCATTTAAGATCTTTCCTTTGCCTTTTGGCTCCATGTATAAGTGACCATGCTGATCATCAAGAGGACAAAATGTATTCTTTGCTATCCTTTTGCTTTCAATATATCTGCAGAAGCCCTTGGGAATTCTCCTTCTTCTTGTCTGTTAGAGTAACCCCGTGCCTCGTCTTAGCTCCCCCTGATTTCCCTTTTAAGTGTTCTCTTGCATTTCTTATACTCATCAAGTACCTTATTTGATCCTTGTTGCCTAAACCAGCTATGCACCTCATTCATCTTCTTAACCAGAGCCTCAATATCTCTCAAAAACCAAGGTTCCTTAAACCTGTTATCCTTGCTTCTTATTCTGACAGGAACATACGCACTCTGTACTCTCAGAACTTCACTTCTGAAGGCCTCCCACTTAGCAAGCACACTTTCACCAGGAAACAGCATGTCTGAATCCACACTTTACGAGATCATTTCTGATACCATCAAAACTGTCCCTTCTTCAATTTAGAATCTCAACCTGATGACCAAACCTCTCCCTCTCCATAATTATCTTGAAACTAATGGTATTTGTTTTCTAGGTCTAAAGTGTTGTCCTATCAAACTCTGTCACCTGGCCTGATTTGCTCCCTAATAAGAGATTGTGTGTCACTCTCTCTCTAGTTGAGACTGCTATGTACCGATTAAGGAAACTTTCCTGAACACATTTGACAAACTCTATTGCATCCAGCCATTTTACAGCATGGGAATTGCAGTCAATATGTGGAAAATTAAAATCACCTACTAATACAACCTTTCTTCTCTAAGTCCCATTCAATATTGAGTCTTCTATAATATAATCTCATTAAAGTGATCATCCCTTTCTTGGTCATCAGTTCACCCACATAGCCTCAGTAGATGAGCTCTTCAGTCTGTCCTGCCTGAGCAGTGCTATGACATTTTCCTTGACTAGTGATGTATCACTCCCCTTTCCTACAATACTCATCATATTGAAAAGATCTCAACTCAGACAGAACATCATGTTCAACATTTCCATTCCTGCCTTCTCTGCTCTCGGCCTGGAATTCTGGCATACCTAGTTTAAAATCCCTGGTGCTCAAGTAACTTTCTGGAGAGATTGTCCCTGTGAAGCTGGAAAGGTATAGGTTGTAAGATGGAGTTTAATGCTGATTAGTGTGAGGTGCTATATTTTGGTAGGAATAATCCAAATAGGACATACATGGTAAATGGTAGGGCATTGAAGAATGCAGTAGAACACAGTGATCTAGGAATAATGGTGCATAGTTCCCTGAAGGTGGAATCTCATGTGAATAGGGTGGTGAAGAAAGCTTTTGGTATGCTGGACTTTATAAATCAGAGCATTGAGTATAGGAGTTGGGATGTAATGTTAAAATTGTACAAGGCATTGGTAAGGCCAAATATGGAGTATTGTGTACAGTTCTGGTCACTGAATTATAGGAAAGATATCAACAAAATAGAGAGAGTACAGAGAAGATTTACTAGAATGTTACCTGGGTTTCAGAACCTAAGTTACAGGGAAAGGCTGAACAAGTTAGGTCTTTATTCTTTGGAGCGTAGAAGGTTGAGGGGGGACTTGATAGAGGTATTTAAAATAATGAGGGGGATAGATCGAGTTGATGTGGATAGGCTTTTTCCATTGAGAGTAGGGGAGATTCAAACAAGAGAACATGATTTGAGAGTTACAGGGGAAAAGTTTAAGGGTAACATGAGGGGGAATTTCTTCACTCAGAGAGTGGTTGCTGTGTGGAATGAGCTTCCAGTAGAAGTGGTAGAGGCAGGTTCAGTATTGTCATTTAAAGTAAAATTAGATAGGTATATGGACAGGAAAGGAATGGAGGGTTATGGGCTGAGTGTGGGTCAGTGGGACTAGGTGAGTGTAAGCGTCGGCATGGACTAGAAGGGCCGAGATGGTCTGTTTCCATGCTGTAATTGTTATATGGTTATATGGTTATGTATCTCTGCTGTTGAAAAGGGTGGGGGGGGGGAATGAACAAGAACTTGTAGGCAAGTTTACTAACAACAGCAAGCAGATATCTATTATTATGTTGGTAGCAAGATTTTATGGAAGCATAGTTATGATTCCCAGATCTATAAAAGTAATTGAAGATGTAACAAGTGGGTATAGCATGTTTGCATTTTAGAACACATTCTTTTGAATACGACTTTAATATCTGTGGAGAAAATCAGGATTTATAGGGCTTGGGATAATAACTTAGCATGGACAGAGATCTATTAAGTGTACAGAAAGCACAGTAGGGATATATTTATGGGATGGCTGACTGTAAACTGTGGAATGGCACATGGATAAACATTTATATATATGATAAAGTTTACATGTAAGGCTTAGGGACAGGGCAAGAAAATGACAACCGTAAGAAGTGTGAAACTCACCACTTGGATGGGAAAAAAGAAGTGGCATATTTTCTTGAAAAGCTGAGAGACTGGTAATCCCCACAGTCAGAGGGATTTGCAAATAGGTCAAAGTCAAGGTCAGGCAATTGGGAAGATGATTGAAAAGCCTGGATTCAAATTCTATGCTGTGTTTTCTGTACACTGTTTTCCTATTCACAGCTCCGTCACGCATACAAAAGGACAATGTAAATTCAGAAGGGTGGCCTGTGCCCAGATTGGAATGCCTAATGGGTTCTAGATGGAGATTAAAATTAATATTAAAGATTCACTTTATTTGTCACAAGTACATCAAAACATCAAAGCATAGAGTGAAATGTGTCATTTACATCAATGGCCATTGTAGTCTGAGGATGTGCTGGGCTGGCCCAACAGTGTCACCATGTTTCTAGCATCAATGTAGCTTTCCCGCAACTTACTAACCCTCACCTGTACATCTTTGGAGGGTGGGAGGAAACCAGAACAGATGGAGAAAACTGCGTGGTCACGGGGAGAACATAAACACTCTTTACAGGCAGCAGTGAGAATCTTTCAATGTTCTCTCTTTTATTATTTCCCAAATAACTCGACAAACCATCTTGGCTGTCGAAACAGCTCATTGATGCTCTTTGGACTACTTTGACTTACTCAAAAATAAGGATAGTTTGCTTGTCACCAGAGGGCCTTACAATACTCCCTCACAGATACACGGTGAGATGTAAGATTCAGCGTAAAATCGATGGAATCATCTCTTTGTAACAATGAGAAACAGAGGTAACATTTCCTACCACAGACTGTTATATCCTTGGAGTAATGGGTTGAAAGGTGGATGATGTTTGGCATTTTTTTCACAATTTTCTTGGTCTCTTGCAGGAGCTGAAGCACGTACAAGCTGTGAAGCTGCTATAACGGCATAAAAACATCAATGTTACAGGCAAGTGCAGAACCAAGGAACTATACAAACTGTGATGTTGCACTAATTACCCTTTCAGTTTTGTATCCAGGGATCCATAAAATTACAGAAGTTAGAAAATTAGAATTCAGTATTTAAAAGTAGATCCAAACAATTTATCGCCAACCCGATAGATCAACGTGTCCTTCCCATTCTTAATTCACACCCCTCAAATAATCCAGTAAAGGCTCTCTCACTAACATTTGGGGACATGCAGTGTTAGAAAGCCTGTCCTAAAGTGATCAGCGCCAGAAGGCACACACTTTCAAAATCATATCTCGAACCAACATCCCAGACTTGAGGAACTGTGGCATACGATGGGGACAGAGTGAGCCTTGGAGGTCCTGAACATCGACTGGACCCCACGTGGCAGTAGGTCAATTACAGTTTAGGAAACCTCCTCCTGTCGCTCATCATTTTGCATGTAAATCAGCTGCAGAATTCTTGACATTAGAAAGATATCTATATTGCTGTACTTCTAACAAGAATATAAAAGGTAGCTTATGAGTGCAAATCTTTATATTTTGAAATGGCAGAGGTTCAGAATAGGTCACAGCTTAAAAATAGGCTATCATGAGGATAACCTTCTGGCCTGGCATATCTCATGATCTGTCATTCCTATCAAACCAACCCTGGTTCAATCAACAATGTAGAAGAACACTGGGGTATTGATTTCTGTAGTTAGCCGCTCTTACCAAGAGAGTAAAAGACCTTACATTTACATGCAGGGACAACTGATTATGTTTAATTTCTGTAGTGGATTAGTCTGGTTGCTGGCCCTTTCACTCAGACTCATGGAGAGACCCTAACAGCTTTTCTGTTTATTCACCCTTGCAAAGTTGCATCAGCAATGTCAACCACTACTCAGGACCAGCAGTGCATATGACAGTGTCTGTCATACACAGGTGCCAGAGATGTGGAACTGCAGAGTCTGTGTCAGTCATGTTCAGGGGTGGCTGAGTGCTATCATTAAATTGCATAGCACATCAAACATATGAAACGTGCAGTGGCTTTTCCAGGCTAGTCTTTGCTCAGTAAGTCACCACAGGCATGTGCAATTGATATTCACGGCACCAGAGGCTCTTATCCTGAATCTTTGTATAATGCTACATTAACTCACTTTCCGCTGCTTGAATGCTTTAAGCAATACAGTGGCATCAAAAGCTGTAAGGGGAAAAGAAAGTCGTGGTCCTGAGTAGTAACTGGGAACTTTGGTACTTAAATCTCCCAGCATGTGGTCAGACTCTGTACTGTCACACAATTCTCCTGATGGATTCAATAACTGGGAAAACAAGCCTGGAATAAGAAAAAAATACGTGTTACCAACAGCAGGTGTAGATCAATAATTTAATTTATGTGGCCAATAAACTGATTGCATTTCTCCTCATCTGTAGTGCACTGTTTCTGGAAATTATTTGCACTCAGCAGTATCTGTTAGCGAACTGCATGGATCAACAGCAGAGACTTGTGCAAAGGATTCTGCAGCCTTTACTATTTGTCTGATCAAGGTGTAGATTTTTACACCATTCCTTACTCTGAGGACCAACCCACTCTAGGGCACTTAGTCTTTTTACCAGTTATGTTGTCAAAATGATCAAACATCAATAATTATTGTCAAAGTCAAGTTTCTTGTCATATGCGCAAGTACGAGTATGCAGGCTACTGTACCTCCAGCCTGAGGGCAGAATTGAGAAGTGGACATGGTAGGTAAAAGGTACAATGGAAATCTCACTTGTAGGGACAAGGCAACACATATAAAAATGTAAATTAAATATAAGTAATAAACAATTTGACAAGAATGAGCAAATCTAGAACAAAAATGTCCCACTCAGGGCAATCAGACCAAAGGCAACACAGAAGTCATGCAGCTAGTTTGTTATTTGCTGCACGTGGTAAACTTCAGCTCACAGGAATTTAATAGGCTGCAGAGAGTGGTGGAATATGAGAGGCCACAGGGAGTGTGGGACTATGAGAGGCCGCAGAGAGTGGTGGACTATGAGAGGATGCAGAGAGTGGTGGACTATGAGAGGCCGCAGAGAGTGGTGGACTATAAGAGGATGCAGAGAGTGATGGACTATGAGAGGATGCAGAGAGTGGTGGACTATGAGAGGCCGCAGAGAGTGGTGGACTATGAGAGGCTGCAGAGAGTGGTGGAATATGAGAGGCCACAGGGAGTGTGGGACTATGAGAGGCCGCAGAGAGTGGTGGACTATGAGAAGATGCAGAGAGTGGTGGACTATGAGAGGATGCAGAGAGTGGTGGACTATGAGAGGCCGCAGAGAGTGGTGGACTATGAGAGGATGCAGAGAGTGGTGGACTATGAGAGGATGCAGAGAGTGGTGGACTATGAGAGGCCGCAGAGAGTGGTGGACTATGAGAGGATGCAGAGAGTGATGGACTATGAGAGGCCGCAGAGAGTGATGGACTATGAGATGATGCAGGAAGTGATGGACTACAGGAGACTGCAGAGAGTGGTGAACTATGAGAGGCCGCAGAGAGTG
Organism: Hemitrygon akajei; assembly: GCF_048418815.1. NCBI lineage: Eukaryota > Metazoa > Chordata > Chondrichthyes > Myliobatiformes > Dasyatidae > Hemitrygon > Hemitrygon akajei. The sequence goes on along the minus strand of NC_133128.1, from coordinate 101,817,935 downwards.
ATGGACTATGAGAGGATGCAGAGAGGGGTGGACTATGAGAGGATGCAGAGAGTCGTGGACTATGAGAGGCCGCAGAGAGTGGTGGACTATGAGAGGATGCAGAGAGGGGTGGACTATGAGAGGCTGCAGAGAGTGATGGACTATGAGAGGATGCAGAGAGTGATGGACTATGAGAGGCCGCAGAGAGTGGTGGACAATGAGAGGATGCAGAGAGTGGTGGACTATGAGAGGATGCAGAGAGTGTGGGACTATGAGAGGATGTAGAGAGTGGTGGACTATGAGAGGCCGCAGAGAGTCGTGGACTATGAGAGGATGCAGAGAGTGATGGACTATGAGAGGATGCAGAGAGTGGTGGACTATGAGAGGCCGCAGAGAGTGGTGGACTATGAGAGGCCGCAGAGAGTGGTGGACTATGAGAGGATGCAGAGAGTGTGGGACTATGAGAGGATGCAGAGAGAGGTGGACTATGAGAGGATGCAGAGAGTGATGGAATATGAGAGGCCGCAGAGAGTGATGGACTATGAGAGGATACAGAGAGTGATGGACTATGAGAGGATGCAGAGAGTGATGGACTATGAGAGGATGCAGAGAGTGGTGGACTATGAGAGGATGCAGAGAGTGGTGGACTATGAGAGGATGCAGAGAGTGGGGGACTATGAGAGGATGCAGAGAGTGTGATGGACTATGAGAGGATGCAGAGAGTGATGGACTATGAGAGGATGCAGAGAGCGTGGGACTATGAGAGGATGCAGAGAGTGATGGACTATGAGAGGATGCAGAGAGTGGTGGACTATGAGAGGCCGCAGAGAGTGGTGGACAATGAGAGGCCGCAGAGAGTGGTGGACTATGAGAGGATGCAGAGAGTGGGGGACTATGAGAGGATGCAGAGAGTGATGGAGTATGAGAGGATGCAGAGAGTGGTGGACAATGAGAGGCCGCAGAGAGTGATCGACTATGAGAGGATGCAGAGAGTGGTGGACTATGAGAGGATGCAGAGTGTGATGGACTATGAGAGGATGCAGAGAGTGGGGGACTATGAGAGGATGCAGAGAGTGATGGACTATGAGAGGATGCAGAGAGTGGTGGACTATGAGAGGATGCAGAGAGTCGTGGACTATGAGAGGATGCAGAGAGTGGGGGACTATGAGAGGATGCAGAGAGTGATGGACTATGAGAGGATGCAGAGAGTGATGGACTATGAGAGGCCACATAGAGTGGGGGACTATGAGAGGATGCAGAGAGAGGTGGACTATGAGAGGCCGCAGAGAGTCGTGGACTATGAGAGGATGCAGAGAGTGATGGACAATGAGAGGATGCAGAATGATGGACTATGAGAGGATGCAGAGAGTGGTGGAGTATGTAATGGATGCAGAGAGTGGTGGACTATGAGAGGATGCAGAGAGTGGTGGACTATGAGAGGATGCAGAGAGTGATGGACTATGAGAGGCTGCAGAGAGTGGGGACAATGAGAGGCAGCAGAGAGTGGTGGACTATGAGAGGATGCAGAGAGTGGGGGACTATGAGAGGATGCAGAGAGTGGTGGACTATGAGAGGATGCAGAGAGTGGTGGAGTATGAGAGGATGCAGAGAGTGGGGGACTATGAGAATATGCAGAGAGTGGAGACAATGAGAGGCCGCAGAGAGTGGTGGACTATGAGAGGATGCAGAGTGGTGGACTATGAGAATATGCAGACAGTGGGGACAATGAGAGGATACAAATGGTGGGGGACTATGAGAGGCCGCAGAGAGTGGTGGACTATGAGAGGATGCAGAGAGTGGGGGATGATGAGAGGCCGCAGAGAGTGGTGGACTATGAGAGGATGCAGAGAGTGGGGGATGATGAGAGGCCGCAGAGAGTGGTGGACTATGAGAGGATGCAGAGAGTGGTGGACTATGAGAGGATGCAGAGAGTGGTGGACAATGAGAGGATACAAATGGTGGGGGACTATGAGAGGCCGCAGAGAGTAGTGGACTATGAAAGACCGCAGAGATTGATGGACTATGAGAGGATGCAGAGAGTGGGGGATAATGAGAGGCCGCAGAGAGTGGTGGACTATGAGAGGATGCAGAGAGCGTGGGACTATGAGAGGATGCAGAGAGTGATGGACTATGAGAGGATGCAGAGAGTGGTGGACTATGAGAGGCCGCAGAGAGTGGTGGACAATGAGAGGCCGCAGAGAGTGGTGGACTATGAGAGGATGCAGAGTGAGGGGGACTGTGAGAGGATGCAGAGAGTGATGGACTATGAGAGGATGCAGAGAGTGGTGGAGTATGAGAGGGTGCAGAGAGTGGTGGACTATGAGAGGATGCAGAGTGTGATGGACTATGAGAGGATGCAGAGAGTGGGGGACTATGAGAGGATGCAGAGAGTGATGGACTATGAGAGGATGCAGAGACTGGTGGACTATGAGAGGATGCAGAGAGTGATGGACTATGAGAGGATGCAGAGAGTCGTGGACTATGAGAGGATGCAGAGAGTGATGGACTATGAGAGGATGCAGAGAGGTGGGACTATGAGAGGATGCAGAGAGTGATGGACTATGAGAGGATGCAGAGAGTGGTGGACTATGAGAGGCCGCAGAGAGTGGTGTACAATGAGAGGCCGCAGAGAGTGGTGGACTATGAGAGGATGCAGAGAGTGGGGGACTATGAGAGGATGCAGAGAGTGATGGAGTATGAGAGGATGCAGAGAGTGGTGGACAATGAGAGGCCGCAGAGAGAGATCGACTATGAGAGGATGCAGAGAGTGGTGGACTATGAGAGGATGCAGAGAGCGTGGGACTATGAGAGGAAGCAGAGAGTGATGGACTATGAGAGGATTCAGAGAGTGGTGGACTATGAGAGGCCGCAGAGAGTGGTGGACAATGAGAGGCCGCAGAGAGCGGTGGACTATGAGAGAATGCAGAGAGAGGGGGACTATGAGAGGATGCAGAGAGTGATGGAGTATGAGAGGATGCAGAGAGTGGTGGACAATGAGAGGCCGCAGAGCGTGATCAACTATGAGAGGATGCAGAGAGTGGTGGACTATGAGAGGATGCAGAGTGTGATGGACTATGAGAGGATGCAGAGAGTGGGGGACTATGAGAGGATGCAGAGAGTGATGGACTATGAGAGGATGCAGAGAGTGGTGGACTATTAGAGGATGCAGAGAGTGATGGACTATGAGAGGATGCAGAGAGTCGTGGACTATGAGAGGATGCAGAGAGTGATGGACTATGAGAGGATGCAGAGAGTGATGGACTATGAGAGGATGCAGAGAGCATGCGACTATGAGAGGATGCAGAGAGTAGTGGACTATGAGAGGATGCACAGAGTGGTGGACTATGAGAGGATGTAGAAAGTGGGGGACTATGAGAGGATGCAGAGAGTGATGGACTATGAGAGGATGCAAAGAGTGATGGACTATGAGAGGCTGCAGAGAATGACGGACTACAGGAGTCTGCGGAGAGTGGTGGACTATGAGAGGATGCAGAGAGTGGGGGACTATGAGAGGATGCAGAGAGTGGTGGACTATGAGAGGATGCAGAGAGTGATGGACTATGAGAGGATGCAGAGAGTGATGGACAATGAGAGGATGCAGAGAGTGGGGGACTATGAGAGGATGCAGAGAGTGGTGAACTATGAGAGGATGCAGAGAGTGTGGGACTATGAGAGGATGCAGAGAGTGGTGGACTATGAGAGGATGCAGAGAGTGGGGGACTATGAGAGGATGCAGAGAGTGATGGTCAATGAGAGGATGCAGAATGATGGACTATGAGAGGATGCAGAGAGTGGTGGAGTATGAGAGGATGCAGAGAGTGATGGACTATGAGAGGCCGCAGAGAGTGGTGGACTATGAGAGTATGCAGAGAGTGATGGAGTATGAGAGGATGCAGAGAGTGGTGGACTATGAGAGGATGCAGAGTGTGATGGACTATGAGAGGATGCAGAGAGTCGTGGACTATGAGAGGATGCAGAGAGTGATGGACTATGAGAGGATGCAGAGAGCGGTGGACGATGAGAAGATGCAGAGAGTAGTGGACTACAGAAGTCTGCAGAGAATGGTGGACTATCAGAGGATGCAGAGAGTGGTGGTCTATGAGAGGATGCACAGAGTGGTGGACTATGAGAGGATGTAGAAAGTGGGGGACTATGAGAGGATGCAGAGAGTGATGGACTATGAGAGGATGCAAAGAGTGATGGACTATGAGAGGCTGCAGAGAATGACGGACTACAGGAGTCTGCGGAGAGTGGTGGACTATGAGAGGATGCAGAGAGTGGGGGACTATGAGAGGATGCAGAGAGTGGTGGACTATGAGAGGATGCAGAGAGTGATGGACTATGAGAGGATGCAGAGAGTGATGGACAATGAGAGGATGCAGAAAGTGGGGGACTATGAGAGGATGCAGAGAGTGGTGAACTATGAGAGGATGCAGAGAGTGTGGGACTATGAGAGGAAGCAGAGAGTGGTGGACTATGAGAGGATGCAGAGAGTGGGGGACTATGAGAGGATGCAGAGAGTGATGGACAATGAGAGGATGCAGAATGATGGACTATGAGAGGATGCAGAGAGTGGTGGAGTATGAGAGGATGCAGAGAGTGATGGACTATGAGAGGCTGCAGAGAGTGATGGACTATGAGAGGATGCAGAGAGTGGGGAACTATGAGAGTATGCAGAGAGTGATGGACTATGAGAGGATGCAGAGAGTGCTGGACTATGAGAGTCTGCAGAGAGTGGTGGACTATGAGAGGATGCAGAGAGTGATGGACTATGAGAGGATGCAGACAGTGGTGGACTATGAGAGGCTGCAGAGAGTGGTGGAATATGAGAGGATGCAGAGAGTGGTGGACTATGACAGGATGCAGAGAGTGGTGGACTATGAGAGGATGCAGAGAGTGGAGGACTATGACAGGATGCAGAGAGTGATGGACTATGAGAGGATGCAGAGAGTGATGGACTATGAGAGGATGCAGAGAGTCGTGGACTATGAGAGAATGCAGAGTGTGATGGACTATGAGAGGATGCAGAGAGTCGTGGACTATGAGAGGATGCAGAGAGTGATGGACTATGAGAGGATGCAGAGAGTGGTGGACGATGAGAAGATGCAGAGAGTAGTGGACTACAGAAGTCTGCAGAGAATGGTGGACTATCAGAGGATGCAGAGAGTGGTGGTCTATGAGAGGATGCACAGAGTGGTGGACTATGAGAGGATGTAGAAAGTGGGGGACTATGAGAGGATGCAGAGAGTGATGGACTATGAGAGGATGCAAAGAGTGATGGACTATGAGAGGCTGCAGAGAATGACGGACTACAGGAGTCTGCGGAGAGTGGTGGACTATGAGAGGATGCAGAGAGTGGGGGACTATGAGAGGATGCAGAGAGTGGTGGACTATGAGAGGCCGCAGAGAGTGATCGACTATGAGAGGATGCAGAGAGTGGTGGACTATGAGAGGATGCAGAGTGTGATGGACTATGAGAGGATGCAGAGAGTCGTGGACTATGAGAGGATGCAGAGAGTGATGGACTATGAGAGGATGCAGAGAGTGGTGGACGATGAGAAGATGCAGAGAGTAGTGGACTACAGAAGTCTGCAGAGAATGGTGGACTATCAGAGGATGCAGAGAGTGGTGGTCTATGAGAGGATGCACAGAGTGATGGACTATGAGAGGCTGCAGAGAATGACGGACTACAGGAGTCTCCGGAGAGTGGTGGACTATGAGAGGATGCAGAGAGTGGGGGACTATGAGAGGATGCAGAGAGTGGTGGACTATGAGAGGATGCAGAGAGTGGTGGACTATGAGAGGATGCAGAGAGTGGTGGACTATGAGAGGCCGCAGAGAGTGGTGGACTATGAGAGGATGCAGAGAGTGGTGGACTATGAGAGGATGCAGAGAGTGGTGGACTATGAGAGGCCGCAGAGAGTGGTGGACTATGAGAGGATGCAGAGAGTGATGGATTATGAGAGGCCGCAGAGAGTGATGGACTATGAGATGATGCAGGAAGTGATGGACTACAGGAGACTGCAGAGAGTGGTGGACTATGAGAGGCCGCAGAGAGTGGTGGACTATGAGAGGCCGCAGAGAGTGGTGGACTATGAGAGGCCGCAGAGAGTGGTGGACTATGAGAGGATGCAGAGAGTGGTGCACTATGAGAGGCCGCAGAGAGTGGTGGACTATGAGAGGCCGCAGAGAGTGGTGGACTATGAGAGGATGCAGAGAGTGTGGGACTATGAGAGGCCGCAGACAGTGGTGGACTATGAGAGGCCGCAGAGAGTGGTGGACTATGAGAGGCCGCAGAGAGTGGTGGACTATGAGAGGCCGCAGAGAGTGGTGGACTATGAGAGGCCGCAGAGAGTGGTGGACTATGAGAGGATGCAGAGAGTGTGGGACTATGAGAGGATGCAGAGAGAGGTGGACTATGAGAGGATGCAGAGAGTGATGGAATATGAGAGGCCGCAGAGAGTGATGGACTATGAGAGGATACAGAGAGTGATGGACTATGAGAGGATGCAGAGAGTGATGGACTATGAGAGGATGCAGAGAGTGGTGGACTATGAGAGGATGCAGAGAGTGGTGGACTATGAGAGGATGCAGAGAGTGGGGGACTATGAGAGGATGCAGAGAGTGTGATGGACTATGAGAGGATGCAGAGAGTGATGGACTATGAGAGGATGCAGAGAGCGTGGGACTATGAGAGGATGCAGAGAGTGATGGACTATGAGAGGATGCAGAGAGTGGTGGACTATGAGAGGCCGCAGAGAGTGGTGGACAATGAGAGGCCGCAGAGAGTGGTGGACTATGAGAGGATGCAGAGAGTGGGGGACTATGAGAGGATGCAGAGAGTGATGGAGTATGAGAGGATGCATAGAGTGGTGGACAATGAGAGGCCGCAGAGAGTGATCGACTATGAGAGGATGCAGAGAGTGGTGGACTATGATAGGATGCAGAGTGTGATGGACTATGAGAGGATGCAGAGAGTGGGGGACTATGAGAGGATGCAGAGAGTGATGGACTATGAGAGGATGCAGAGAGTGGTGGACTATGAGAGGATGCAGAGAGTCGTGGACTATGAGAGGATGCAGAGAGTGGGGGACTATGAGCGGATGCAGAGAGTGATGGACTATGAGAGGATGCAGAGAGTGGTGGACTATGAGAGGATGCAGAGTGTGATGGACTATGAGAGGATGCAGAGAGTGGGGGACTATGAGAGGATGCAGAGAGTGATGGACTAGGAGAGGATGCAGAGAGTCGTGGACTATGAGAGGATGCAGAGAGTGATGGACTATGAGAGGATGCAGAGAGTGGTGGACGATAAGAAGATGCAGAGAGTAGTGGACTACAGAAGTCTGCAGAGAATGGTGGACTATCAGAGGATGCAGAGAGTGGTGGTCTATGAGAGGATGCACAGAGTGGTGGACTATGAGAGGATGTAGAAAGTGGGGGACTATGAGAGGATGCAGAGAGTGATGGACTATGAGAGGATGCAAAGAGTGATGGACTATGAGAGGCTGCAGAGAATGACGGACTACAGGAGTCTGCGGAGAGTGGTGGACTATGAGAGGATGCAGAGAGTGGGGGACTATGAGAGGATGCAGAGAGTGGTGGACTATGAGAGGATGCAGAGAGTGATGGACTATGAGAGGATGCAGAGAGTGATGGACAATGAGAGGATGCAGAGTGTGGGGGACTATGAGAGGATGCAGAGAGTGGTGAACTATGAGAGGATGCAGAGAGTGTGGGACTATGAGAGGATGCAGAGAGTGGTGGACTATGAGAGGATGCAGAGTGTGGGGGACTATGAGAGGATGCAGAGAGTGATGGTCAATGAGAGGATGCAGAATGATGGACTATGAGAGGATGCAGAGAGTGGTGGAGTATGAGAGGATGCAGAGAGTGATGGACTATGAGAGGCCGCAGATAGTGGTGGACAATGAGAGGCCGCAGAGAGTGGTGGACTATGAGAGGATGCAGAGAGTGGGGGACTATGAGAGGATGCAGAGAGTGATGGAGTATGAGAGGATGCAGAGAGTGGTGGACAATGAGAGGCCGCAGAGAGTGATCGACTATGAGAGGATGCAGAGAGTGGTGGACTATGAGAGGATGCAGAGTGTGATGGACTATGAGAGGATGCAGAGAGTCGTGGACTATGAGAGGATGCAGAGAGTGATGGACTATGAGAGGATGCAGAGAGTGGTGGACGATGAGAAGATGCAGAGAGTAGTGGACTACAGAAGTCTGCAGAGAATGGTGGACTATCAGAGGATGCAGAGAGTGGTGGTCTATGAGAGGATGCACAGAGTGGTGGACTATGAGAGGATGTAGAAAGTGGGGGACTATGAGAGGATGCAGAGAGTGATGGACTATGAGAGGATGCAAAGAGTGATGGACTATGAGAGGCTGCAGAGAATGACGGACTACAGGAGTCTGCGGAGAGTGGTGGACTATGAGAGGATGCAGAGAGTGGGGGACTATGAGAGGATGCAGAGAGTGATGGACAATGAGAGGATGCAGAGAGTGATGGACTATGAGAGGATGCAGAGAGTGATGGACTATGAGAGGATGCAGAGAGTGGTGGACTATGAGAGGATGCAGAGAGTGATGGACTATGAGAGGATGCAGAGAGTGATGGACAATGAGAGGATGCAGAAAGTGGTGGACTATGAGAGGATGCAGAGAGTGGTGAACTATGAGAGGATGCAGAGAGTGTGGGACTATGAGAGGAAGCAGAGAGTGGTGGACTATGAGAGGATGCAGAGAGTGGGGGACTATGAGAGGATGCAGAGAGTGATGGACAATGAGAGGATGCAGAATGATGGACTATGAGAGGATGCAGAGAGTGGTGGAGTATGAGAGGATGCAGAGAGTGATGGACTATGAGAGGCTGCAGAGAGTGATGGACTATGAGATGATGCAGAGAGTGGGGAACTATGAGAGTATGCAGAGAGTGATGGACTATGAGAGGATGCAGAGAGTGCTGGACTATGAGAGTCTGCAGAGAGTGGTGGACTATGAGAGGATGCAGAGAGTGGTGGATTATGAGAGGCTGCAGAGAGTGATGGACTATGAGAGGATGCAGAGAGTGGTGGACTATGAGAGGCTGCAGAGAGTGGTGGAATATGAGAGGATGCAGAGAGTGGTGGACTATGACAGGATGCAGAGAGTCGTGGACTATGAGAGGATGCAGAGTGTGATGGACTATGAGAGGATGCAGAGAGTCGTGGACTATGAGAGGATGCAGAGAGTGATGGACTATGAGAGGATGCAGAGAGTGGTGGACGATGAGAAGATGCAGAGAGTAGTGGACTACAGAAGTCTGCAGAGAATGGTGGACTATCAGAGGATGCAGAGAGTGGTGGTCTATGAGAGGATGCACAGAGTGGTGGACTATGAGAGGATGTAGAAAGTGGGGGACTATGAGAGGATGCAGAGAGTGATGGACTATGAGAGGATGCAAAGAGTGATGGACTATGAGAGGCTGCAGAGAATGACGGACTACAGGAGTCTGCGGAGAGTGGTGGACTATGAGAGGATGCAGAGAGTGGGGGACTATGAGAGGATGCAGAGAGTGGTGGACTATGAGAGGCCGCAGAGAGTGATCGACTATGAGAGGATGCAGAGAGTGGTGGACTATGAGAGGATGCAGAGTGTGATGGACTATGAGAGGATGCAGAGAGTCGTGGACTATGAGAGGATGCAGAGAGTGATGGACTATGAGAGGATGCAGAGAGTGGTGGACGATGAGAAGATGCAGAGAGTAGTGGACTACAGAAGTCTGCAGAGAATGGTGGACTATCAGAGGATGCAGAGAGTGGTGGTCTATGAGAGGATGCACAGAGTGATGGACTATGAGAGGCTGCAGAGAATGACGGACTACAGGAGTCTGCGGAGAGTGGTGGACTATGAGAGGATGCAGAGAGTGGGGGACTATGAGAGGATGCAGAGAGTGGTGGACTATGAGAGGATGCAGAGAGTGGTGGACTATGAGAGGATGCAGAGAGTGGTGGACTATGAGAGGCCGCAGAGAGTGGTGGACTATGAGAGGATGCAGAGAGTGGTGGACTATGAGAGGATGCAGAGAGTGGTGGACTATGAGAGGCCGCAGAGAGTGGTGGACTATGAGAGGATGCAGAGAGTGATGGACTATGAGAGGCCGCAGAGAGTGATGGACTATGAGATGATGCAGGAAGTGATGGACTACAGGAGACTGCAGAGAGTGGTGAACTATGAGAGGATGCAGAGAGTGGTGGACTATGAGAGGCCGCAGAGAGTGGTGGACTATGAGAGGATGCAGAGAGTGGTGGACTATGAGAGGATGCAGAGAGTGGTGGACTATGAGAGGCCGCAGAGAGTGGTGGACTATGAGAGGATGCAGAGAGTGATGGACTATGAGAGGCCGCAGAGAGTGATGGACTATGAGATGATGCAGGAAGTGATGGACTACAGGAGACTGCAGAGAGTGGTGGACTATGAGAGGATGCAGAGAGTGGTGGACTATGAGAGGCCGCAGAGAGTGGTGGACTATGAGAGGATGCAGAGAGTGATGGACTATGAGAGGCCGCAGAGAGTGGTGGACAATGAGAGGATGCAGAGAGTGGTGGACTATGAGAGGATGCAGTGTGGGACTATGAGAGGATGTAGAGAGTGGTGACTATGAGAGGCCGCAGAGAGTGGTGGACTATGAGAGGATGCAGAGAGTGATGGACTATGAGAGGATGCAGAGAGTGGTGGACTATGAGAGGCCGCAGAGAGTGGTGGACTATGAGAGGCCGCAGAGAGTGGTGTACTATGAGAGGATGCAGAGAGTGGGGGACTATGAGAGGATGCAGAGAGTGTGATGGACTATGAGAGGATGCAGAGAGTGATGGACTATGAGAGGATGCAGAGAGCGTGGGACTATGAGAGGATGCAGAGAGTGATGGACTATGAGAGGATGCAGAGAGTGGTGGACTATGAGAGGCCGCAGAGAGTGGTGGACAATGAGAGGCCGCAGAGAGTGGTGGACTATGAGAGGATGCAGAGAGTGGGGGACTATGAGAGGATGCAGAGAGTGATGGAGTATGAGAGGATGCAGAGAGTGGTGGACAATGAGAGGCCGCAGAGAGTGATCGACTATGAGAGGATGCAGAGAGTGGTGGACTATGAGAGGATGCAGAGTGTGATGGATTATGAGAGGATGCAGAGAGTGGGGGACTATGAGAGGATGCAGAGAGTGATGGACTATGAGAGGATGCAGAGAGTGGTGGACTATGAGAGGATGCAGAGAGTCGTGGACTATGAGAGGATGCAGAGAGTGGGGGACTATGATAGGATGCAGAGAGTGATGGACTATGAGAGGATGCAGAGAGTGATGGACTATGAGAGGCCACATAGAGTGGGGGACTATGAGAGGATGCAGAGAGAGGTGGACTATGAGAGGCCGCAGAGAGTCGTGGACTATGAGAGGATGCAGAGAGTGATGGACAATGAGAGGATGCAGAATGATGGACTATGAGAGGATGCAGAGAGTGGTGGAGTATGTAATGAATGCAGAGAGTGGTGGACTATGAGAGGATGCAGAGAGTGGTGGACTATGAGAGGATGCAGAGAGTGATGGACTATGAGAGGCTGCAGAGAGTGGGGACAATGAGAGGCCGCAGAGAGTGGTGGACTATGAGAGGATGCAGAGAGTGGGGGACTATGAGAGGATGCAGAGAGTGGTGGACTATGAGAGGATGCAGAGAGTGGTGGAGTATGAGAGGATGCAGAGAGTGGGGGACTATGAGAATATGCAGAGAGTGGAGACAATGATAGGCCGCAGAGAGTGGTGGACTATGAGAGGATGCAGAGTGGTGGACTATGAGAATATGCAGACAGTGGGGACAATGAGAGCCGCAGAGAGTGGTGGACTATGAGAGGATGCAGAGAGTGGTGGACTATGAGAGGATGCAGAGAGTGGTGGACAATGAGAGGATACAAATGGTGGGGGACTATGAGAGGCCGCAGAGAGTAGTGGACTATGAAAGACCGCAGAGATTGATGGACTATGAGAGGATGCAGAGAGTGGGGGATAATGAGAGGCTGCAGAGAGTGGTGGACTATGAGAGGCCGCAGAGAGTGGTGGACAATGAGAGGCCGCAGAGAGTGGTGGACTATGAGAGGATGCAGAGAGTGGTGGACTATGAGAGGATGCAGAGAGTGGTGGACTATGAGAGGCCGCAGAGAGTGGTGGACTATGAGAGGATGCAGAGAGTGATGGACTATGAGAGGCCGCAGAGAGTGATGGACTATGAGATGATGCAGGAAGTGATGGACTACAGGAGACTGCAGAGAGTGGTGAACTATGAAAGGCTGCAGAGAGTGGGGGACTATGAGAGGCCGCAGAGAGTGGTGGACTATGAGAGGATGCCGAGAGGGGTGGACTATGAGAGGCTGCAGAGAGTGATGGACTATGAGAGGATGCAGAGAGTGATGGACTATGAGAGGCCGCAGAGAGTGGTGGACAATGAGAGGATGCAGAGAGTGGTGGACTATGAGAGGATGCAGAGAGTGTGGGACTATGAGAGGATGTAGAGAGTGATGGACTATGAGAGGCCGCAGAGAGTGGTGGACTATGAGAGGCCGCAGAGAGTGGTGGACTATGAGAGGATGCAGAGAGTGTGGGACTATGAGAGGATGCAGAGAGAGGTGGACTATGAGAGGATGCAGAGAGTGATGGACTATGAGAGGATGCAGAGAGTGATGGACTATGAGAGTCCACATAGAGTGGGGGACTATGAGAGGATGCAGAGAGAGGTGGACTATGAGAGGCCGCAGAGAGTCGTGGACTATGAGAGGATGCAGAGAGTGGTGGACTATGAGAGGATGCAGAGAGTGATGGACTATGAGAGGCCACATAGAGTGGGGGACTATGAGAGGATGCAGAGAGAGGTGGACTATGAGAGGCCGCAGAGAGTCGTGGACTATGAGAGGATGCAGAGAGTGGTGGACTATGAGAGGATGCAGAGAGTGGGGACAATGAGAGGCCGCAGAGAGTGGTGGACTATGAGAGGATGCAGAGAGTCGTGGACTATGAGAGGATGCAGAGAGTGATGGACTATGAGAGGCTGCAGAGAGTGGGGACAATGAGAGGCCGCAGAGAGTGGGGGACTATGAGAGGATGCAGAGTGTGATGGACTATGAGAGGATGCAGAGAGTGATGGACTATGAGAGGATGCAGAGAGTGGTGGACTATGAGAGGATGCAGAGAGTGGTGGAGTATGAGAGGATGCAGAGAGTGGGGGACTATGAGAATATGCAGAGAGTGGAGACAATGAGAGGCCGCAGAGAGTGGTGGACTATGAGAGGATGCAGAGTGGTGGACTATGAGAATATGCAGACAGTGGGGACAATGAGAGCCGCAGAGAGTGGTGGACTATGAGTGGATGCAGAGAGTGGTGGACTATGAGAGGATGCAGAGAGTGGTGGACTATGAGAGGATGCAGAGAGTGGTGGACTATGAAAGACCGCAGAGATTGATGGACTATGAGAGGATGCAGAGAGTGGGGGATAATGAGAGGCTGCAGAGAGTGGTGGACTATGAGAGGATGCAGAGAGAGTGGGACTATGAGAGGATGCAGAGAGTGATGGACTATGAGAGGATGCAGAGAGTGGTGGACTATGAGAGGCCGCAGAGAGTGGTGGACAATGAGAGGCCGCAGAGAGTGGTGGACTATGAGAGGATGCAGTGAGTGGTGGACTATGAGAGGCCGCAGAGAGTGGTGGACTATGAGAGGATGCAGAGAGTGATGGACTATGAGAGGCCGCAGAGAGTGGTGGACTATGAGAGGATGCAGAGAGTGGTGGACTATGAGAGGATGCAGTGAGTGGTGGACTATGAGAGGCCGCAGAGAGTGGTGGACTATGAGAGGATGCAGAGAGTGATGGACTATGAGAGGCCGCAGAGAGTGATGGACTATGAGATGATGCAGGAAGTGATGGACTACAGGAGACTGCAGAGAGTGGTGAACTATGAAAGGCTGCAGAGAGTGGGGGACTATGAGAGGCCGCAGAGAGTGGTGGACTATGAGAGGATGCCGAGAGGGTTGGACTATGAGAGGCTGCAGAGAGTGATGGACTATGAGAGGATGCAGAGAGTGATGGACTATGAGAGGCCGCAGAGAGTGGTGGACAATGAGAGGATGCAGAGAGTGGTGGACTATGAGAGGATGCAGAGAGTGTGGGACTATGAGAGGATGTAGAGAGTGGTGGACTATGAGAGGCCGCAGAGAGTGGTGGACTATGAGAGGATGCAGAGAGTGATGGACTATGAGAGGATGCAGAGAGTGGTGGACTATGAGAGGCCGCAGAGAGTGGTGGACTATGAGAGGCCGCAGAGAGTGGTGGACTATGAGAGGATGCAGAGAGTGTGGGACTATGAGAGGATGCAGAGAGAGGTGGACTATGAGAGGATGCAGAGAGTGATGGAATATAAGAGGCCGCAGAGAGTGATGGACTATGAGAGGATACAGAGAGTGATGGACTATGAGAGGATGCAGAGAGTGATGGACTATGAGAGGATGCAGAGAGTGGTGGACTATGAGAGGCCGCAGAGAGTGGTGGACTATGAGAGGATGCAGAGAGTGGTGGACTATGAGAGGATGCAGAGAGTGGGGGACTATGAGAGGATGCAGAGAGTGTGATGGACTATGAGAGGATGCAGAGAGTGATGGACTATGAGAGGATGCAGAGAGCGTGGGACTATGAGAGGATGCAGACAGTGATGGACTATGAGAGGATGCAGAGAGTGGTGGACTATGAGAGGCCGCAGAGAGTGGTGGACAATGAGAGGCCGCAGAGAGTGGTGGACTATGAGAGGATGCAGAGAGTGGGGGACTATGAGAGGATGCAGAGAGTGATGGAGTATGAGAGGATGCAGAGAGTGGTGGACAATGAGAGGCCGCAGAGAGTGATCGACTATGAGAGGATGCAGAGAGTGGTGGACTATGAGAGGATGCAGAGTGTGATGGACTATGAGAGGATGCAGAGAGTGGGGGACTATGAGAGGATGCAGAGAGTGATGGACTATGAGCGGATGCAGAGAGTGGTGGACTATGAGAGGATGCAGAGAGTCGTGGACTATGAGAGGATGCAGAGAGTGGGGGACTATGAGAGGATGCAGAGAGTGATGGACTATGAGAGGATGCAGAGAGTGATGGACTATGAGAGGCCACATAGAGTGGGGGACTATGAGAGGATGCAGAGAGAGGTGGACTATGAGAGGCCGCAGAGAGTCGTGGACTATGAGAGGATGCAGAGAGTGATGGACAATGAGAGGATGCAGAATGATGGACTATGAGAGGATGCAGAGAGTGGTGGAGTATGTAATGGATGCAGAGAGTGGTGGACTATGAGAGGATGCAGAGAGTGGTGGACTATGAGAGGATGCAGAGAGTGATGGACTATGAGAGGCTGCAGAGAGTGGGGACAATGAGAGGCCGCAGAGAGTGGTGGACTATGAGAGGATGCAGAGAGTGGGGGACTATGAGAGGATGCAGAGAGTGGTGGACTATGAGAGGATGCAGAGAGTGGTGGAGTATGAGAGGATGCAGAGAGTGGGGGACTATGAGAATATGCAGAGAGTGGAGACAATGAGAGGCCGCAGAGAGTGGTGGACTATGAGAGGATGCAGAGTGGTGGACTATGAGAATATGCAGACAGTGGGGACAATGAGAGCCGCAGAGAGTGGTGGACTATGAGAGGATGCAGACAGTGGTGGACTATGAGAGGATGCAGAGAGTGGTGGACAATGAGAGGATACAAATGGTGGGGGACTATGAGAGGCCGCAGAGAGTAGTGGACTATGAAAGACCGCAGAGATTGATGGACTATGAGAGGATGCAGAGAGTGGGGGATAATGAGAGGCTGCAGAGAGTGGTGGACTATGAGAGGATGCAGAGAGAGTGGGACTATGAGAGGATGCAGAGAGTGATGGACTATGAGAGGATGCAGAGAGTGGTGGACTATGAGAGGCCGCAGAGAGTGGTGGACAATCAGAGGCCGCAGAGAGTGGTGGACTATGAGAGGATGCAGAGTGAGGGGTCTATGAGAGGATGCAGAGTGTGATGGACTATGAGAGGATGCAGAGAGTGGGGGACTATGAGAGGATGCAGAGAGTGATGGACTATGAGAGGATGCAGAGACTGGTGGACTATGAGAGGATGCAGAGAGTGATGGACTATGAGAGGATGCAGAGAGTCGTGGACTATGAGAGGATGCAGAGAGTGATGGACTATGAGAGGATGCAGAGAGGTGGTACTATGAGAGGATGCAGAGACTGATGGACTATGAGAGGATGCAGAGAGTGGTGGACTATGAGAGGCCGCAGAGAGTGGTGTACAATGAGAGGCCGCAGAGAGTGGTGGACTATGAGAGGATGCAGAGAGTGGGGGACTATGAGAGGATGCAGAGAGTGATGGAGTATGAGAGGATGCAGAGAGTGGTGGACTATCAGAGGATGCAGAGTGTGATGGACGATGAGAGGATGCAGAGAGTGGGGGACTATGAGAGGATGCAGAGAGTGAGGGATGATGAGAGGCCGCAGAGAGTGGTGGACTATGAGAGGATGCAGAGAGCGTGGGACTATGAGAGGAAGCAGAGAGTGATGGACTATGAGAGGATTCAGAGAGTGGTGGACTATGAGAGGCCGCAGAGAGTGGTGGACAATGAGAGGATGCAGAGAGAGGGGGACTATGAGAGGATGCAGAGAGTGATGGACAATGAGAGGCCGCAGAGCGTGATTAACTATGACAGGATGCAGAGAGTGGTGGACTATGAGAGGATGCAGAGTGTGATGGACTATGAGAGGATGCAGAGAGTGGGGGACTATGAGAGGATGCAGAGAGTGATGGACTATGAGAGGATGCAGAGTGTGGGGGACTATGAGAGGATGCAGAGAGTATCGGAGTATGAGATGATGCAGAGAGTGGGGGACTATGAGAGGATGCAGAGAGTGATGGACTATGAGAGGATGCAGAGTGTGGGGGACTATGAGAGGATGCAGAGAGTATCGGACTATGAGAGGATGCAGAGAGTGGTGGACTATGAGAGGATGCAGAGAGTGGTGGACTATTAGAGGATGCAGAGAGTGATGGACTATGAGAGGATGCAGAGAGTCGTGGACTATGAGAGGATGCAGAGAGTGATGGACTATGAGAGGATGCAGAGAGTGATGGACTATGAGAGGATGCAGAGAGCATGGGACTATGAGAGGATGCAGAGAGTAATGGACTATGAGAGGATGCAGAGAGTGGTGGACTATGAGAGGCCGCAGATAGTGGTGGACAATGAGAGGCCGCAGAGAGTGGTGGACTATGAGAGGATGCAGAGAGTGGGGGACTATGAGAGGATGCAGAGAGTGATGGAGTATGAGAGGATGCAGAGAGTGGTGGACAATGAGAGGCCGCAGAGAGTGATCGACTATGAGAGGATGCAGAGAGTGGTGGACTATGAGAGGATGCAGAGTGTGATGGACTATGAGAGGATGCAGAGAGTGGGGGACTATGAGAGGATGCAGAGAGTGATGGACTAGGAGAGGATGCAGAGAGTGGTGGACGATGAGAAGATGCAGAGAGTAGTGGACTACAGAAGTCTGCAGAGAATGGTGGACTATCAGAGGATGCAGAGAGTGATGGACTATGAGAGGCCGCAGAGAGTGATGGACTATGAGATGATGCAGGAAGTGATGGACTACAGGAGACTGCAGAGAGTGGTGAACTATGAAAGGCTGCAGAGAATGGGGGACTATGAGAGGATGCAGAGAGTGGGGGACTATGAGAGGATGCAGAGAGTGGTGGACTATGAGAGGATGCAGAGAGTGGTGGACTATGAGAGGATGCAGAGAGTGGGGGACTATGAGAGGATGCAGAGAGTGATGGACTAGGAGAGGATGCAGAGAGTCGTGGACTATGAGAGGATGCACAGAGTGATGGACTATGAGAGGATGCAGAGAGTGGTGGACTATGAGAGGATGCAGAGAGTGGTGGAGTATGAGAGGATGCAGAGAGTGGTGGACTATGAGAGGATGCAGAGAGTGGGGGACTATGAGAGGATGCAGAGAGTGATTGACTAGGAGAGGATGCAGAGAGTCGTGGACTATGAGAGGATGCACAGAGTGATGGACTATGAGAGGATGCACAGAGTGATGGACTATGAGAGGATGCAGAGAGTGGGGGAATATGAGAGGATGCAGAGAGTGGGGGACTATGAGAGGATGCAGAGAGTGGTGGACTATGAGAGGATGCAGAGAGTGGTGGACTATGAGAGGATGCAGAGAGTGGGGGACTATCAGAGGATGCAGAGAGTGATGGACTAGGAGAGGATGCAGAGAGTCGTGGACTATGAGAGGATGCACAGAGTGATGGACTATGAGAGGATGCAGAGAGTGGTGGACTATGAGAGGATGCAGAGAGTGGTGGAGTATGAGAGGATGCAGAGAGTGGTGGACTATGAGAGGATGCAGAGAGTGGTGGACTATGAGAGGATGCAGAGAGTCATGGACTATGAGAGGATGCAGAGAGTGATGGACTTTGAGAGAATGCAGAGAGTGGGGGACTATGAGAGGATGCAGAGAGTGATGGACTTTGAGAGGATGCAGAGAGTGGGGGCTATGAGAGAATGCAGAGAGTGGTGGACTATGAGAGGATGCAGAGAGTGGGGGATGATGAGAGGCTGCAGAAATTGGGGGACGATGAGAGTATGCAGAGAGTGATGGACTATGAGAGGATGCAGAGAGTGGTGGACTATGAGAGGATGCAGAGAGTGGTGGACTATGAGAGGATGCAGAGCGTGTGGGACTATGAGAGGATGTAGAGAGTGGTGGACTATGAGAGGCCGCAGAGAGTGGTGGACTATGAGAGGATGCAGAGAGTGATGGACTATGAGAGGATGCAGAGAGTGGTGGACTATGAGAGGCCGCAGAGAGTGGTGGACTATGAGAGGCCGCAGAGAGTGGTGGACTATGAGAGGATGCAGAGAGTGTGGGACTATGAGAGGATGCAGAGAGAGGTGGACTATGAGAGGATGCAGAGAGTGATGGAATATGAGAGGCCGCAGAGAGTGATGGACTATGAGAGGATACAGAGAGTGATGGACTATGAGAGGATGCAGAGAGTGATGGACTATGAGAGGATGCAGAGAGTGGTGGACTATGAGAGGATGCAGAGAGTGGTGGACTATGAGAGGATGCAGAGAGTGGGGGACTATGAGAGGATGCAGAGAGTGTGATGGACTATGAGAGGATGCAGAGAGTGATGGACTATGAGAGGATGCAGAGAGCGTGGGACTATGAGAGGATGCAGAGAGTGATGGACTATGAGAGGATGCAGAGAGTGGTGGACTATGAGAGGCCGCAGAGAGTGGTGGACAATGAGAGGCCGCAGAGAGTGGTGGACTATGAGAGGATGCAGAGAGTGGGGGACTATGAGAGGATGCAGAGAGTGATGGAGTATGAGAGGATGCAGAGAGTGGTGGACAATGAGAGGCCGCAGAGAGTGATCGACTATGAGAGGATGCAGAGAGTGGTGGACTATGAGAGGATGCAGAGTGTGATGGACTATGAGAGGATGCAGAGAGTGGGGGACTATGAGAGGATGCAGAGAGTGATGGACTATGAGAGGATGCAGAGAGTGGTGGACTATGAGAGGATGCAGAGAGTCGTGGACTATGAGAGGATGCAGAGAGTGGGGGACTATGAGAGGATGCAGAGAGTGATGGACTATGAGAGGATGCAGAGAGTGATGGACTATGAGAGGCCACATAGAGTGGGGGACTATGAGAGGTTGCAGAGAGAGGTGGACTATGAGAGGCCGCAGAGAGTCGTGGACTATGAGAGGATGCAGAGAGTGATGGACAATGAGAGGATGCAGAATGATGGACTATGAGAGGATGCAGAGAGTGGTGGAGTATGTAATGGATGCAGAGAGTGGTGGACTATGAGAGGATGCAGAGAGTGGTGGACTATGAGAGGATGCAGAGAGTGATGGACTATGAGAGGCTGCAGAGAGTGGAGACAATGACAGGCCGCAGAGAGTGGTGGACTATGAGAGGATGCAGAGAGTGGGGGACTATGAGAGGATGCAGAGAGTGGTGGACTATGAGAGGATGCAGAGAGTGGTGGAGTATGAGAGGATGCAGAGAGTGGGGGACTATGAGAATATGCAGAGAGTGGAGACAATGAGAGGCCGCAGAGAGTGGTGGACTATGAGAGGATGCAGAGTGGTGGACTATGAGAATATGCAGAGAGTGGAGACAATGAGAGGCCGCAGAGAGTGATGGACTATGAGAGGCCGCAGAGAGTGGTGGACTATGAGAGGATGCAGAGAGTGGTGGAGTATGAGAGGATACAAATGGTGGGGGACTATGAGAGGCCGCAGAGAGTAGTGGACTATGAGAGGATGCAGAGAGTGGGGGATAATGAGAGGCTGCAGAGAGTGGTGGACTATGAGAGGATGCAGAGAGAGTGGGACTATGAGAGGATGCAGAGAGTGATGGACTATGAGAGGATGCAGAGAGTGGTGGACAATGAGAGGCCGCAGAGAGTGGTGGACAATGAGAGGCCGCAGAGAGTGGTGGACTATGAGAGGATGCAGAGTGAGGGGGACTATGAGAGGATGCAGAGTGTGATGGACTATGAGAGGATGCAGAGTGTGGGGGACTATGAGAGGATGCAGAGAGTGATGGACTATGAGAGGATGCAGAGACTGGTGGACTATGAGAGGATGCAGAGAGTGATGGACTATGAGAGGATGCAGAGAGTCGTGGACTATGAGAGGATGCAGAGAGTGATGGACTATGAGAGGATGCAGAGAGTGATGGACAATGAGAGGCCGCAGAGCGTGATCAACTATGAGAGGATGCAGAGAGTGGTGGACTATGAGAGGATGCAGAGTGTGATGGAATATGAGAGGATGCAGAGAGTGGGGGACTATGAGAGGATGCAGAGAGTGATGGACTATGAGAGGATGCAGAGAGTGGTGGACTATTAGAGGATGCAGAGAGTGATGGACTATGAGAGGATGCAGAGAGTCGTGGACTATGAGAGGATGCAGAGAGTGATGGACTATGAGAGGATGCAGAGTGTGATGGACTATGAGAGGATGCAGAGAGTGGGGGACTATGAGAGGATGCAGAGAGTGATGGACTATGAGAGGATGCAGAGACTGGTGGACTATGAGAGGATGCAGAGAGTGATGGACTATGAGAGGATGCAGAGAGTCGTGGACTATGAGAGGATGCAGAGAGTGATGGACTATGAGAGGATGCAGAGAGGTGGGACTATGAGAGGATGCAGAGAGTGATGGACTATGAGAGGATGCAGAGAGTGGTGGACTATGAGAGGCCGCAGAGAGTGGTGTACAATGAGAGGCCGCAGAGAGTGGTGGACTATGAGAGGATGCAGAGAGTGGGGGACTATGAGAGGATGCAGAGAGTGATGGAGTATGAGAGGATGCAGAGAGTGGTGGACAATGAGAGGCCGCAGAGAGTGATCGACTATGAGAGGATGCAGAGAGTGGTGGACTATGAGAGGATGCAGAGTGTGATCGACTATGAGAGGATGCAGAGAGTGGTGGACTATGAGAGGATGCAGAGAGCGTGGGACTATGAGAGGAAGCAGAGAGTGATGGACTATGAGAGGATTCAGAGAGTGGTGGACTATGAGAGGCCGCAGAGAGTGGTGGACAATGAGAGGATGCAGAGAGAGGGGGACTATGAGAGGATGCAGAGAGTGATGGACAATGAGAGGCCGCAGAGCGTGATCAACTATGAGAGGATGCAGAGAGTGGTGGACTATGAGAGGATGCAGAGTGTGATGGACTATGAGAGGATGCAGAGAGTGGGGGACTATGAGAGGATGCAGAGAGTGATGGACTATGAGAGGATGCAGAGAGTGGTGGACTATTAGAGGATGCAGAGAGTGATGGACTATGAGAGGATGCAGAGAGTCGTGGACTATGAGAGGATGCAGAGAGTGATGGACTATGAGAGGATGCAGAGAGTGATGGACTATGAGAGGATGCAGAGAGCATGGGACTATGAGAGGATGCAGAGAGTAATGGACTATGAGAGGATGCAGAGAGTGGTGGACTATGAGAGGCCGCAGATAGTGGTGGACAATGAGAGGCCGCAGAGAGTGGTGGACTATGAGAGGATGCAGAGAGTGGGGGACTATGAGAGGATGCAGAGAGTGATGGAGTATGAGAGGATGCAGAGAGTGGTGGACAATGAGAGGCCGCAGAGAGTGATCGACTATGAGAGGATGCAGAGAGTGGTGGACTATGAGAGGATGCAGAGTGTGATGGACTATGAGAGGATGCAGAGAGTGGGGGACTATGAGAGGATGCAGAGAGTGATGGACTAGGAGAGGATGCAGAGAGTCGTGGACTATGAGAGGATGCAGAGAGTGATGGACTATGAGAGGGTGCAGAGAGTGGTGGACGATGAGAAGATGCAGAGAGTAGTGGCTACAGAAGTCTGCAGAGAATGGTGGACTATCAGAGGATGCAGAGAGTGATGCACTATGAGAGGCCGCAGAGAGTGATGGACTATGAGATGATGCAGAGAGTGTTGGACAATGAGAGGCCGCAGAGAGTGGTGGACCATGAGAGTATGCAGAGAGTGGTGGACTATGAGAGGATGCAGAGAGTGGTGGACAATGAGAGGATACAAATGGTGGGGGACTATGAGAGGCCGCAGAGAGTAGTGGACTATGAAAGACCGCAGAGATTGATGGACTATGAGAGGATGCAGAGAGTGGGGGATAATGAGAGGCTGCAGAGAGTGGTGGACAATGAGAGGATGCAGAGAGAGTGGGACTATGAGAGGATGCAGAGAGTGGTGGACTATGAGAGGCCGCAGAGAGTGGTGGACAATGAGAGGCCGCAGAGAGTGGTGGACTATGAGAGGATGCAGAGTGAGGGGGACTATGAGAGGATGCAGAGTGTGATGGACTATGAGAGGATGCAGAGAGTGGGGGACTATGAGAGGATGCAGAGAGTGATGGACTATGAGAGGATGCAGAGACTGGTGGACTATGAGAGGATGCAGAGAGTGATGGACTATGAGAGGATGCAGAGAGTCGTGGACTATGAGAGGATGCAGAGAGTGATGGACTATGAGAGGATGCAGAGAGGTGGGACTATGAGAGGATGCAGAGAGTGATGGACTATGAGAGGATGCAGAGAGTGATGGACAATGAGAGGCCGCAGAGCGTGATCAACTATGAGAGGATGCAGAGAGTGGTGGACTATGAGAGGATGCAGAGTGTGATGGACTATGAGAGGATGCAGAGAGTGGGGGACTATGAGAGGATGCAGAGAGTGATGGACTATGAGAGGATGCAGAGAGTGGTGGACTATTAGAGGATGCAGAGAGTGATGGACTATGAGAGGATGCAGAGAGTCGTGGACTATGAGAGGATGCAGAGAGTGATGGACTATGAGAGGATGCAGAGTGTGATGGACTATGAGAGGATGCAGAGAGTGGGGGACTATGAGAGGATGCAGAGAGTGATGGACTATGAGAGGATGCAGAGACTGGTGGACTATGAGAGGATGCAGAGAGTGATGGACTATGAGAGGATGCAGAGAGTCGTGGACTATGAGAGGATGCAGAGAGTGATGGACTATGAGAGGATGCAGAGAGGTGGGACTATGAGAGGATGCAGAGAGTGATGGACTATGAGAGGATGCAGAGAGTGGTGGACTATGAGAGGCCGCAGAGAGTGGTGTACAATGAGAGGCCGCAGAGAGTGGTGGACTATGAGAGGATGCAGAGAGTGGGGGACTATGAGAGGATGCAGAGAGTGATGGAGTATGAGAGGATGCAGAGAGTGGTGGACAATGAGAGGCCGCAGAGAGTGATCGACTATGAGAGGATGCAGAGAGTGGTGGACTATGAGAGGATGCAGAGTGTGATGGACGATGAGAGGATGCAGAGAGTGGGGGACTATGAGAGGATGCAGAGAGTGGGGGATGAAGAGAGGCCGCAGAGAGTGGTGGACTATGAGAGGATGCAGAGAGCGTGGTACTATGAGAGGAAGCAGAGAGTGATGGACTATGAGAGGATTCAGAGAGTGGTGGACTATGAGAGGCCGCAGAGAGTGGTGGACAATGAGAGGATGCAGAGAGAGGGGGACTATGAGAGGATGCAGAGAGTGATGGACAATGAGAGGCCGCAGAGCGTGATCAACTATGAGAGGATGCAGAGAGTGGTGGACTATGAGAGGATGCAGAGTGTGATGGACTATGAGAGGATGCAGAGAGTGGGGGACTATGAGAGGATGCAGAGAGTGATGGACTATGAGAGGATGCAGAGAGTGTTGGACTATTAGAGGATGCAGAGAGTGATGGACTATGAGAGGATGCAGAGAGTCGTGGACTATGAGAGGATGCAGAGAGTGATGGACTATGAGAGGATGCAGAGAGTGATGGACTATGAGAGGATGCAGAGAGCATGGGACTATGAGAGGATGCAGAGAGTAATGGACTATGAGAGGATGCAGAGAGTGGTGGACTATGAGACTCCGCAGATAGTGGTGGACAATGAGAGGCCGCAGAGAGTGGTGGACTATGAGAGGATGCAGAGAGTGGGGGACTATGAGAGGATGCAGAGAGTGATGGAGTATGAGAGGATGCAGAGAGTGGTGGACAATGAGAGGCCGCAGAGAGTGATCGACTATGAGAGGATGCAGAGAGTGGTGGACTATGAGAGGATGCAGAGTGTGATGGACTATGAGAGGATGCAGAGAGTGGGGGACTATGAGAGGATGCAGAGAGTGATGGACTATGAGAGGATGCAGAGAGTGGTGGACAATGAGAGGCCGCAGAGAGTGATCGACTATGAGAGGATGCAGAGAGTGGTGGACTATGAGAGGATGCAGAGTGTGATGGACTATGAGATGATGCAGAGAGTGATCGACTATGAGAGGATGCAGAGAGTGGTGGACTATGAGAGGATGCAGAGTGTGATCGACTATGAGAGGATGCAGAGAGTGGTGGACTATGAGAGGATGCAGAGAGCGTGGGACTATGAGAGGAAGCAGAGAGTGATGGACTATGAGAGGATTCAGAGAGTGGTGGACTATGAGAGGCCGCAGAGAGTGGTGGACAATGAGAGGATGCAGAGAGAGGGGGACTATGAGAGGATGCAGAGAGTGATGGACAATGAGAGGCCGCAGAGCGTGATCAACTATGAGAGGATGCAGAGAGTGGTGGACTATGAGAGGATGCTGAGTGTGATGGACTATGAGAGGATGCAGAGAGTGGGGGACTATGAGAGGATGCAGAGAGTGATGGACTATGAGAGGATGCAGAGAGTGGTGGACTATTAGAGGATGCAGAGAGTGATGGACTATGAGAGGATGCAGAGAGTCGTGGACTATGAGAGGATGCAGAGAGTGATGGACTATGAGAGGATGCAGAGAGTGATGGACTATGAGAGGATGCAGAGAGCATGGGACTATGAGAGGATGCAGAGAGTAATGGACTATGAGAGGATGCAGAGAGTGGTGGACTATGAGAGGCCGCAGATAGTGGTGGACAATGAGAGGCCGCCGAGAGTGGTGGACTATGAGAGGATGCAGAGAGTGGGGGACTATGAGAGGATGCAGAGAGTGATGGAGTATGAGAGGATGCAGAGAGTGGTGGACAATGAGAGGCCGCAGAGAGTGATCGACTATGAGAGGATGCAGAGAGTGGTGGACTATGAGAGGATGCAGAGTGTGATGGACTATGAGAGGATGCAGAGAGTGGGGGACTATGAGAGGATGCAGAGAGTGATGGACTAGGAGAGGATGCAGAGAGTCGTGGACTATGAGAGGATGCAGAGAGTGATGGACTATGAGAGGATGCAGAGAGTGGTGGACGATGAGAAGATGCAGAGAGTAGTGGACTACAGAAGTCTGCAGAGAATGGTGGACTATCAGAGGATGCAGAGAGTGATGGACTATGAGAGGCCGCAGAGAGTGATGGACTATGAGATGATGCAGAGAGTGTTGGACAATGAGAGGCCGCAGAGAGTGGTGGACCATGAGAGTATGCAGAGAGTGGTGGACTATGAGAGGATGCAGAGAGTGGTGGACAATGAGAGGATACAAATGGTGGGGGACTATGAGAGGCCGCAGAGAGTAGTGGACTATGAAAGACCGCAGAGATTGATGGACTATGAGAGGATGCAGAGAGTGGGGGATAATGAGAGGCTGCAGAGAGTGGTGGACTATGAGAGGATGCAGAGAGAGTGGGACTATGAGAGGATGCAGAGAGTGATGGACTATGAGAGGATGCAGAGAGTGGTGGACTATGAGAGGCCGCAGAGAGTGGTGGACAATGAGAGGCCGCAGAGAGTGGTGGACTATGAGAGGATGCAGAGTGAGGGGGACTATGAGAGGATGCAGAGTGTGATGGACTATGAGAGGATGCAGAGAGTGGGGGACTATGAGAGGATGCAGAGAGTGATGGACTATGAGAGGATGCAGAGACTGGTGGACTATGAGAGGATGCAGAGAGTGATGGACTATGAGAGGATGCAGAGAGTCGTGGACTATGAGAGGATGCAGAGAGTGATGGACTATGAGAGGATGCAGAGAGGTGGGACTATGAGAGGATGCAGAGAGTGATGGACTATGAGAGGATGCAGAGAGTGATGGACAATGAGAGGCCGCAGAGCGTGATCAACTATGAGAGGATGCAGAGAGTGGTGGACTATGAGAGGATGCAGAGTGTGATGGACTATGAGAGGATGCAGAGAGTGGGGGACTATGAGAGGATGCAGAGAGTGATGGACTATGAGAGGATGCAGAGAGTGGTGGACTATTAGAGGATGCAGAGAGTGATGGACTATGAGAGGATGCAGAGAGTCGTGGACTATGAGAGGATGCAGAGAGTGATGGACTATGAGAGGATGCAGAGTGTGATGGACTATGAGAGGATGCAGAGAGTGGGGGACTATGAGAGGATGCAGAGAGTGATGGACTATGAGAGGATGCAGAGACTGGTGGACTATGAGAGGATGCAGAGAGTGATGGACTATGAGAGGATGCAGAGAGTCGTGGACTATGAGAGGATGCAGAGAGTGATGGACTATGAGAGGATGCAGAGAGGTGGGACTATGAGAGGATGCAGAGAGTGATGGACTATGAGAGGATGCAGAGAGTGGTGGACTATGAGAGGCCGCAGAGAGTGGTGTACAATGAGAGGCCGCAGAGAGTGGTGGACTATGAGAGGATGCAGAGAGTGGGGGACTATGAGAGGATGCAGAGAGTGATGGAGTATGAGAGGATGCAGAGAGTGGTGGACAATGAGAGGCCGCAGAGAGTGATCGACTATGAGAGGATGCAGAGAGTGGTGGACTATGAGAGGATGCAGAGTGTGATGGACGATGAGAGGATGCAGAGAGTGGGGGACTATGAGAGGATGCAGAGAGTGGGGGATGATGAGAGGCCGCAGAGAGTGGTGGACTATGAGAGGATGCAGAGAGCGTGGGACTATGAGAGGAAGCAGAGAGTGATGGACTATGAGAGGATTCAGAGAGTGGTGGACTATGAGAGGCCGCAGAGAGTGGTGGACAATGAGAGGATGCAGAGAGAGGGGGACTATGAGAGGATGCAGAGAGTGATGGACAATGAGAGGCCGCAGAGCGTGATCAACTATGAGAGGATGCAGAGAGTGGTGGACTATGAGAGGATGCAGAGTGTGATGGACTATGAGAGGATGCAGAGAGTGGGGGACTATGAGAGGATGCAGAGTGTGATGGACTATGAGAGGATGCAGAGAGTGGGGGACTATGAGAGGATGCAGAGAGTGATGGACTATGAGAGGATGCAGAGAGTGGTGGACTATTAGAGGATGCAGAGAGTGATGGACTATGAGAGGATGCAGAGAGTCGTGGACTATGAGAGGATGCAGAGAGTGATGGACTATGAGAGGATGCAGAGAGTGATGGACTATGAGAGGATGCAGAGAGCATGGGACTATGAGAGGATGCAGAGAGTAATGGACTATGAGAGGATGCAGAGAGTGGTGGACTATGAGAGGCCGCAGATAGTGGTGGACAATGAGAGGCCGCAGAGAGTGGTGGACTATGAGAGGATGCAGAGAGTGGGGGACTATGAGAGGATGCAGAGAGTGATGGAGTATGAGAGGATGCAGAGAGTGGTGGACAATGAGAGGCCGCAGAGAGTGATCGACTATGAGAGGATGCAGAGAGTGGTGGACTATGAGAGGATGCAGAGTGTGATGGACTATGAGAGGATGCAGAGAGTGGGGGACTATGAGAGGATGCAGAGAGTGATGGACTAGGAGAGGATGCAGAGAGTCGTGGACTATGAGAGGATGCAGAGAGTGATGGACTATGAGAGGATGCAGAGAGTGGTGGACGATGAGAAGATGCAGAGAGTAGTGGACTACAGAAGTCTGCAGAGAATGGTGGACTATCAGAGGATGCAGAGAGTGATGGACTATGAGAGGCCGCAGAGAGTGATGGACTATGAGATGATGCAGAGAGTGTTGGACAATGAGAGGCCGCAGAGAGTGGTGGACCATGAGAGTATGCAGAGAGTGGTGGACTATGAGAGGATGCAGAGAGTGGTGGACAATGAGAGGATACAAATGGTGGGGGACTATGAGAGGCCGCAGAGAGTAGTGGACTATGAAAGACCGCAGAGATTGATGGACTATGAGAGGATGCAGAGAGTGGGGGATAATGAGAGGCTGCAGAGAGTGGTGGACTATGAGAGGATGCAGAGAGAGTGGGACTATGAGAGGATGCAGAGAGTGATGGACTATGAGAGGATGCAGAGAGTGGTGGACTATGAGAGGCCGCAGAGAGTGGTGGACAATGAGAGGCCGCAGAGAGTGGTGGACTATGAGAGGATGCAGAGTAAGGGGGACTATGAGAGGATGCAGAGTGTGATGGACTATGAGAGGATGCAGAGAGTGGGGGACTATGAGAGGATGCAGAGAGTGATGGACTATGAGAGGATGCAGAGACTGGTGGACTATGAGAGGATGCAGAGAGTGATGGACTATGAGAGGATGCAGAGAGTCGTGGACTATGAGAGGATGCAGAGAGTGATGGACTATGAGAGGATGCAGAGAGGTGGGACTATGAGAGGATGCAGAGAGTGATGGACTATGAGAGGATGCAGAGAGTGATGGACAATGAGAGGCCGCAGAGCGTGATCAACTATGAGAGGATGCAGAGAGTGGTGGACTATGAGAGGATGCAGAGTGTGATGGACTATGAGAGGATGCAGAGAGTGGGGGACTATGAGAGGATGCAGAGAGTGATGGACTATGAGAGGATGCAGAGAGTGGTGGACTATTAGAGGATGCAGAGAGTGATGGACTATGAGAGGATGCAGAGAGTGATGGACTATGAGAGGATGCAGAGAGCATGGGACTATGAGAGGATGCAGAGAGTAATGGACTATGAGAGGATGCAGAGAGTGGTGGACTATGAGAGTCCGCAGATAGTGGTGGACAATGAGAGGCCGCAGAGAGTGGTGGACTATGAGAGGATGCAGAGAGTGGGGGACTATGAGAGGATGCAGAGAGTGATGGAGTATGAGAGGATGCAGAGAGTGGTGGACAATGAGAGGCCGCAGAGAGTGATCGACTATGAGAGGATGCAGAGAGTGGTGGACTATGAGAGGATGCAGAGTGTGATGGACTATGAGAGGATGCAGAGAGTGGGGGACTATGAGAGGATGCAGAGAGTGATGGACTATGAGAGGATGCAGAGAGTGGTGGACAATGAGAGGCCGCAGAGAGTGATCGACTATGAGAGGATGCAGAGAGTGGTGGACTATGAGAGGATGCAGAGTGTGATGGACTATGAGATGATGCAGAGAGTGATCGACTATGAGAGGATGCAGAGAGTGGTGGACTATGAGAGGATGCAGAGTGTGATCGACTATGAGAGGATGCAGAGAGTGGTGGACTATGAGAGGATGCAGAGAGCGTGGGACTATGAGAGGAAGCAGAGAGTGATGGACTATGAGAGGATTCAGAGAGTGGTGGACTATGAGAGGCCGCAGAGAGTGGTGGACAATGAGAGGATGCAGAGAGAGGGGGACTATGAGAGGATGCAGAGAGTGATGGACAATGAGAGGCCGCAGAGCGTGATCAACTATGAGAGGATGCAGAGAGTGGTGGACTATGAGAGGATGCTGAGTGTGATGGACTATGAGAGGATGCAGAGAGTGGGGGACTATGAGAGGATGCAGAGAGTGATGGACTATGAGAGGATGCAGAGAGTGGTGGACTATTAGAGGATGCAGAGAGTGATGGACTATGAGAGGATGCAGAGAGTCGTGGACTATGAGAGGATGCAGAGAGTGATGGACTATGAGAGGATGCAGAGAGTGATGGACTATGAGAGGATGCAGAGAGCATGGGACTATGAGAGGATGCAGAGAGTAATGGACTATGAGAGGATGCAGAGAGTGGTGGACTATGAGAGGCCGCAGATAGTGGTGGACAATGAGAGGCCGCCGAGAGTGGTGGACTATGAGAGGATGCAGAGAGTGGGGGACTATGAGAGGATGCAGAGAGTGATGGAGTATGAGAGGATGCAGAGAGTGGTGGACAATGAGAGGCCGCAGAGAGTGATCGACTATGAGAGGATGCAGAGAGTGGTGGACTATGAGAGGATGCAGAGTGTGATGGACTATGAGAGGATGCAGAGAGTGGGGGACTATGAGAGGATGCAGAGAGTGATGGACTAGGAGAGGATGCAGAGAGTCGTGGACTATGAGAGGATGCAGAGAGTGATGGACTATGAGAGGATGCAGAGAGTGGTGGACGATGAGAAGATGCAGAGAGTAGTGGACTACAGAAGTCTGCAGAGAATGGTGGACTATCAGAGGATGCAGAGAGTGATGGACTATGAGAGGCCGCAGAGAGTGATGGACTATGAGATGATGCAGAGAGTGTTGGACAATGAGAGGCCGCAGAGAGTGGTGGACCATGAGAGTATGCAGAGAGTGGTGGACTATGAGAGGATGCAGAGAGTGGTGGACAATGAGAGGATACAAATGGTGGGGGACTATGAGAGGCCGCAGAGAGTAGTGGACTATGAAAGACCGCAGAGATTGATGGACTATGAGAGGATGCAGAGAGTGGGGGATAATGAGAGGCTGCAGAGAGTGGTGGACTATGAGAGGATGCAGAGAGAGTGGGACTATGAGAGGATGCAGAGAGTGATGGACTATGAGAGGATGCAGAGAGTGGTGGACTATGAGAGGCCGCAGAGAGTGGTGGACAATGAGAGGCCGCAGAGAGTGGTGGACTATGAGAGGATGCAGAGTGAGGGGGACTATGAGAGGATGCAGAGTGTGATGGACTATGAGAGGATGCAGAGAGTGGGGGACTATGAGAGGATGCAGAGAGTGATGGACTATGAGAGGATGCAGAGACTGGTGGACTATGAGAGGATGCAGAGAGTGATGGACTATGAGAGGATGCAGAGAGTCGTGGACTATGAGAGGATGCAGAGAGTGATGGACTATGAGAGGATGCAGAGAGGTGGGACTATGAGAGGATGCAGAGAGTGATGGACTATGAGAGGATGCAGAGAGTGATGGACAATGAGAGGCCGCAGAGCGTGATCAACTATGAGAGGATGCAGAGAGTGGTGGACTATGAGAGGATGCAGAGTGTGATGGACTATGAGAGGATGCAGAGAGTGGGGGACTATGAGAGGATGCAGAGAGTGATGGACTATGAGAGGATGCAGAGAGTGGTGGACTATTAGAGGATGCAGAGAGTGATGGACTATGAGAGGATGCAGAGAGTCGTGGACTATGAGAGGATGCAGAGAGTGATGGACTATGAGAGGATGCAGAGTGTGATGGACTATGAGAGGATGCAGAGAGTGGGGGACTATGAGAGGATGCAGAGAGTGATGGACTATGAGAGGATGCAGAGACTGGTGGACTATGAGAGGATGCAGAGAGTGATGGACTATGAGAGGATGCAGAGAGTCGTGGACTATGAGAGGATGCAGAGAGTGATGGACTATGAGAGGATGCAGAGAGGTGGGACTATGAGAGGATGCAGAGAGTGATGGACTATGAGAGGATGCAGAGAGTGGTGGACTATGAGAGGCCGCAGAGAGTGGTGTACAATGAGAGGCCGCAGAGAGTGGTGGACTATGAGAGGATGCAGAGAGTGGGGGACTATGAGAGGATGCAGAGAGTGATGGAGTATGAGAGGATGCAGAGAGTGGTGGACAATGAGAGGCCGCAGAGAGTGATCGACTATGAGAGGATGCAGAGAGTGGTGGACTATGAGAGGATGCAGAGTGTGATGGACGATGAGAGGATGCAGAGAGTGGGGGACTATGAGAGGATGCAGAGAGTGGGGGATGATGAGAGGCCGCAGAGAGTGGTGGACTATGAGAGGATGCAGAGAGCGTGGGACTATGAGAGGAAGCAGAGAGTGATGGACTATGAGAGGATTCAGAGAGTGGTGGACTATGAGAGGCCGCAGAGAGTGGTGGACAATGAGAGGATGCAGAGAGAGGGGGACTATGAGAGGATGCAGAGAGTGATGGACAATGAGAGGCCGCAGAGCGTGATCAACTATGAGAGGATGCAGAGAGTGGTGGACTATGAGAGGATGCAGAGTGTGATGGACTATGAGAGGATGCAGAGAGTGGGGGACTATGAGAGGATGCAGAGTGTGATGGACTATGAGAGGATGCAGAGAGTGGGGGACTATGAGAGGATGCAGAGAGTGATGGACTATGAGAGGATGCAGAGAGTGGTGGACTATTAGAGGATGCAGAGAGTGATGGACTATGAGAGGATGCAGAGAGTCGTGGACTATGAGAGGATGCAGAGAGTGATGGACTATGAGAGGATGCAGAGAGTGATGGACTATGAGAGGATGCAGAGAGCATGGGACTATGAGAGGATGCAGAGAGTAATGGACTATGAGAGGATGCAGAGAGTGGTGGACTATGAGAGGCCGCAGATAGTGGTGGACAATGAGAGGCCGCAGAGAGTGGTGGACTATGAGAGGATGCAGAGAGTGGGGGACTATGAGAGGATGCAGAGAGTGATGGAGTATGAGAGGATGCAGAGAGTGGTGGACAATGAGAGGCCGCAGAGAGTGATCGACTATGAGAGGATGCAGAGAGTGGTGGACTATGAGAGGATGCAGAGTGTGATGGACTATGAGAGGATGCAGAGAGTGGGGGACTATGAGAGGATGCAGAGAGTGATGGACTAGGAGAGGATGCAGAGAGTCGTGGACTATGAGAGGATGCAGAGAGTGATGGACTATGAGAGGATGCAGAGAGTGGTGGACGATGAGAAGATGCAGAGAGTAGTGGACTACAGAAGTCTGCAGAGAATGGTGGACTATCAGAGGATGCAGAGAGTGATGGACTATGAGAGGCCGCAGAGAGTGATGGACTATGAGATGATGCAGAGAGTGTTGGACAATGAGAGGCCGCAGAGAGTGGTGGACCATGAGAGTATGCAGAGAGTGGTGGACTATGAGAGGATGCAGAGAGTGGTGGACAATGAGAGGATACAAATGGTGGGGGACTATGAGAGGCCGCAGAGAGTAGTGGACTATGAAAGACCGCAGAGATTGATGGACTATGAGAGGATGCAGAGAGTGGGGGATAATGAGAGGCTGCAGAGAGTGGTGGACTATGAGAGGATGCAGAGAGAGTGGGACTATGAGAGGATGCAGAGAGTGATGGACTATGAGAGGATGCAGAGAGTGGTGGACTATGAGAGGCCGCAGAGAGTGGTGGACAATGAGAGGCCGCAGAGAGTGGTGGACTATGAGAGGATGCAGAGTAAGGGGGACTATGAGAGGATGCAGAGTGTGATGGACTATGAGAGGATGCAGAGAGTGGGGGACTATGAGAGGATGCAGAGAGTGATGGACTATGAGAGGATGCAGAGACTGGTGGACTATGAGAGGATGCAGAGAGTGATGGACTATGAGAGGATGCAGAGAGTCGTGGACTATGAGAGGATGCAGAGAGTGATGGACTATGAGAGGATGCAGAGAGGTGGGACTATGAGAGGATGCAGAGAGTGATGGACTATGAGAGGATGCAGAGAGTGATGGACAATGAGAGGCCGCAGAGCGTGATCAACTATGAGAGGATGCAGAGAGTGGTGGACTATGAGAGGATGCAGAGTGTGATGGACTATGAGAGGATGCAGAGAGTGGGGGACTATGAGAGGATGCAGAGAGTGATGGACTATGAGAGGATGCAGAGAGTGGTGGACTATTAGAGGATGCAGAGAGTGATGGACTATGAGAGGATGCAGAGATTCGTGGACTATGAGAGGATGCAGAGAGTGATGGACTATGAGAGGATGCAGAGTGTGATGGACTATGAGAGGATGCAGAGAGTGGGGGACTATGAGAGGATGCAGAGAGTGATGGACTATGAGAGGATGCAGAGACTGGTGGACTATGAGAGGATGCAGAGAGTGATGGACTATGAGAGGATGCAGAGAGTCGTGGACTATGAGAGGATGCAGAGAGTGATGGACTATGAGAGGATGCAGAGAGGTGGGACTATGAGAGGATGCAGAGAGTGATGGACTATGAGAGGATGCAGAGAGTGGTGGACTATGAGAGGCCGCAGAGAGTGGTGTACAATGAGAGGCCGCAGAGAGTGGTGGACTATGAGAGGATGCAGAGAGTGGGGGACTATGAGAGGATGCAGAGAGTGATGGAGTATGAGAGGATGCAGAGAGTGGTGGACAATGAGAGGCCGCAGAGAGTGATCGACTATGAGAGGATGCAGAGAGTGGTGGACTATGAGAGGATGCAGAGTGTGATGGACGATGAGAGGATGCAGAGAGTGGGGGACTATGAGAGGATGCAGAGAGTGGGGGATGATGAGAGGCCGCAGAGAGTGGTGGACTATGAGAGGATGCAGAGAGCGTGGGACTATGAGAGGAAGCAGAGAGTGATGGACTATGAGAGGATTCAGAGAGTGGTGGACTATGAGAGGCCGCAGAGAGTGGTGGACAATGAGAGGATGCAGAGAGAGGGGGACTATGAGAGGATGCAGAGAGTGATGGACAATGAGAGGCCGCAGAGCGTGATCAACTATGAGAGGATGCAGAGAGTGGTGGACTATGAGAGGATGCAGAGTGTGATGGACTATGAGAGGATGCAGAGAGTGGGGGACTATGAGAGGATGCAGAGAGTGATGGACTATGAGAGGATGCAGAGAGTGGTGGACTATTAGAGGATGCAGAGAGTGATGGACTATGAGAGGATGCAGAGAGTCGTGGACTATGAGAGGATGCAGAGAGTGATGGACTATGAGAGGATGCAGAGAGTGATGGACTATGAGAGGATGCAGAGAGCATGGGACTATGAGAGGATGCAGAGAGTAATGGACTATGAGAGGATGCAGAGAGTGGTGGACTATGAGAGGCCGCAGATAGTGGTGGACAATGAGAGGCCGCAGAGAGTGGTGGACTATGAGAGGATGCAGAGAGTGGGGGACTATGAGAGGATGCAGAGAGTGATGGAGTATGAGAGGATGCAGAGAGTGGTGGACAATGAGAGTCCGCAGAGAGTGATCGACTATGAGAGGATGCAGAGAGTGGTGGACTATGAGAGGATGCAGAGTGTGATGGACTATGAGAGGATGCAGAGAGTGGGGGACTATGAGAGGATGCAGAGAGTGATGGACTAGGAGAGGATGCAGAGAGTCGTGGACTATGAGAGGATGCAGAGAGTGATGGACTATGAGAGGATGCAGAGAGTGGTGGACGATGAGAAGATGCAGAGAGTAGTGGACTACAGAAGTCTGCAGAGAATGGTGGACTATCAGAGGATGCAGAGAGTGATGGACTATGAGAGGCCGCAGAGAGTGATGGACTATGAGATGATGCAGAGAGTGTTGGACAATGAGAGGCCGCAGAGAGTGGTGGACCATGAGAGTATGCAGAGAGTGGTGGACTATGAGAGGATGCAGAGAGTGGGGGATGATGAGAGGCCGCAGAGATTGGGGAACGATGAGAGTATGCAGAGAGTGGTGGACTATGAGAGACCACAGGGAGTGGGGGACGATGAGAGGCCGCAGGGAGTGGGGGATGATGAGAGGCCGCAGAGAGTGGGGGACGATGAGAGGCTGCAGAGAGTGGGGGACAATGAGAAGATGCACAGAGTGGGAGACTATGAGAGGATGCAGAGAGTGGGGGACTATGAGAGGATGCAGAGAGTGGGGGACTATGAGAGGATCCAGAGAGGGATGGACTATGAGAGGATGCAGAGAGTCGTGGACTATGAGAGGATGCACAGAGTGATGGACTACGAGCGGATGCAGAGAGTGGGGGACTATGAGAGGATGCAGAGAGTGGGGACTATGAGAGGATGCAGAGAGTGGGGACTATGAGAGGATGCAGAGAATGGTTGACTATGAGAGGATGCAGAGAGTGGTGGACAATGAGAGGCCGCAGAGAGTCGTGGACTATGAGAGTATGCAGAGTGGTGGAGTATGAGAGGATTCAGAGAGTGATGGACTATGAGAGGATGCAGAGAGTGATAGACTATGAGAGGATGCAGAGAGTGGTGGACTATGAGAGGATGCAGAGAGTCGTGGACTATGAGAGGATGCACAGAGTGATGGACTATGAGAGGATGCAGAGAGTGGTGGACTATGAGAGGATGCAGAGAGTGGTGGAGTATGAGAGGATGCAGAGAGTGGTGGACTATGAGAGGATGCAGAGAGTGGTGGACTATGAGAGGATGCAGAGAGTCATGGACTATGAGAGGATGCAGAGAGTGATGGACTTTGAGAGAATGCAGAGAGTGGGGGACTATGAGAGGATGCAGAGAGTGATGGACTTTGAGAGGATGCAGAGAGTGGGGGCTATGAGAGAATGCAGAGAGTGATATACTATGAGAGGATGCAGAGAGTGGGGGATGATGAGAGGCTGCAGAAATTGGGGGACGATGAGAGTATGCAGAGAGTGGTGGACTATGAGAGACCACAGGGAGTGGGGGACGATGAGAGGACGCAGGGAGTGGGGGACGATGAGAAGATGCAGAGAGTGGGGGACTATTTGAGGTTGCAAAGAGTGGTGGACTATGAGAATATGCAGAGAGTGGGGACAATGAGAGGCCTCAGAGAGTGGTGGACTATGAGAGGCCACAGAGAGTGGTGGACTATGAGAGGATGCAGAGAGTGGGGGACTATGAGAGGATGCAGAGAGTGGTGGACTATGACAGGATGCAGAGAGTGGGGGACTATGAGAGGATGCAGAGAGTGGGGGACTATGAGAGGATGCAGAGTGTGATGGACTATGAGAGGATGCCGAGAGTGATGGACTATGAGAGGATGCAGAGAGTGGGGGACTATGAGAGGATGCAGAGAGTGATTTACTCTGAGAGGATGCAGAGAGTGGTGGACAATGAGAGGCTGCAGAAATTGGGGGACGATGAGAG
This sequence comes from Hemitrygon akajei, assembly GCF_048418815.1. Lineage (NCBI taxonomy): Eukaryota > Metazoa > Chordata > Chondrichthyes > Myliobatiformes > Dasyatidae > Hemitrygon > Hemitrygon akajei. Next base: position 101,780,502 of record NC_133128.1, on the reverse strand, counting down.
TATGCAGAGAGTGGTGGACTATGAGAGAGCACAGGGAGTGGGGGACGATGAGAGGACGCAGGGAGTGGGGGACGATGAGAAGATGCAGAGAGTGGGGGACTATTTGAGGTTGCAAAGAGTGGTGGACTATGAGAATATGCAGAGAGTGGGGACAATGAGAGGCCTCAGAGAGTGGTGGACTATGAGAGGCCACAGAGAGTGGTGGACTATGAGAGGATGCAGAGAGTGGGGGACTATGAGAGGATGCAGAGAGTGGTGGACTATGACAGGATGCAGAGAGTGGGGGACTATGAGAGGATGCAGAGAGTGGGGGACTATGAGAGGATGCAGAGTGTGATGGACTATGAGAGGATGCCGAGAGTGATGGACTATGAGAGGATGCAGAGAGTGGGGGACTATGAGAGGATGCAGAGAGTGATTTACTATGAGAGGATGCAGAGAGTGGTGGACAATGAGAGGCCGCAGAGAGTGGGGGACGATGAGAGTATGCTGAGAGTGGTGGACTATGAGAGGATGCCGAGAGTGATGGACTATGAGAGGATGCAGAGAGTGGGGGACTATGAGAGGATGCAGAGAGTGATGGACTATGAGAGGATGTAGAGTGTGGTGGACAATGAGAGGCCGCAGAGAGTCGTGGACTATGAGAGTATGCAGAGTGGTGGAGTATTAGAGGAAGCAGAGTGTGATGGACTATGAGAGGATGCAGAGAGTCGTGGACTATGAGAGGATGCAGAGAGTGATGGACTATGAGAGGATGCAGAGAGTGGTGGACTATGAGAGGATGCAGAGAGTGGTGGACTATGAGAGGATGCAGAGAGTGATGGACTATGAGAGGATGCAGAGAGTGGTGGACTATGAGAGGATACAGAGAGTGGTGGACAATGTGAGGCCGCAGAGAGTGGTGGACTATGAGAGTATGCAGAGAGTGGTGGAGTATGAGAGGATGCAGAGAGTGATGGACTATGAGAGGATGCAGAGAGTGATAGACTATGAGAGGATGCAGAGAGTGGTGGACTATGAGAGGATGCAGAGAGTGGTGGACTATGAGAGGATGCAGAGAGTGGGGACTATGAGAGGATGCAGAGAATGGTTGACTATGAGAGGATGCAGAGAGTGGTAGACAATGAGAGGCCGCAGAAGTGGTGGACTATGAGAGTATGCAGAGAGTGGTGGAGTATGAGAGGATGCAGAGAGTGATGGACTATGAGAGGATGCAGAGAGTGATAGACTATGAGAGGATGCAGAGAGTGGTGGACTATGAGAGGATGCAGAGAGTGGGGGACTATCAGCGGATGCAGAGAGTGGGGGACTATGAGAGGATGCAGAGAGTGGGGGATGATGAGAGGCCGCAGAGATTGGGGAACGATGAAAGTATGCAGAGAGGGGTGGACTATGAGAGACCACAGGGAGTGGGGGACGATTTGAGGCCGCAGGGAGTGGGGGACGATGAGATGCCGCAGAGCGTGGGGGACGATGAGAGGCTGCAGAGAGTGGAGGACAATGAGAAGATGCATAGAGTGGGGGACTATGAGAGGATGCAGAGAGTGGTGGTCTCTGAGAGGATGCAGAGAGTGGGGGACTATGAGAGGATGCAGAGAGTGATGGACTATGAGAGGATGCAGAGAGTGGTGGACTATGAGAGGATGCAGAGAGTGGTGGAGTATGAGAGGATGCAGAGAGTGGTGGACTATGAGAGGATGCAGAGAGTCATGGACTATGAGAGGATGCAGAGAGTGATGGACTTTGAGAGGATGCAGAGAGTGGGGGACTATGAGAGGATGCAGAGAGTGATGGAATTTGAGAGGATGCAGATAGTGGGGGCTATGAGAGGATGCAGAGATTGATATACTATGAGAGGATGCAGTGAGTGGAGGATGAAGAGAGGCCGCAGAGTTTGGGGGACGATGAGAGTATGCAGAGAGTTGTGGACTATGAGAGACCACAGGGAGTGGGGGACGATGAGAGGCCGCAGGGAGTGGGGGACGATGAGAGGCTGCAGAGAGTTGGGGACGATGAGAGGCTGCCGAGAGTGGGGGACAATGAGAAGATGCAGAGAGTGGGGGACTATGAGAAGATGCAGAGAGTGGTGGACTATGAGAGGATGCAGAGAGTGATTGACTATGAGAGGCCGCAGAGAGTGATGGACTATGAGAGGATGCAGAGAGTGATGGAGTATGAGAGCATGCAGAGAGTGGGGGACTATGAGAGGACGCAGAGAGTGGTGGACTATGAGAGGATGCAGAGAGTGGTGGACTATGAGAGGATGCGGAGAGTGGGGGACTATGAGAGGATGCAGAGAGTGATGGACTATGAGAGGATGCAGAGTGTGGGGGACTATGAGAGGATGCAGAGAGTATCGGACTATGAGATGATGCAGAGAGTGGGGGACTATGAGAGGATGCAGAGAGTGGTGGACTATGAGATGATGCAGAGAGTGGGGGACTATGAGAGGATGCAGTGAGTGGGGGACTATGAGATGATGCAGAGAGTGGGGGACTATGAGAGGATGCAGAGAGTGATGGACTATGAGATGATGCAGAGAGTGGGGGACTATGACAGGATGCAGAGAGTGGGGGACTATGAGAGGATGCAGAGAGTGATGGACTATGAGAGGATGCAGAGAGTGGTGGACAATGAGAGGCCGCAGAGAGTGGGGGACTATGAGTGGATGCAGAGAGTGATATACTATGAAAGGATGCAGAAAGTGGGGGACTATAAGAGGATGCAGAGCTTGATGGACTATGAGAGGCCACAGAGAGTGGTGGACTATGAGAGGATGCAGAGAGTGGGGGATGATGAGAGGCTGCAGAGATTGGGGGACGATTAGAGTATGCAGAGAGTGGTGGACTATGAGAGGATGCCGAGAGTGATGGACTATGAGAGGATGCAGAGAGTGGGGGACTATGAGAGGATGCAGAGAGTGATGGAATATGAGAGGATGTAGAGAGTGGTGGACAATGAGAGGCCGCAGAGAGTCGTGGACAATGAGAGTATGCAGAGTGGTGGAGTATGAGAGGATGCAGAGAGTGATGGACTATGAGAGGATGCAGAGAGTCGTGGACTATGAGAGGATGCAGAGAGTGATGGACTATGAGAGGATGCAGAGAGTGGTGGACTATGAGAGGATGCAGAGAGTGGTGGACTGTGAGAGGATGCAGAGCGTGCGGGACTATGAGAGGATGCAGAGAGTGGTGGACTATGAGAGGATGCAGAGAGTGGGGGACTATGAGAGGATGCAGAGAGTGGGGACTATGAGAGGATGCAGAGAATGGTTGACTATGAGAGGATGCAGAGAGTGGTGGACAATGAGAGGCCGCAGAGAGTGGTGGACTATGAGAGTATGCAGAGAGTGGTGGAGTATGAGAGGATGCAGAGAGTGGTCGAGTATGAGAGGATGCAGAGAGTGGTGGACTATGAGAGGATGCAGAGAGTGCTGGAGTATGAGAGGATGCAGAGAGTGGTGGACTATGAGAGGATGCAGAGAGTGGTGGACTATGAGAGGATGCAGAGAGTCATGGACTATGAGAGGATGAAGAGAGTGATGGACTTTGAGAGGATGCAGAGAGTGGGGGACTATGAGAGGATGCAGAGAGTGATGGACTTTGAGAGGATGCAGAGAGTGGGGGCTATGAGAGGATGCAGAGAGTGATATACTATGAGAGGATGCAGAGAGTGGGGGATGATGAGAGGCCGCAGAAATTGGGGGACGATGAGAGTACGCAGAGAGTGGTGGACTATGAGAGACCACAGGGAGTGGGGGACGATGAGAGGCCGCTGGGAGTGGGGGACGATGAGAGGCTGCAGAGAGTGGGGGACGATGAGAGGCTGCAGAGAGTGGGGGACAATGAGAAGATGCAGAGAGTGGGGGACTATGAGAGAATGCAGAGAGTGGTGGACTATGAGAATATGCAGAGAGTGGGGACAATGAGAGGCCTCAGAGAGTGGTGGACTATCAGAGGCCGCAGAGCGTGGGGGATGATGAGAGGCCGCAGAGAGTGGTGGACTATGAGAGGATGCAGAGAGTGATGGACTATGAGAGGCCGCAGAGAGTGATTGACTATGAGAGGCCGCAGAGAGTGATGGACTATGAGAGGATGCAGAGAGTGATGGAGTATGAGAGGATGCAGAGAGTCGGGGACTATGAGAGGCCGCAGAGAGTGGTGGACTATGAGAGGATGCCGAGAGTGGTGGACTATGAGAGGATGCAGAGAGTGGGGGACTATGAGAGGATGCAGAGAGTGATGGACTATGAGAGGATGCAGAAAGTGGGGGACTATGAGAGGATGCAGAGAGTGGGGGACTATGAGAGGATGCAGAGAGTGGGGGACTATGAGAGGATGCAGAGAGTGGTGGACTATGACAGGATGCAGAGAGTGGGGGACTATGAGAGGATGCAGAGAGTGGTGGACTATGACAGGATGCAGAGAGTGGGGGACTATGAGAGGATGCAGAGAGTGGGGGACTATGAGAGGATGCAGAGTGTGATGGACTATGAGAGGATGCCGAGAGTGATGGACTATGAGAGGATGCAGAGAGTGGGGGACTATGAGAGGATGCAGAGAGTGGTGGACAATGAGAGGCCGCAGAGAGTGGGGGACTATGAGTGGATGCAGAGAGTGATGGACTTTGAGAGGATGCAGAGAGTGGGGGATGATGAGAGGCTGCAGAGATTGGGGGACGATGAGAGTATGCAGAGAGTGGTGGACTATGAGAGGATGCCGAGAGTGATGGACTATGAGAGGATGCAGAGAGTGGGGGACTATGAGAGGATGCAGAGAGTGATGGACTATGAGAGGATGCAGAGAGTGATGGACTAGGAGAAGGATGCAGAGAGTGGGGGACTATGAGAGGATGCAGAGAGTGATGGACTATCAGAGGATGTAGAGAGTGGTGGACAATGAGAGGCCGCAGAGAGTCGTGGACTATGAGAGTATGCAGAGTGGTGGAGTATGAGAGGATTCAGAGAGTGATGGACTATGAGAGAATGCCGAGAGTGCTGGACTATGAGAGGATGCAGAGAGTGATGGACTATGAGAGGATGCAGAGAGTGATGGACTATGAGAGGGTGCAGAGAGTTGTGTACTATGAGAGGATGCAGAGAGTGGGGGACTATGAGAGGATACAGAGAGTGATGGACTATGAGAGGATGTAGAGAGTGGTGGACAATGAGAGGCCGCAGAGAGTCGTGGACTATGAGAGTATGCAGAGTGGTGGAGTATGAGAGGATTCAGAGAGTGATGGACTATGAGAGGATGCAGAGAGTGGTGGACTATGAGAGGATGCAGAGAGTGGTGGACTATGAGAGGATGCAGAGAGTGGGGACTATGAGAGGATGCAGAGAATGGTTGACTATGAGAGGATGCAGAGAGTCGTGGACTATGAGAGGATGCAGAGAGTGGTGGACAATGAGAGTATGCAGAGATTGGTGGAGTATGAGAGGATGCAGAGAGTGATGGACTATGAGAGGATGCAGAGAGTGGGGGACTATGAGAGGATGCAGAGAGTGGGGGACTATGAGAGGATGCAGAGTGTGATGGACTATGAGAGGATGCCGAGAGTGATGGACTATGAGAGGATGCAGAGAGTGGGGGACTATGAGAGGATGCAGAGAGTGATTTACTATGAGAGGATGCAGAGAGTGGTGGACAATGAGAGGCCGCAGAGAGTGGGTGACTATGAGAGGATGCAGAGAGTGATGGACTATGAGAGGATGCAGAGAGTGGGGGACGATGAGAGTATGCTGAGAGTGGTGGACTATGAGAGGATGCCGAGAGTGATGGACTATGAGAGGATGCAGAGAGTGGGGGACTATGAGAGGATGCAGAGAGTGATGGACTATGAGAGGATGTAGAGTGTGGTGGACAATGAGAGGCCGCAGAGAGTCGTGGACTATGAGAGTATGCAGAGTGGTGGAGTATTAGAGGAAGCAGAGTGTGATTGACTATGAGAGGATGCAGAGAGTCGTGGACTATGAGAGGATGCAGAGAGTGATGGACTATGAGAGGATGCAGAGAGTGGTGGACTATGAGAGGATGCAGAGAGTGGTGGACTATGAGAGGATGCAGAGAGTGATGGACTATGAGAGGATGCAGAGAGTGGTGGACTATGAGAGGATACAGAGAGTGGTGGACAATGTGAGGCCGCAGAGAGTGGTGGACTATGAGAGTATGCAGAGAGTGGTGGAGTATGAGAGGATGCAGAGAGTGATGGACTATGAGAGGATGCAGAGAGTGATAGACTATGAGAGGATGCAGAGAGTGGTGGACTATGAGAGGATGCAGAGAGTGGTGGACTATGAGAGGATGCAGAGAGTGGGGACTATGAGAGGATGCAGAGAATGGTTGACTATGAGAGGATGCAGAGAGTGGTAGACAATGAGAGGCCGCAGAAGTGGTGGACTATGAGAGTATGCAGAGAGTGGTGGAGTATGAGAGGATGCAGAGAGTGATGGACTATGAGAGGATGCAGAGAGTGATAGACTATGAGAGGATGCAGAGAGTGGTGGACTATGAGAGGATGCAGAGAGTGGGGGACTATGAGCGGATGCAGAGAGTGGGGGACTATGAGAGGATGCAGAGAGTGATGGACTATGAGAGGATGCAGAGAGTCAGGGATGATGAGAGGCCGCAGAGATTGGGGAACGATGAAAGTATGCAGAGAGGGGTGGACTATGAGAGACCACAGGGAGTGGGGGACGATGAGAGGCCGCAGGGAGTGGGGGACGATGAGATGCCGCAGAGCGTGGGGGACGATGAGAGGCTGCAGAGAGTGGGGGACAATGAGAAGATGCATAGAGTGGGGGACTATGAGAGGATGCAGAGAGTGGGGGTCTCTGAGAGGATGCAGAGAGTGGGGGACTATGAGAGGATGCAGAGAGTGATGGACTATGAGAGGATGCAGAGAGTGGTGGACTATGAGAGGATGCAGAGAGTGGTGGAGTATGAGAGGATGCAGAGAGTGGTGGACTATGAGAGGATGCAGAGAGTCATGGACTATGAGAGGATGCAGAGAGTGATGGACTTTGAGAGGATGCAGAGAGTGGGGGACTATGAGAGGATGCAGAGAGTGATGGAATTTGAGAGGATGCAGATAGTGGGGGCTATGAGAGGATGCAGAGATTGATATACTATGAGAGGATGCAGAGAGTGGGGGATGAAGAGAGGCCGCAGAGTTTGGGGGACGATGAGAGTATGCAGAGAGTTGTGGACTATGAGAGACCACAGGGAGTGGGGGACGATGAGAGGCCGCAGGGAGTGGGGGACGATGAGAGGCTGCAGAGAGTGGGGGACGATGAGAGGCTGCCGAGAGTGGCGGACAATGAGAAGATGCAGAGAGTGGGGGACTATGAGAAGATGCAGAGAGTGGTGGACTATGAGAGGATGCAGAGAGTGATTGACTATGAGAGGCCGCAGAGAGTGATGGACTATGAGAGGATGCAGAGAGTGATGGAGTATGAGAGCATGCAGAGTGTGGGGGACTATGAGAGGACGCAGAGAGTGGTGGACTATGAGAGGATGCCGAGAGTGGTGGACTATGAGAGGATGCAGAGAGTGGGGGACTATGAGAGGATGCAGAGTGTGATGGACTATGAGAGGATGCAGAGTGTGGGGGACTATGAGAGGATGCAGAGAGTATCGGACTATGAGATGATGCAGAGAGTGGTGGACTATGAGAGGATACAGAGAGTGGTGGACAATGTGAGGCCGCAGAGAGTGGTGGACTATGAGAGTATGCAGAGAGTGGTGGAGTATGAGAGGATGCAGAGAGTGATGGACTATGAGAGGATGCAGAGAGTGATAGACTATGAGAGGATGCAGAGAGTGGTGGACTATGAGAGGATGCAGAGAGTGGTGGACTATGAGAGGATGCAGAGAGTGGGGACTATGAGAGGATGCAGAGAATGGTTGACTATGAGAGGATGCAGAGAGTGGTAGACAATGAGAGGCCGCAGAAGTGGTGGACTATGAGAGTATGCAGAGAGTGGTGGAGTATGAGAGGATGCAGAGAGTGATGGACTATGAGAGGATGCAGAGAGTGATAGACTATGAGAGGATGCAGAGAGTGGTGGACTATGAGAGGATGCAGAGAGTGGGGGACTATGAGCGGATGCAGAGAGTGGGGGACTATGAGAGGATGCAGAGAGTGATGGACTATGAGAGGATGCAGAGAGTCGGGGATGATGAGAGGCCGCAGAGATTGGGGAACGATGAAAGTATGCAGAGAGGGGTGGACTATGAGAGACCACAGGGAGTGGGGGACGATGAGAGGCCGCAGGGAGTGGGGGACGATGAGATGCCGCAGAGCGTGGGGGACGATGAGAGGCTGCAGAGAGTGGGGGACAATGAGAAGATGCATAGAGTGGGGGACTATGAGAGGATGCAGAGAGTGGGGGTCTCTGAGAGGATGCAGAGAGTGGGGGACTATGAGAGGATGCAGAGAGTGATGGACTATGAGAGGATGCAGAGAGTGGTGGACTATGAGAGGATGCAGAGAGTGGTGGAGTATGAGAGGATGCAGAGAGTGGTGGACTATGAGAGGATGCAGAGAGTCATGGACTATGAGAGGATGCAGAGAGTGATGGACTTTGAGAGGATGCAGAGAGTGGGGGACTATGAGAGGATGCAGAGAGTGATGGAATTTGAGAGGATGCAGATAGTGGGGGCTATGAGAGGATGCAGAGATTGATATACTATGAGAGGATGCAGAGAGTGGGGGATGAAGAGAGGCCGCAGAGTTTGGGGGACGATGAGAGTATGCAGAGAGTTGTGGACTATGAGAGACCACAGGGAGTGGGGGACGATGAGAGGCCGCAGGGAGTGGGGGACGATGAGAGGCTGCAGAGAGTGGGGGACGATGAGAGGCTGCCGAGAGTGGCGGACAATGAGAAGATGCAGAGAGTGGGGGACTATGAGAAGATGCAGAGAGTGGTGGACTATGAGAGGATGCAGAGAGTGATTGACTATGAGAGGCCGCAGAGAGTGATGGACTATGAGAGGATGCAGAGAGTGATGGAGTATGAGAGCATGCAGAGTGTGGGGGACTATGAGAGGACGCAGAGAGTGGTGGACTATGAGAGGATGCCGAGAGTGGTGGACTATGAGAGGATGCAGAGAGTGGGGGACTATGAGAGGATGCAGAGAGTGATGGACTATGAGAGGATGCAGAGTGTGGGGGAGTATGAGAGGATGCAGAGAGTATCGGACTATGAGATGATGCAGAGAGTGGGGGACTATGAGAGGATGCAGAGAGTGGGGGACTATGAGAGGATGCAGAGAGTGGTGGACTATGACAGGATGCAGAGAGTGGGGGACTATGAGAGGATGCAGAGAGTGGGGGACTATGAGAGGATGCAGAGTGTGATGGACTATGAGAGGATGCCGAGAGTGATGGACTATGAGAGGATGCAGAGAGTGGGGGACTATGAGAGGACGCAGAGAGTGGTGGACTATGAGAGGATGCAGAGAGTGGTGGACTATGAGAGGATGCAGAGAGTGGGGGACTATGAGAGGATGCAGAGAGTGGTGGACTATGAGATGATGCAGAGAGTGGGGGACTATGAGAGGATGCAGAGAGTGGGGGACTATGAGAGGATGCAGAGAGTGGTGGACTATGACAGGATGCAGAGAGTGGGGGACTATGAGAGGATGCAGAGAGTGGGGGACTATGAGAGGATGAAGAGAGTGGGGGACTTTGAGAGGATGCAGAGTTTGATGGACTATGAGAGGATGCAGAGAGTCGTGGACTATGAGAGGATGCACAGAGTGATGGACTATGAGAGGATGCAGAGAGTGGTGGACTATGAGAGGATGCAGAGAGTGGTGGAGTATGAGAGGATGCAGAGAGTGGTGGACTATGAGAGGATGCAGAGAGTGGTGGACTATGAGAGGATGCAGAGAGTCATGGACTATGAGAGGATGCAGAGAGTGATGGACTTTGTGAGAATGCAGAGAGTGGGGGACTATGAGAGGATGCAGAGAGTGATGGACTTTGAGAGGATGCAGAGAGTGGGGGCTATGAGAGGATGCAGAGAGTGATATACTATGAGAGGATGCAGAGAGTGGGGGATGATGAGAGGCTGCAGAAATTGGGGGACGATGAGAGTATGCAGAGAGTGGTGGACTATGAGAGACCACAGGGAGTGGGGGACGATGAGAGGACGCAGGGAGTGGGGGACGATGAGAGGCTGCAGAGAGTGGGGGACGATGAGAGGCTGCAGAGATTGGGGGACAATGAGAAGATGCAGAGAGTGGGGGACTATGAGAGGTTGCAAAGAGTGGTGGACTATGAGAATATGCAGAGAGTGGGGACAATGAGAGGCCTCAGAGAGTGGTGGACTATGAGAGGCCACAGAGAGTGGTGGACTATGAGAGGATGCAGAGAGTGGGGGACTATGAGAGGATGCAGAGAGTGGTGGACTATGACAGGATGCAGAGAGTGGGGGACTATGAGAGGATGCAGAGAGTGGGGGACTATGAGAGGATGCAGAGTGTGATGGACTATGAGAGGATGCCGAGAGTGATGGACTATGAGAGGATGCAGAGAGTGGGGGACTATGAGAGGATGCAGAGAGTGATGGACTATGAGAGGATGTAGAGTGTGGTGGACAATGAGAGGCCGCAGAGAGTCGTGGACTATGAGAGTATGCAGAGTGGTGGAGTATTAGAGGAAGCAGAGTGTGATTGACTATGAGAGGATGCAGAGAGTCGTGGACTATGAGAGGATGCAGAGAGTGATGGACTATGAGAGGATGCAGAGAGTGGTGGACTATGAGAGGATGCAGAGAGTGGTGGACTATGAGAGGATGCAGAGAGTGATGGACTATGAGAGGATGCAGAGAGTGGTGGACTATGAGAGGATACAGAGAGTGGTGGACAATGTGAGGCCGCAGAGAGTGGTGGACTATGAGAGTATGCAGAGAGTGGTGGAGTATGAGAGGATGCAGAGAGTGATGGACTATGAGAGGATGCAGAGAGTGATAGACTATGAGAGGATGCAGAGAGTGGTGGACTATGAGAGGATGCAGAGAGTGGTGGACTATGAGAGGATGCAGAGAGTGGTTGACTATGAGAGGATGCAGAGAGTGGTAGACAATGAGAGGCCGCAGAAGTGGTGGACTATGAGAGTATGCAGAGAGTGGTGGAGTATGAGAGGATGCAGAGAGTGATGGACTATGAGAGGATGCAGAGAGTGATAGACAATGAGAGGATGCAGAGAGTGGTGGACTATGAGAGGATGCAGAGAGTGGGGGACTATGAGCGGATGCAGAGAGTGGGGGACTATGAGAGGATGCAGAGAGTGATGGACTATGAGAGGATGAAGAGAGTCGGGGATGATGAGAGGCCGCAGAGATTGGGGAACGATGAAAGTATGCAGAGAGGGGTGGACTATGAGAGACCACAGGGAGTGGGGGACGATGAGAGGCCGCAGGGAGTGGGGGACGATGAGATGCCGCAGAGCATGGGGGACGATGAGAGGCTGCAGAAAGTGGGGGACAATGAGAAGATGCATAGAGTGGGGGACTATGAGAGGATGCAGAGAGTGGGGGTCTCTGAGAGGATGCAGAGAGTGGGGGACTATGAGAGGATGCAGAGAGTGATGGACTATGAGAGGATGCAGAGAGTGGTGGACTATGAGAGGATGCAGAGAGTGGTGGAGTATGAGAGGATGCAGAGAGTGGTGGACTATGAGAGGATGCAGAGAGTCATGGACTATGAGAGGATGCAGAGAGTGATGGACTTTGAGAGGATGCAGAGAGTGGGGGACTATGAGAGGATGCAGAGAGTGATGGAATTTGAGAGGATGCAGATAGTGGGGGATGAAGAGAGGCCGCAGAGTTTGGGGGACGATGAGAGTATGCAGAGAGTTGTGGACTATGAGAGACCACAGGGAGTGGGGGATGATGAGAGGCCGCAGGGAGTGGGGGACGATGAGAGGCTGCAGAGAGTGGGGGACGATGAGAGGCTGCCGAGAGTGGCGGACAATGAGAAGATGCAGAGAGTGGGGGACTATGAGAAGATGCAGAGAGTGGTTGTCTATGAGAGGATGCAGAGAGTGATTGACTATGAGAGGCCGCAGAGAGTGATGGACTATGAGAGGATGCAGAGAGTGATGGAGTATGAGAGCATGCAGAGTGTGGGGGACTATGAGAGGACGCAGAGAGTGGTGGACTATGAGAGGATGCCGAGAGTGGTGGACTATGAGAGGATGCAGAGAGTGGGGGACTATGAGAGGATGCAGAGAGTGATGGACTATGAGAGGATGCAGAGTGTGGGGGACTATGAGAGGATGCAGAGAGTATCGGACTATGAGATGATGCAGAGAGTGGGGGACTATGAGAGGATGCAGAGAGTGGGGGACTATGAGAGGATGCAGAGAGTGGTGGACTATGACAGGATGCAGAGAGTGGGGGACTATGAGAGGATGCAGAGAGTGGGGGCTATGAGAGGATGCAGAGATTGATATACTATGAGAGGATGCAGAGAGTGGGGGATGAAGAGAGGCCGCAGAGTTTGGGGGACGATGAGAGTATGCAGAGAGTTGTGGACTATGAGAGACCACAGGGAGTGGGGGACGATGAGAGGCCGCAGGGAGTGGGGGACGATGAGAGGCTGCAGAGAGTGGGGGACGATGAGAGGCTGCCGAGAGTGGCGGACAATGAGAAGATGCAGAGAGTGGGGGACTATGAGAAGATGCAGAGAGTGGTGGACTATGAGAGGATGCAGAGAGTGATTGACTATGAGAGGCCGCAGAGAGTGATGGACTATGAGAGGATGCAGAGAGTGATGGAGTATGAGAGCATGCAGAGTGTGGGGGACTATGAGAGGACGCAGAGAGTGGTGGACTATGAGAGGATGCCGAGAGTGGTGGACTATGAGAGGATGCAGAGAGTGGGGGACTATGAGAGGATGCAGAGAGTGATGGACTATGAGAGGATGCAGAGTGTGGGGGAGTATGAGAGGATGCAGAGAGTATCGGACTATGAGATGATGCAGAGAGTGGGGGACTATGAGAGGATGCAGAGAGTGGGGGACTATGAGAGGATGCAGAGAGTGGTGGACTATGACAGGATGCAGAGAGTGGGGGACTATGAGAGGATGCAGAGAGTGGGGGACTATGAGAGGATGCAGAGTGTGATGGACTATGAGAGGATGCCGAGAGTGATGGACTATGAGAGGATGCAGAGAGTGGGGGACTATGAGAGGACGCAGAGAGTGGTGGACTATGAGAGGATGCAGAGAGTGGTGGACTATGAGAGGATGCAGAGAGTGGGGGACTATGAGAGGATGCAGAGAGTGGTGGACTATGAGATGATGCAGAGAGTGGGGGACTATGAGAGGATGCAGAGAGTGGGGGACTATGAGAGGATGCAGAGAGTGGTGGACTATGACAGGATGCAGAGAGTGGGGGACTATGAGAGGATGCAGAGAGTGGGGGACTATGAGAGGATGAAGAGAGTGGGGGACTTTGAGAGGATGCAGAGTTTGATGGACTATGAGAGGATGCAGAGAGTCGTGGACTATGAGAGGATGCACAGAGTGATGGACTATGAGAGGATGCAGAGAGTGGTGGACTATGAGAGGATGCAGAGAGTGGTGGAGTATGAGAGGATGCAGAGAGTGGTGGACTATGAGAGGATGCAGAGAGTGGTGGACTATGAGAGGATGCAGAGAGTCATGGACTATGAGAGGATGCAGAGAGTGATGGACTTTGAGAGAATGCAGAGAGTGGGGGACTATGAGAGGATGCAGAGAGTGATGGACTTTGAGAGGATGCAGAGAGTGGGGGCTATGAGAGGATGCAGAGAGTGATATACTATGAGAGGATGCAGAGAGTGGGGGATGATGAGAGGCTGCAGAAATTGGGGGACGATGAGAGTATGCAGAGAGTGGTGGACTATGAGAGACCACAGGGAGTGGGGGACGATGAGAGGACGCAGGGAGTGGGGGACGATGAGAGGCTGCAGAGAGTGGGGGACTATGAGAGGATGCAGAGTGTGGGGGAGTATGAGAGGATGCAGAGAGTATCGGACTATGAGATGATGCAGAGAGTGGGGGACTATGAGAGGATGCAGAGAGTGGGGGACTATGAGAGGATGCAGAGAGTGGTGGACTATGACAGGATGCAGAGAGTGGGGGACTATGAGAGGATGCAGAGAGTGGGGGACTATGAGAGGATGCAGAGTGTGATGGACTATGAGAGGATGCCGAGAGTGATGGACTATGAGAGGATGCAGAGAGTGGGGGACTATGAGAGGACGCAGAGAGTGGTGGACTATGAGAGGATGCAGAGAGTGGTGGACTATGAGAGGATGCAGAGAGTGGGGGACTATGAGAGGATGCAGAGAGTGGTGGACTATGAGATGATGCAGAGAGTGGGGGACTATGAGAGGATGCAGAGAGTGGGGGACTATGAGAGGATGCAGAGAGTGGTGGACTATGACAGGATGCAGAGAGTGGGGGACTATGAGAGGATGCAGAGAGTGGGGGACTATGAGAGGATGAAGAGAGTGGGGGACTTTGAGAGGATGCAGAGTTTGATGGACTATGAGAGGATGCAGAGAGTCGTGGACTATGAGAGGATGCACAGAGTGATGGACTATGAGAGGATGCAGAGAGTGGTGGACTATGAGAGGATGCAGAGAGTGGTGGAGTATGAGAGGATGCAGAGAGTGGTGGACTATGAGAGGATGCAGAGAGTGGTGGACTATGAGAGGATGCAGAGAGTCATGGACTATGAGAGGATGCAGAGAGTGATGGACTTTGTGAGAATGCAGAGAGTGGGGGACTATGAGAGGATGCAGAGAGTGATGGACTTTGAGAGGATGCAGAGAGTGGGGGCTATGAGAGGATGCAGAGAGTGATATACTATGAGAGGATGCAGAGAGTGGGGGATGATGAGAGGCTGCAGAAATTGGGGGACGATGAGAGTATGCAGAGAGTGGTGGACTATGAGAGACCACAGGGAGTGGGGGACGATGAGAGGACGCAGGGAGTGGGGGACGATGAGAGGCTGCAGAGAGTGGGGGACGATGAGAGGCTGCAGAGAGTGGTGGACTATGAGAATATGCAGAGAGTGGGGACAATGAGAGGCCTCAGAGAGTGGTGGACTATGAGAGGCCACAGAGAGTGGTGGACTATGAGAGGATGCAGAGAGTGGGGGACTATGAGAGGCCTCAGAGAGTGGTGGACTATGACAGGATGCAGAGAGTGGGGGACTATGAGAGGATGCAGAGAGTGGGGGACTATGAGAGGATGCAGAGTGTGATGGACTATGAGAGGATGCCGAGAGTGATGGACTATGAGAGGATGCAGAGAGTGGGGGACTATGAGAGGATGCAGAGAGTGATTTACTATGAGAGGATGCAGAGAGTGGTGGACAATGAGAGGCCGCAGAGAGTGGGGGACTATGAGAGGATGCAGAGAGTGATGGACTATGAGAGGATGCAGAGAGTGGGGGACGATGAGAGTATGCTGAGAGTGGTGGACTATGAGAGGATGCCGAGAGTGATGGACTATGAGAGGATGCAGAGAGTGGGGGACTATGAGAGGATGCAGAGAGTGATGGACTATGAGAGGATGTAGAGTGTGGTGGACAATGAGAGGCCGCAGAGAGTCGTGGACTATGAGAGTATGCAGAGTGGTGGAGTATTAGAGGAAGCAGAGTGTGATTGACTATGAGAGGATGCAGAGAGTCGTGGACTATGAGAGGATGCAGAGAGTGATGGACTATGAGAGGATGCAGAGAGTGGTGGACTATGAGAGGATGCAGAGAGTGGTGGACTATGAGAGGATGCAGAGAGTGATGGACTATGAGAGGATGCAGAGAGTGGTGGACTATGAGAGGATACAGAGAGTGGTGGACAATGTGAGGCCGCAGAGAGTGGTGGACTATGAGAGTATGCAGAGAGTGGTGGAGTATGAGAGGATGCAGAGAGTGATGGACTATGAGAGGATGCAGAGAGTGATAGACTATGAGAGGATGCAGAGAGTGGTGGACTATGAGAGGATGCAGAGAGTGGTGGACTATGAGAGGATGCAGAGAGTGGGGACTATGAGAGGATGCAGAGAATGGTTGACTATGAGAGGATGCAGAGAGTGGTAGACAATGAGAGGCCGCAGAAGTGGTGGACTATGAGAGTATGCAGAGAGTGGTGGAGTATGAGAGGATGCAGAGAGTGATGGACTATGAGAGGATGCAGAGAGTGATAGACAATGAGAGGATGCAGAGAGTGGTGGACTATGAGAGGATGCAGAGAGTGGGGGACTATGAGCGGATGCAGAGAGTGGGGGACTATGAGAGGATGCAGAGAGTGATGGACTATGAGAGGATGAAGAGAGTCGGGGATGATGAGAGGCCGCAGAGATTGGGGAACGATGAAAGTATGCAGAGAGGGGTGGACTATGAGAGACCACAGGGAGTGGGGGACGATGAGAGGCCGCAGGGAGTGGGGGACGATGAGATGCCGCAGAGCATGGGGGACGATGAGAGGCTGCAGAGAGTGGGGGACAATGAGAAGATGCATAGAGTGGGGGACTATGAGAGGATGCAGAGAGTGGGGGTCTCTGAGAGGATGCAGAGAGTGGGGGACTATGAGAGGATGCAGAGAGTGATGGACTATGAGAGGATGCAGAGAGTGGTGGACTATGAGAGGATGCAGAGAGTGGTGGAGTATGAGAGGATGCAGAGAGTGGTGGACTATGAGAGGATGCAGAGAGTCATGGACTATGAGAGGATGCAGAGAGTGATGGACTTTGAGAGGATGCAGAGAGTGGGGGACTATGAGAGGATGCAGAGAGTGATGGAATTTGAGAGGATGCAGATAGTGGGGGATGAAGAGAGGCCGCAGAGTTTGGGGGACGAAGAGAGTATGCAGAGAGTTGTGGACTATGAGAGACCACAGGGAGTGGGGGATGATGAGAGGCCGCAGGGAGTGGGGGACGATGAGAGGCTGCAGAGAGTGGGGGACGATGAGAGGCTGCCGAGAGTGGCGGACAATGAGAAGATGCAGAGAGTGGGGGACTATGAGAAGATGCAGAGAGTGGTTGTCTATGAGAGGATGCAGAGAGTGATTGACTATGAGAGGCCGCAGAGAGTGATGGACTATGAGAGGATGCAGAGAGTGATGGAGTATGAGAGCATGCAGAGTGTGGGGGACTATGAGAGGACGCAGAGAGTGGTGGACTATGAGAGGATGCCGAGAGTGGTGGACTATGAGAGGATGCAGAGAGTGGGGGACTATGAGAGGATGCAGAGAGTGATGGACTATGAGAGGATGCAGAGTGTGGGGGACTATGAGAGGATGCAGAGAGTGGGGGACTATGAGAGGATGCAGAGAGTGGGGGACTATGAGAGGATGCAGAGAGTGGTGGACTATGACAGGATGCAGAGAGTGGGGGACTATGAGAGGATGCAGAGAGTGGGGGCTATGAGAGGATGCAGAGATTGATATACTATGAGAGGATGCGGAGAGTGGGGGATGAAGAGAGGCCGCAGAGTTTGGGGGACGATGAGAGTATGCAGAGAGTTGTGGACTATGAGAGGATGCAGAGAGTGGTGGACTATGAGAGGATGAAGAGAGTGGGGGACTTTGAGAGGATGCAGAGTTTGATGGACTATGAGAGGATGCAGAGAGTCGTGGACTATGAGAGGATGCACAGAGTGATGGACTATGAGAGGATGCAGAGAGTGGTGGACTATGAGAGGATGCAGAGAGTGGTGGAGTATGAGAGGATGCAGAGAGTGGTGGACTATGAGAGGATGCAGAGAGTGGTGGACTATGAGAGGATGCAGAGAGTCATGGACTATGAGAGGATGCAGAGAGTGATGGACTTTGAGAGAATGCAGAGAGTGGGGGACTATGAGAGGATGCAGAGAGTGATGGACTTTGAGAGGATGCAGAGAGTGGGGGCTATGAGAGGATGCAGAGAGTGATATACTATGAGAGGATGCAGAGAGTGGGGGATGATGAGAGGCTGCAGAAATTGGGGGACGATGAGAGTATGCAGAGAGTGGTGGACTATGAGAGACCACAGGGAGTGGGGGACGATGAGAGGACGCAGGGAGTGGGGGACGATGAGAGGCTGCAGAGAGTGGGGGACGATGAGAGGCTGCAGAGATTGGGGGACAATGAGAAGATGCAGAGAGTGGGGGACTATGAGAGGTTGCAAAGAGTGGTGGACTATGAGAATATGCAGAGAGTGGGGACAATGAGAGGCCTCAGAGAGTGGTGGACTATGAGAGGCCACAGAGAGTGGTGGACTATGAGAGGATGCAGAGAGTGGGGGACTATGAGAGGATGCAGAGAGTGGTGGACTATGACAGGATGCAGAGAGTGGGGGACTATGAGAGGATGCAGAGAGTGGGGGACTATGAGAGGATGCAGAGTGTGATGGACTATGAGAGGATGCCGAGAGTGATGGACTATGAGAGGATGCAGAGAGTGGGGGACTATGAGAGGATGCAGAGAGTGATTTACTATGAGAGGATGCAGAGAGTGGTGGACAATGAGAGGCCGCAGAGAGTGGGGGACTATGAGAGGATGCAGAGAGTGATGGACTATGAGAGGATGCAGAGAGTGGGGGACGATGAGAGTATGCTGGGAGTGGTGGACTATGAGAGGATGCCGAGAGTGATGGACTATGAGAGGATGCAGAGAGTGGGGGACTATGAGAGGATGCAGAGAGTGATGGACTATGAGAGGATGTAGAGTGTGGTGGACAATGAGAGGCCGCAGAGAGTCGTGGACTATGAGAGTATGCAGAGTGGTGGAGTATTAGAGGAAGCAGAGTGTGATTGACTATGAGAGGATGCAGAGAGTCGTGGACTATGAGAGGATGCAGAGAGTGATGGACTATGAGGGGATGCAGAGAGTGGTGGACTATGAGAGGATGCAGAGAGTGGTGGACTATGAGAGGATGCAGAGAGTGATGGACTATGAGAGGATGCAGAGAGTGGTGGACTATGAGAGGATACAGAGAGTGGTGGACAATGTGAGGCCGCAGAGAGTGGTGGACTATGAGAGGATGCAGAGAGTGATAGACTATGAGAGGATGCAGAGAGTGGTGGACTATGAGAGGATGCAGAGAGTGATAGACTATGAGAGGATGCAGAGAGTGGTGGACTATGAGAGGATGCAGAGAGTGGTGGACTATGAGAGGATGCAGAGAGTGGGGACTATGAGAGGATGCAGAGAATGGTTGACTATGAGAGGATGCAGAGAGTGGTAGACAATGAGAGGCCGCAGAAGTGGTGGACTATGAGAGTATGCAGAGAGTGGTGGAGTATGAGAGGATGCAGAGAGTGATGGACTATGACAGGATGCAGAGAGTGGTGGACTATGACAGGATGCAGAGAGTGGGGGACTATGAGAGGATGCAGAGAGTGGGGGACTATGAGAGGATGCAGAGTGTGATGGACTATGAGAGGATGCCGAGAGTGATGGACTATGAGAGGATGCAGAGAGTGGGGGACTATGAGAGGACGCAGAGAGTGGTGGACTATGAGAGGATGCAGAGAGTGGTGGACTATGAGAGGATGCAGAGAGTGGGGGACTATGAGAGGATGCAGAGAGTGGTGGACTATGAGATGATGCAGAGAGTGGGGGACTATGAGAGGATGCAGAGAGTGGGGGACTATGAGAGGATGCAGAGAGTGGTGGACTATGACAGGATGCCGAGAGTGGGGGACTATGAGAGGATGCAGAGAGTGGGGGACTATGAGAGGATGAAGAGAGTGGGGGACTTTGAGAGGATGCAGAGTTTGATGGACTATGAGAGGATGCAGAGAGTCGTGGACTATGAGAGGATGCACAGAGTGATGGACTATGAGAGGATGCAGAGAGTGGTGGACTATGAGAGGATGCAGAGAGTGGTGGAGTATGAGAGGATGCAGAGAGTGGTGGACTATGAGAGGATGCAGAGAGTGGTGGACTATGAGAGGATGCAGAGAGTCATGGACTATGAGAGGATGCAGAGAGTGATGGACTTTGAGAGAATGCAGAGAGTGGGGGACTATGAGAGGATGCAGAGAGTGATGGACTTTGAGAGGATGCAGAGAGTGGGGGCTATGAGAGGATGCAGAGAGTGATATACTATGAGAGGATGCAGAGAGTGGGGGATGATGAGAGGCTGCAGAAATTGGGGGACGATGAGAGTATGCAGAGAGTGGTGGACTATGAGAGACCACAGGGAGTGGGGGACGATGAGAGGACGCAGGGAGTGGGGGACGATGAGAGGCTGCAGAGAGTGGGGGACTATGAGAGGATGCAGAGTGTGGGGGAGTATGAGAGGATGCAGAGAGTATCGGACTATGAGATGATGCAGAGAGTGGGGGACTATGAGAGGATGCAGAGAGTGGGGGACTATGAGAGGATGCAGAGAGTGGTGGACTATGACAGGATGCAGAGAGTGGGGGACTATGAGAGGATGCAGAGAGTGGGGGACTATGAGAGGATGCAGAGTGTGATGGACTATGAGAGGATGCCGAGAGTGATGGACTATGAGAGGATGCAGAGAGTGGGGGACTATGAGAGGACGCAGAGAGTGGTGGACTATGAGAGGATGCAGAGAGTGGTGGACTATGAGAGGATGCAGAGAGTGGGGGACTATGAGAGGATGCAGAGAGTGGTGGACTATGAGATGATGCAGAGAGTGGGGGACTATGAGAGGATGCAGAGAGTGGGGGACTATGAGAGGATGCAGAGAGTGGTGGACTATGACAGGATGCAGAGAGTGGGGGACTATGAGAGGATGCAGAGAGTGGGGGACTATGAGAGGATGAAGAGAGTGGGGGACTTTGAGAGGATGCAGAGTTTGATGGACTATGAGAGGATGCAGAGAGTCGTGGACTATGAGAGGATGCACAGAGTGATGGACTATGAGAGGATGCAGAGAGTGGTGGACTATGAGAGGATGCAGAGAGTGGTGGAGTATGAGAGGATGCAGAGAGTGGTGGACTATGAGAGGATGCAGAGAGTGGTGGACTATGAGAGGATGCAGAGAGTCATGGACTATGAGAGGATGCAGAGAGTGATGGACTTTGTGAGAATGCAGAGAGTGGGGGACTATGAGAGGATGCAGAGAGTGATGGACTTTGAGAGGATGCAGAGAGTGGGGGCTATGAGAGGATGCAGAGAGTGATATACTATGAGAGGATGCAGAGAGTGGGGGATGATGAGAGGCTGCAGAAATTGGGGGACGATGAGAGTATGCAGAGAGTGGTGGACTATGAGAGACCACAGGGAGTGGGGGACGATGAGAGGACGCAGGGAGTGGGGGACGATGAGAGGCTGCAGAGAGTGGGGGACGATGAGAGGCTGCAGAGAGTGGTGGACTATGAGAATATGCAGAGAGTGGGGACAATGAGAGGCCTCAGAGAGTGGTGGACTATGAGAGGCCACAGAGAGTGGTGGACTATGAGAGGATGCAGAGAGTGGGGGACTATGAGAGGCCTCAGAGAGTGGTGGACTATGACAGGATGCAGAGAGTGGGGGACTATGAGAGGATGCAGAGAGTGGGGGACTATGAGAGGATGCAGAGTGTGATGGACTATGAGAGGATGCCGAGAGTGATGGACTATGAGAGGATGCAGAGAGTGGGGGACTATGAGAGGATGCAGAGAGTGATTTACTATGAGAGGATGCAGAGAGTGGTGGACAATGAGAGGCCGCAGAGAGTGGGGGACTATGAGAGGATGCAGAGAGTGATGGACTATGAGAGGATGCAGAGAGTGGGGGACGATGAGAGTATGCTGAGAGTGGTGGACTATGAGAGGATGCCGAGAGTGATGGACTATGAGAGGATGCAGAGAGTGGGGGACTATGAGAGGATGCAGAGAGTGATGGACTATGAGAGGATGTAGAGTGTGGTGGACAATGAGAGGCCGCAGAGAGTCGTGGACTATGAGAGTATGCAGAGTGGTGGAGTATTAGAGGAAGCAGAGTGTGATTGACTATGAGAGGATGCAGAGAGTCGTGGACTATGAGAGGATGCAGAGAGTGATGGACTATGAGAGGATGCAGAGAGTGGTGGACTATGAGAGGATGCAGAGAGTGGTGGACTATGAGAGGATGCAGAGAGTGATGGACTATGAGAGGATGCAGAGAGTGGTGGACTATGAGAGGATACAGAGAGTGGTGGACAATGTGAGGCCGCAGAGAGTGGTGGACTATGAGAGTATGCAGAGAGTGGTGGAGTATGAGAGGATGCAGAGAGTGATGGACTATGAGAGGATGCAGAGAGTGATAGACTATGAGAGGATGCAGAGAGTGGTGGACTATGAGAGGATGCAGAGAGTGGTGGACTATGAGAGGATGCAGAGAGTGGGGACTATGAGAGGATGCAGAGAATGGTTGACTATGAGAGGATGCAGAGAGTGGTAGACAATGAGAGGCCGCAGAAGTGGTGGACTATGAGAGTATGCAGAGAGTGGTGGAGTATGAGAGGATGCAGAGAGTGATGGACTATGAGAGGATGCAGAGAGTGATAGACAATGAGAGGATGCAGAGAGTGGTGGACTATGAGAGGATGCAGAGAGTGGGGGACTATGAGCGGATGCAGAGAGTGGGGGACTATGAGAGGATGCAGAGAGTGATGGACTATGAGAGGATGAAGAGAGTCGGGGATGATGAGAGGCCGCAGAGATTGGGGAACGATGAAAGTATGCAGAGAGGGGTGGACTATGAGAGACCACAGGGAGTGGGGGACGATGAGAGGCCGCAGGGAGTGGGGGACGATGAGATGCCGCAGAGCATGGGGGACGATGAGAGGCTGCAGAGAGTGGGGGACAATGAGAAGATGCATAGAGTGGGGGACTATGAGAGGATGCAGAGAGTGGGGGTCTCTGAGAGGATGCAGAGAGTGGGGGACTATGAGAGGATGCAGAGAGTGATGGACTATGAGAGGATGCAGAGAGTGGTGGACTATGAGAGGATGCAGAGAGTGGTGGAGTATGAGAGGATGCAGAGAGTGGTGGACTATGAGAGGATGCAGAGAGTCATGGACTATGAGAGGATGCAGAGAGTGATGGACTTTGAGAGGATGCAGAGAGTGGGGGACTATGAGAGGATGCAGAGAGTGATGGAATTTGAGAGGATGCAGATAGTGGGGGATGAAGAGAGGCCGCAGAGTTTGGGGGACGAAGAGAGTATGCAGAGAGTTGTGGACTATGAGAGACCACAGGGAGTGGGGGATGATGAGAGGCCGCAGGGAGTGGGGGACGATGAGAGGCTGCAGAGAGTGGGGGACGATGAGAGGCTGCCGAGAGTGGCGGACAATGAGAAGATGCAGAGAGTGGGGGACTATGAGAAGATGCAGAGAGTGGTTGTCTATGAGAGGATGCAGAGAGTGATTGACTATGAGAGGCCGCAGAGAGTGATGGACTATGAGAGGATGCAGAGAGTGATGGAGTATGAGAGCATGCAGAGTGTGGGGGACTATGAGAGGACGCAGAGAGTGGTGGACTATGAGAGGATGCCGAGAGTGGTGGACTATGAGAGGATGCAGAGAGTGGGGGACTATGAGAGGATGCAGAGAGTGATGGACTATGAGAGGATGCAGAGTGTGGGGGACTATGAGAGGATGCAGAGAGTGGGGGACTATGAGAGGATGCAGAGAGTGGGGGACTATGAGAGGATGCAGAGAGTGGTGGACTATGACAGGATGCAGAGAGTGGGGGACTATGAGAGGATGCAGAGAGTGGGGGCTATGAGAGGATGCAGAGATTGATATACTATGAGAGGATGCGGAGAGTGGGGGATGAAGAGAGGCCGCAGAGTTTGGGGGACGATGAGAGTATGCAGAGAGTTGTGGACTATGAGAGGATGCAGAGAGTGGTGGACTATGAGAGGATGAAGAGAGTGGGGGACTTTGAGAGGATGCAGAGTTTGATGGACTATGAGAGGATGCAGAGAGTCGTGGACTATGAGAGGATGCACAGAGTGATGGACTATGAGAGGATGCAGAGAGTGGTGGACTATGAGAGGATGCAGAGAGTGGTGGAGTATGAGAGGATGCAGAGAGTGGTGGACTATGAGAGGATGCAGAGAGTGGTGGACTATGAGAGGATGCAGAGAGTCATGGACTATGAGAGGATGCAGAGAGTGATGGACTTTGAGAGAATGCAGAGAGTGGGGGACTATGAGAGGATGCAGAGAGTGATGGACTTTGAGAGGATGCAGAGAGTGGGGGCTATGAGAGGATGCAGAGAGTGATATACTATGAGAGGATGCAGAGAGTGGGGGATGATGAGAGGCTGCAGAAATTGGGGGACGATGAGAGTATGCAGAGAGTGGTGGACTATGAGAGACCACAGGGAGTGGGGGACGATGAGAGGACGCAGGGAGTGGGGGACGATGAGAGGCTGCAGAGAGTGGGGGACGATGAGAGGCTGCAGAGATTGGGGGACAATGAGAAGATGCAGAGAGTGGGGGACTATGAGAGGTTGCAAAGAGTGGTGGACTATGAGAATATGCAGAGAGTGGGGACAATGAGAGGCCTCAGAGAGTGGTGGACTATGAGAGGCCACAGAGAGTGGTGGACTATGAGAGGATGCAGAGAGTGGGGGACTATGAGAGGATGCAGAGAGTGGTGGACTATGACAGGATGCAGAGAGTGGGGGACTATGAGAGGATGCAGAGAGTGGGGGACTATGAGAGGATGCAGAGTGTGATGGACTATGAGAGGATGCCGAGAGTGATGGACTATGAGAGGATGCAGAGAGTGGGGGACTATGAGAGGATGCAGAGAGTGATTTACTATGAGAGGATGCAGAGAGTGGTGGACAATGAGAGGCCACAGAGAGTGGGGGACTATGAGAGGATGCA
The DNA here is from genome assembly GCF_048418815.1 of Hemitrygon akajei. Lineage (NCBI taxonomy): Eukaryota > Metazoa > Chordata > Chondrichthyes > Myliobatiformes > Dasyatidae > Hemitrygon > Hemitrygon akajei. The sequence continues at coordinate 101,755,682 of NC_133128.1, read as the reverse complement.
GAGAGTGATGGACTATGAGAGGATGCAGAGAGTGGGGGACGATGAGAGTATGCTGGGAGTGGTGGACTATGAGAGGATGCCGAGAGTGATGGACTATGAGAGGATGCAGAGAGTGGGGGACTATGAGAGGATGCAGAGAGTGATGGACTATGAGAGGATGTAGAGTGTGGTGGACAATGAGAGGCCGCAGAGAGTCGTGGACTATGAGAGTATGCAGAGTGGTGGAGTATTAGAGGAAGCAGAGTGTGATTGACTATGAGAGGATGCAGAGAGTCGTGGACTATGAGAGGATGCAGAGAGTGATGGACTATGAGGGGATGCAGAGAGTGGTGGACTATGAGAGGATGCAGAGAGTGGTGGACTATGAGAGGATGCAGAGAGTGATGGACTATGAGAGGATGCAGAGAGTGGTGGACTATGAGAGGATACAGAGAGTGGTGGACAATGTGAGGCCGCAGAGAGTGGTGGACTATGAGAGTATGCAGAGAGTGGTGGAGTATGAGAGGATGCAGAGAGTGATGGACTATGAGAGGATGCAGAGAGTGATAGACTATGAGAGGATGCAGAGAGTGGTGGACTATGAGAGGATGCAGAGAGTGGTGGACTATGAGAGGATGCAGAGAGTGGGGACTATGAGAGGATGCAGAGAATGGTTGACTATGAGAGGATGCAGAGAGTGGTAGACAATGAGAGGCCGCAGAAGTGGTGGACTATGAGAGTATGCAGAGAGTGGTGGAGTATGAGAGGATGCAGAGAGTGATGGACTATGAGAGGATGCAGAGAGTGATAGACAATGAGAGGATGCAGAGAGTGGTGGACTATGAGAGGATGCAGAGAGTGGGGGACTATGAGCGGATGCAGAGAGTGGGGGACTATGAGAGGATGCAGAGAGTGATGGACTATGAGAGGATGCAGAGAGTCGGGGATGATGAGAGGCCGCAGAGATTGGGGAACGATGAAAGTATGCAGAGAGGGGTGGACTATGAGAGACCACAGGGAGTGGGGGACGATGAGAGGCCGCAGGGAGTGGGGGACGATGAGATGCCGCAGAGCATGGGGGACGATGAGAGGCTGCAGAGAGTGGGGGACAATGAGAAGATGCATAGAGTGGGGGACTATGAGAGGATGCAGAGAGTGGGGGTCTCTGAGAGGATGCAGAGAGTGGGGGACTATGAGAGGATGCAGAGAGTGATGGACTATGAGAGGATGCAGAGAGTGGTGGACTATGAGAGGATGCAGAGAGTGGTGGAGTATGAGAGGATGCAGAGAGTGGTGGACTATGAGAGGATGCAGAGAGTCATGGACTATGAGAGGATGCAGAGAGTGATGGACTTTGAGAGGATGCAGAGAGTGGGGGACTATGAGAGGATGCAGAGAGTGATGGAATTTGAGAGGATGCAGATAGTGGGGGATGAAGAGAGGCCGCAGAGTTTGGGGGACGATGAGAGTATGCAGAGAGTTGTGGACTATGAGAGACCACAGGGAGTGGGGGATGATGAGAGGCCGCAGGGAGTGGGGGACGATGAGAGGCTGCAGAGAGTGGGGGACGATGAGAGGCTGCCGAGAGTGGCGGACAATGAGAAGATGCAGAGAGTGGGGGACTATGAGAAGATGCAGAGAGTGGTTGTCTATGAGAGGATGCAGAGAGTGATTGACTATGAGAGGCCGCAGAGAGTGATGGACTATGAGAGGATGCAGAGAGTGATGGAGTATGAGAGCATGCAGAGTGTGGGGGACTATGAGAGGACGCAGAGAGTGGTGGACTATGAGAGGATGCAGAGAGTGATGGAGTATGAGAGCATGCAGAGTGTGGGGGACTATGAGAGGACGCAGAGAGTGATGGACTATGAGAGGATGCAGAGAGTGATGGAGTATGAGAGCATGCAGAGTGTGGGGGACTATGAGAGGACGCAGAGAGTGGTGGACTATGAGAGGATGCAGAGAGTATCGGACTATGAGATGATGCAGAGAGTGGGGGACTATGAGAGGATGCAGAGAGTGGGGGACTATGAGAGGATGCAGAGAGTGGTGGACTATGACAGGATGCAGAGAGTGGGGGACTATGAGAGGATGCAGAGAGTGGGGGACTATGAGAGGATGCAGAGTGTGATGGACTATGAGAGGATGCCGAGAGTGATGGACTATGAGAGGATGCAGAGAGTGGGGGACTATGAGAGGACGCAGAGAGTGGTGGACTATGAGAGGATGCAGAGAGTGGTGGACTATGAGAGGATGCAGAGAGTGGGGGACTATGAGAGGATGCAGAGAGTGATGGACTATGAGAGGATGCAGAGTGTGGGGGACTATGAGAGGATGCAGAGAGTATCGGACTATGAGATGATGCAGAGAGTGGGGGACAATGAGAGGATGCAGAGAGTGGGGGACTATGAGAGGATGCAGAGAGTGGTGGACTATGACAGGATGCAGAGAGTGGGGGACTATGAGAGGATGCAGAGAGTGGGGGACTATGAGAGGATGCAGAGTGTGATGGACTATGAGAGGATGCCAAGAGTGATGGACTATGAGAGGATGCAGAGAGTGGGGGACTATGAGAGGATGCAGAGTGTGATGGACTATGAGAGGATGCAGAGAGTGGTGGACAATGAGAGGCCGCAGAGAGTGGGGGACTATGAGTGGATGCAGAGAGTGATATACTATGAGAGGATGCAGAAAGTGGGGGACTATAAGAGGATGCAGAGCTTGATGGACTATGAGAGGCCACAGAGAGTGGGGGATGATGAGAGGCTGCAGAGATTGGGGGACGATTAGAGTATGCAGAGAGTGGTGGACTATGAGAGGATGCCGAGAGTGATGGACTATGAGAGGATGCAGAGAGTGGGGGACTATGAGAGGATGCAGAGAGTGATGGACTATGAGAGGATGTAGAGAGTGGTGGACAATGAGAGGCCGCAGAGAGTCGTGGACAATGAGAGTATGCAGAGTGGTGGAGTATGAGAGGATGCAGAGAGTGATGGACTATGAGAGGATGCAGAGAGTCGTGGACTATGAGAGGATGCAGAGAGTGATGGACTATGAGAGGATGCAGAGAGTGGTGGACTATGAGAGGATGCAGAGAGTGGTGGACTGTGAGAGGATGCAGAGCGTGGGGGACTATGAGAGGATGCAGAGAGTGGTGGACTATGAGAGGATGCAGAGAGTGGGGGACTATGAGAGGATGCAGAGAGTGGGGACTATGAGAGGATGCAGAGAATGGTTGACTATGAGAGTATGCAGAGAGTGGTGGAGTATGAGAGGATGCAGAGAGTGGTCGAGTATGAGAGGATGCAGAGAGTGGTGGACTATGAGAGGATGCAGAGAGTCATGGACTATGAGAGGATGAAGAGAGTGATGGACTATGAGAGGATGCAGAGAGTGATGGAATTTGAGAGGATGCAGATAGTGGGGGCTATGAGAGGATGCAGAGATTGATATACTATGAGAGGATGCAGAGAGTGGGGGATGAAGAGAGGCCGCAGAGTTTGGGGGACGATGAGAGTATGCAGAGAGTTGTGGACTATGAGAGACCACAGGGAGTGGGGGATGATGAGAGGCCGCAGGGAGTGGGGGACGATGAGAGGCTGCAGAGAGTGGGGGACGATGAGAGGCTGCCGAGAGTGGCGGACAATGAGAAGATGCAGAGAGTGGGGGTCTATGAGAAGATGCAGAGAGTGGTGGACTATGAGAGGATGCAGAGAGTGATTGACTATGAGAGGCCGCAGAGAGTGATGGACTATGAGAGGATGCAGAGAGTGATGGAGTATGAGAGCATGCAGAGTGTGGGGGACTATGAGAGGACGCAGAGAGTGGTGGACTATGAGAGGATGCAGAGAGTGGTGGACTATGAGAGGATGCAGAGAGTGATGGACTATGAGAGGATGCAGAGTGTGGGGGACTATGAGAGGATGCAGAGAGTATCGGACTATGAGATGATGCAGAGAGTGGGGGACTATGAGAGGATGCAGAGAGTGGGGGACTATGAGAGGATGCAGAGAGTGGTGGACTATGACAGAATGCAGAGAGTGGGGGACTATGAGAGGATGCAGAGAGTGGGGGACTATGAGAGGATGCAGAGTGTGATGGACTATGAGAGGATGCCGAGAGTGATGGACTATGAGAGGATGCAGAGAGTGGGGGACTATGAGAGGACGCAGAGAGTGGTGGACTATGAGAGGATGCAGAGAGTGGAGGACTATGAGAGGATGCAGAGAGTGGGGGACTATGAGAGGATGCAGAGAGTGATGGACTATGAGAGGATGCAGAGTGTGGGGGACTATGAGAGGATGCAGAGAGTATCGGACTATGAGATGATGCAGAGAGTGGGGGACTATGAGAGGATGCAGAGAGTGGGGGACTATGAGAGGATGCAGAGAGTGGTGGACTATGACAGGATGCAGAGAGTGGGGGACTATGAGAGGATGCAGAGAGTGGGGGACTATGAGAGGATGAAGAGAGTGGGGGACTTTGAGAGGATGCAGAGTTTGATGGACTATGAGAGGATGCAGAGAGTCGTGGACTATGAGAGGATGCACAGAGTGATGGACTATGAGAGGATGCAGAGAGTGGTGGACTATGAGAGGATGCAGAGAGTGGTGGAGTATGAGAGGATGCAGAGAGTGGTGGACTATGAGAGGATGCAGAGAGTGGTGGACTATGAGAGGATGCAGAGAGTCATGGACTATGAGAGGATGCAGAGAGTGATGGACTTTGAGAGAATGCAGAGAGTGGGGGACTATGAGAGGATGCAGAGAGTGATGGACTTTGAGAGGATGCAGAGAGTGGGGGCTATGAGAGGATGCAGAGAGTGATATACTATGAGAGGATGCAGAGAGTGGGGGATGATGAGAGGCTGCAGAAATTGGGGGACGATGAGAGTATGCAGAGAGTGGTGGACTATGAGAGACCACAGGGAGTGGGGGACGATGAGAGGCTGCAGAGAGTGGGGGACGATGAGAGGCTGCAGAGATTGGGGGACAATGAGAAGATGCAGAGAGTGGGGGACTATGAGAGGTTGCAAAGAGTGGTGGACTATGAGAATATGCAGAGAGTGGGGACAATGAGAGGCCTCAGAGAGTGGTGGACTATGAGAGGCCACAGAGAGTGGTGTACTATGAGAGGATGCAGAGACTGGGGGATTATGAGAGGATGCAGAGAGTGGTGGACTATGACAGGATGCAGGGAGTGGGGGACTATGAGAGGATGCAGAGAGTGGGGGACTATGAGAGGATGCAGAATGTGATGGACTATGAGAGGATGCCGAGAGTGATGGACTATGAGAGGATGCAGAGAGTGGGGGACTATGAGAGGATGCAGAGAGTGATTTACTATGAGAGGATGCAGAGAGTGGTGGACAATGAGAGGCCGCAGAGAGTGGGGGACTATGAGAGGATGCAGAGAGTGATGGACTATGAGAGGATGCAGAGAGTGATGGACTATGAGAGGATGCAGAGAGTGGGGGACTATGAGAGGATGCAGAGAGTGATGGACTATGAGAGGATGTAGAGTGTGGTGGACAATGAGAGGCCGCAGAGAGTCGTGGACTATGAGAGTATGCAGAGTGGTGGATTATTAGAGGAAGCAGAGTGTGATTGACTATGAGAGGATGCAGAGAGTCGTGGACTATGAGAGGATGCAGAGAGTGATGGACTATGAGAGGATGCAGAGAGTGGTGGACTATGAGAGGATGCAGAGAGTGGTGGACTATGAGAGGATGCAGAGAGTGATGGACTATGAGAGGATGCAGAGAGTGGTGGACTATGAGAGGATACAGAGAGTGGTGGACAATGTGAGGCCGCCGAGAGTGGTGGACTATGAGAGTATGCAGAGAGTGGTGGAGTATGAGAGGATGCAGAGAGTGATGGACTATGAGAGGATGCAGAGAGTGATAGACTATGAGAGGATGCAGAGAGTGGTGGACTATGAGAGGATGCAGAGAGTGGTGGACTATGAGAGGATGCAGAGAGTGGGGACTATGAGAGGATGCAGAGAATGGTTGACTATGAGAGGATGCAGAGAGTGGTAGACAATGAGAGGCCGCAGAAGTGGTGGACTATGAGAGTATGCAGAGAGTGGTGGAGTATGAGAGGATGCAGAGAGTGATGGACTATGAGAGGATGCAGAGAGTGATAGACTATGAGAGGATGCAGAGAGTGGTGGACTATGAGAGGATGCAGAGAGTGGGGGACTATGAGCGGATGCAGAGAGTGGGGGACTATGAGAGGATGCAGAGAGTGATGGACTATGAGAGGATGCAGAGAGTCGGGGATGATGAGAGGCCGCAGAGATTGGGGAACGATGAAAGTATGCAGAGAGGGGTGGACTATGAGAGACCACAGGGAGTGGGGGACGATGAGAGGCCGCAGGGAGTGGGGGACGATGAGATGCCGCAGAGCGTGGGGGACGATGAGAGGCTGCAGAGAGTGGGGGACAATGAGAAGATGCATAGAGTGGGGGACTATGAGAGGATGCAGAGAGTGGGGGTCTCTGAGAGGATGCAGAGAGTGGGGGACTATGAGAGGATGCAGAGAGTGATGGACTATGAGAGGATGCAGAGAGTGGTGGACTATGAGAGGATGCAGAGAGTGGTGGAGTATGAGAGGATGCAGAGAGTGGTGGATAATGAGAGGATGCAGAGAGTCATGGACTATGAGAGGATGCAGAGAGTGATGGACTTTGAGAGGATGCAGAGAGTGGGGGACTATGAGAGGATGCAGAGAGTGATGGAATTTGAGAGGATGCAGATAGTGGGGGCTATGAGAGGATGCAGAGATTGATATACTATGAGAGGATGCAGAGAGTGGGGGATGAAGAGAGGCCGCAGAGTTTGGGGGACGATGAGAGTATGCAGAGAGTTGTGGACTATGAGAGACCACAGGGAGTGGGGGATGATGAGAGGCCGCAGGGAGTGGGGGACGATGAGAGGCTGCAGAGAGTGGGGGACGATGAGAGGCTGCCGAGAGTGGCGGACAATGAGAAGATGCAGAGAGTGGGGGACTATGAGAAGATGCAGAGAGTGGTGGACTATGAGAGGATGCAGAGAGTGATTGACTATGAGAGGCCGCAGAGAGTGATGGACTATGAGAGGATGCAGAGAGTGATGGAGTATGAGAGCATGCAGAGTGTGGGGGACTATGAGAGGACGCAGAGAGTGGTGGACTATGAGAGGATGCCGAGAGTGGTGGACTATGAGAGGATGCAGAGAGTGGGGGACTATGAGAGGATGCAGAGAGTGATGGACTATGAGAGGATGCAGAGTGTGGGGGACTATGAGAGGATGCAGAGAGTATCGGACTATGAGATGATGCAGAGAGTGGGGGACTATGAGAGGATGCAGAGAGTGGGGGACTATGAGAGGATGCAGAGAGTGGTGGACTATGACAGGATGCAGAGAGTGGGGGACTATGAGAGGATGAAGAGAGTGGGGGACTTTGAGAGGATGCAGAGTTTGATGGACTATGAGAGGATGCAGAGAGTCGTGGACTATGAGAGGATGCACAGAGTGATGGACTATGAGAGGATGCAGAGAGTGGTGGACTATGAGAGGATGCAGAGAGTGGTGGAGTATGAGAGGATGCAGAGAGTGGTGGACTATGAGAGGATGCAGAGAGTGGTGGACTATGAGAGGATGCAGAGAGTCATGGACTATGAGAGGATGCAGAGAGTGATGGACTTTGAGAGAATGCAGAGAGTGGGGGACTATGAGAGGATGCAGAGAGTGATGGACTTTGAGAGGATGCAGAGAGTGGGGGCTATGAGAGGATGCAGAGAGTGATATACTATGAGAGGATGCAGAGAGTGGGGGATGATGAGAGGCTGCAGAAATTGGGGGACGATGAGAGTATGCAGAGAGTGATGGACTTTGAGAGGATGCAGAGAGTGGGGGCTATGAGAGGATGCAGAGAGTGATATACTATGAGAGGACGCAGGGAGTGGGGGACGATGAGAGGCTGCAGAGAGTGGGGGACGATGAGAGGCTGCAGAGATTGGGGGACAATGAGAAGATGCAGAGAGTGGGGGACTATGAGAGGTTGCAAAGAGTGGCGGACTATGAGAATATGCAGAGAGTGGGGACAATGAGAGGCCTCAGAGAGTGGTGGACTATGAGAGGCCACAGAGAGTGGTGTACTATGAGAGGATGCAGAGACTGGGGGATTATGAGAGGATGCAGAGAGTGGTGGACTATGACAGGATGCAGAGAGTGGGGGACTATGAGAGGATGCAGAGAGTGGGGGACTATGAGAGGATGCAGAATGTGATGGACTATGAGAGGATGCCGAGAGTGATGGACTATGAGAGGATGCAGAGAGTGGGGGACTATGAGAGGATGCAGAGAGTGATTTACTATGAGAGGATGCAGAGAGTGGTGGACAATGAGAGGCCGCAGAGAGTGGGGGACTATGAGAGGATGCAGAGAGTGATGGACTATGAGAGGATGCAGAGAGTGATGGACTATGAGAGGATGCAGAGAGTGGGGGACTATGAGAGGATGCAGAGAGTGATGGACTATGAGAGGATGTAGAGTGTGGTGGACAATGAGAGGCCGCAGAGAGTCGTGGACTATGAGAGTATGCAGAGTGGTGGATTATTAGAGGAAGCAGAGTGTGATTGACTATGAGAGGATGCAGAGAGTCGTGGACTATGAGAGGATGCAGAGAGTGATGGACTATGAGAGGATGCAGAGAGTGGTGGACTATGAGAGGATGCAGAGAGTGGTGGACTATGAGAGGATGCAGAGAGTGATGGACTATGAGAGGATGCAGAGAGTGGTGGACTATGAGAGGATACAGAGAGTGGTGGACAATGTGAGGCCGCCGAGAGTGGTGGACTATGAGAGTATGCAGAGAGTGGTGGAGTATGAGAGGATGCAGAGAGTGATGGACTATGAGAGGATGCAGAGAGTGATAGACTATGAGAGGATGCAGAGAGTGGTGGACTATGAGAGGATGCAGAGAGTGGTGGACTATGAGAGGATGCAGAGAGTGGGGACTATGAGAGGATGCAGAGAATGGTTGACTATGAGAGGATGCAGAGAGTGGTAGACAATGAGAGGCCGCAGAAGTGGTGGACTATGAGAGTATGCAGAGAGTGGTGGAGTATGAGAGGATGCAGAGAGTGATGGACTATGAGAGGATGCAGAGAGTGATAGACTATGAGAGGATGCAGAGAGTGGTGGACTATGAGAGGATGCAGAGAGTGGGGGACTATGAGCGGATGCAGAGAGTGGGGGACTATGAGAGGATGCAGAGAGTGATGGACTATGAGAGGATGCAGAGAGTCGGGGATGATGAGAGGCCGCAGAGATTGGGGAACGATGAAAGTATGCAGAGAGGGGTGGACTATGAGAGACCACAGGGAGTGGGGGACGATGAGAGGCCGCAGGGAGTGGGGGACGATGAGATGCCGCAGAGCGTGGGGGACGATGAGAGGCTGCAGAGAGTGGGGGACAATGAGAAGATGCATAGAGTGGGGGACTATGAGAGGATGCAGAGAGTGGGGGTCTCTGAGAGGATGCAGAGAGTGGGGGACTATGAGAGGATGCAGAGAGTGATGGACTATGAGAGGATGCAGAGAGTGGTGGACTATGAGAGGATGCAGAGAGTGGTGGAGTATGAGAGGATGCAGAGAGTGGTGGATAATGAGAGGATGCAGAGAGTCATGGACTATGAGAGGATGCAGAGAGTGATGGACTTTGAGAGGATGCAGAGAGTGGGGGACTATGAGAGGATGCAGAGAGTGATGGAATTTGAGAGGATGCAGATAGTGGGGGCTATGAGAGGATGCAGAGATTGATATACTATGAGAGGATGCAGAGAGTGGGGGATGAAGAGAGGCCGCAGAGTTTGGGGGACGATGAGAGTATGCAGAGAGTTGTGGACTATGAGAGACCACAGGGAGTGGGGGATGATGAGAGGCCGCAGGGAGTGGGGGACGATGAGAGGCTGCAGAGAGTGGGGGACGATGAGAGGCTGCCGAGAGTGGCGGACAATGAGAAGATGCAGAGAGTGGGGGACTATGAGAAGATGCAGAGAGTGGTGGACTATGAGAGGATGCAGAGAGTGATTGACTATGAGAGGCCGCAGAGAGTGATGGACTATGAGAGGATGCAGAGAGTGATGGAGTATGAGAGCATGCAGAGTGTGGGGGACTATGAGAGGACGCAGAGAGTGGTGGACTATGAGAGGATGCCGAGAGTGGTGGACTATGAGAGGATGCAGAGAGTGGGGGACTATGAGAGGATGCAGAGAGTGATGGACTATGAGAGGATGCAGAGTGTGGGGGACTATGAGAGGATGCAGAGAGTATCGGACTATGAGATGATGCAGAGAGTGGGGGACTATGAGAGGATGCAGAGAGTGGGGGACTATGAGAGGATGCAGAGAGTGGTGGACTATGACAGGATGCAGAGAGTGGGGGACTATGAGAGAATGCAGAGAGTGGGGGACTATGAGAGGATGCAGAGTGTGATGGACTATGAGAGGATGCCGAGAGTGATGGACTATGAGAGGATGCAGAGAGTGGGGGACTATGATAGGACGCAGAGAGTGGTGGACTATGAGAGGATGCAGAGAGTGGTGGACTATGAGAGGATGCAGAGAGTGGGGGACTATGAGAGGATGCAGAGAGTGATGGACTATGAGAGGATGCAGAGTGTGGGGGACTATGAGAGGATGCAGAGAGAATCGGACTATGAGATGATGCAGAGTGTGGGGGACTATGAGAGGATGCAGAGAGTGGGGGACTATGAGAGGATGCAGAGAGTGGTGGACTATGAGAGGATGCAGAGAGTGGTGGACTATGAGAGGATGCAGAGAGTGGTGGACTATGACAGGATGCAGAGAGTGGGGGACTATGAGAGGATGCAGAGAGTGGGGGACTATGAGAGGATGCAGAGTGTGATGGACTATGAGAGGATGCCAAGAGTGATGGACTATGAGAGGATGCAGAGAGTGGGGGACTATGAGAGGATGCAGAGAGTGATGGACTATGAGAGGATGCAGAGAGTGGTGGACAATGAGAGGCCGCAGAGAGTGGGGGACTATGAGTGGATGCAGAGAGTGATATACTATGAGAGGATGCAGAAAGTGGGGGACTATAAGAGGATGCAGAGCTTGATGGACAATGAGAGGCCACAGAGAGTGGTGGACTATGAGAGGATGCAGAGAGTGGGGGATGATGAGAGGCTGCAGAGATTGGGGGACGATTAGAGTATGCAGAGAGTGGTGGACTATGAGAGGATGCCGAGAGTGATGGACTATGAGAGGATGCAGAGAGTGGGGGACTATGAGAGGATGCAGAGAGTGATGGACTATGAGAGGATGTAGAGAGTGGTGGACAATGAGAGGCCGCAGAGAGTCGTGGACAATGAGAGTATGCAGAGTGGTGGAGTATGAGAGGATGCAGAGAGTGATGGACTATGAGAGGATGCAGAGAGTCGTGGACTATGAGAGGATGCAGAGAGTGATGGACTATGAGAGGATGCAGAGAGTGGTGGACTATGAGAGGATGCAGAGAGTGGTGGACTGTGAGAGGATGCAGAGCGTGGGGGACTATGAGAGGATGCAGAGAGTGGTGGACTATGAGAGGATGCAGAGAGTGGGGGACTATGAGAGGATGCAGAGAGTGGGGACTATGAGAGGATGCAGAGAATGGTTGACTATGAGAGTATGCAGAGAGTGGTGGAGTATGAGAGGATGCAGAGAGTGGTCGAGTATGAGAGGATGCAGAGAGTGGTGGAGTATGAGAGGATGCAGAGAGTGGTGGACTATGAGAGGATGCAGAGAGTCATGGACTATGAGAGGATGAAGAGAGTGATGGACTTTGAGAGGATGCAGAGAGTGGGGGACTATGAGAGGATGCAGAGAGTGATGGACTTTGAGAGAATGCAGAGAGTGGGGGCTATGAGAGGATGCAGAGAGTGATATACTATGAGAGGATGCAGAGAGTGGGGGATGATGAGAGGCCGCAGAAATTGGGGGACGATGAGAGTACGCAGAGAGTGGTGGACTATGAGAGACCACAGGGAGTGGGGGACGATGAGAGGCCGCAGGGAGTGGGGGACGATGAGAGGCCGCAGGGAGTGGGGGACGATGAGAGGCTGCAGACAGTGGGGGACGATGAGAGGCTGCAGAGAGTGGGGGACAATGAGAAGATGCAGAGAGTGGGGGACTATGAGAGGATGCAGAGAGTGGTGGACTATGAGAATATGCAGAGAGTGGGGACAATGAGCGGCCTCAGAGAGTGGTGGACTATCAGAGGCCGCAGAGCGTGGGGGATGATGAGAGGCCGCAGAGTGTGGTGGACTATGAGAGGATGCAGAGAGTGATGGACTATGAGAGGCCGCAGAGAGTGATTGACTATGAGAGGCCGCAGAGAGTGATGGACTATGAGAGGATGCAGAGAGTGATGGAGTATGAGAGGATGCAGAGAGTGGGCGACTATGAGAGGCCGCAGAGAGTGGTGGACTATGAGAGGATGCCGAGAGTGGTGGACTATGAGAGGATGCAGAGAGTGGGGGACTATGAGAGGATGCAGAGAGTGATGGACAATGAGAGGATGCAGAGAGTGGGGGACTATGAGAGGATGCAGAGAGTGGGGGACTATGAGAGGATGCAGAGAGTGGGGGACTATGAGAGGATGCAGAGAGTGGTGGACTATGACAGGATGCAGAGAGTGGGGGACTATGAGAGGATGCAGAGAGTGGTGGACTATGACAGGATGCAGAGAGTGGGGGACTATGAGAGGATGCAGAGAGTGGGGGACTATGAGAGGATGCAGAGTGTGATGGACTATGAGAGGATGCCGAGAGTGATGGACTATGAGAGGATGCAGAGAGTGGGGGACTATGAGAGGATGCAGAGTGTGATGGACTATGAGAGGATGCCGAGAGTGATGGACTATGAGAGGATGCAGAGAGTGGGGGACTATGAGAGGATGCAGAGAGTGGTGGACAATGAGAGGCCGCAGAGAGTGGGGGACTATGAGTGGATGCAGAGAGTGATGGACTTTGAGAGGATGCAGAGAGTGGGGGATGATGAGAGGCTGCAGAGATTGGGGGACGATGAGAGTATGCAGAGAGTGGTGGACTATGAGAGGATGCCGAGAGTGATAGACTATGAGAGGATGCAGAGAGTGATGGACTATGAGAGGATGCAGAGAGTGGGGGACTATGAGAGGATGCAGAGAGTGATGGACTATGAGAGGATGCAGAGAGTGATGGACTAGGAGAAGGATGCAGAGAGTGGGGGACTATGAGAGGATGCAGAGAGTGATGGACTATCAGAGGATGTAGAGAGTGGTGGACAATGAGAGGCCGCAGAGAGTCGTGGACTATGAGAGTATGCAGAGTGGTGGAATATGAGAGGATTCAGAGAGTGATGGACTATGAGAGAATGCCGAGAGTGCTGGACTATGAGAGGATGCAGAGAGTGATGGACTATGAGAGGGTGCAGAGAGTTGTGTACTATGAGAGAATGCAGAGAGTGGGGGACTATGAGAGGATACAGAGAGTGATGGACTATGAGAGGATGTAGAGAGTGGTGGACAATGAGAGGCCGCAGAGAGTCGTGGACTATGAGAGTATGCAGAGTGGTGGAGTATGAGAGGATTCAGAGAGTGATGGACTATGAGAGGATGCAGAGAGTGATAGACTATGAGAGGATGCAGAGAGTGGTGGACTATGAGAGGATGCAGAGAGTGGTGGACTATGAGAGGATGCAGAGAGTGGGGACTATGAGAGGATGCAGAGAATGGTTGACTATGAGAGGATGCAGAGAGTGGTGGACTATGAGAGGATGCAGAGAGTGGTGGACAATGAGAGTATGCAGAGAGTGGTGGAGTATGAGAGGATGCAGAGAGTGATGGACTATGAGAGGATGCAGAGAGTGATAGACTATGAGAGGATGCAGAGAGTGGTGGACTATGAGAGGCCGCAGAGAGTGGTGGACTATGAGAGGATGCAGAGAGTGGGGGATGATGAGAGGCCGCAGAGATTGGGAAACGATGAGAGGATGCAGAGAGTGATGGACTATGAGAGGATGCAGAGAGTCGTGGACTATGAGAGGATGCACAGAGTGATGGACTATGAGAGGATGCAGAGAGTGGTGGAATATGAGAGGATGCAGAGAGTGGTGGAGTATGAGAGGATGCAGAGAGTGGTGGACTATGAGAGGATGCAGAGAGTGGTGGACTATGAGAGGATGCAGAGAGTCATGGACTATGAGAGGATGAAGAGAGTAATGGACTTTGAGAGGATGCAGAGAGTGGGGGACTATGAGAGGATGCAGAGAGTGATGGACTTTGAGAGGATGCAGAGAGTGTGGGCTATGAGAGGATGCAGAGAGTGATATACTATGAGAGGATGCAGAGAGTGGGGGATGATGAGAGGCCGCAGAATTGGGGGACGATGAGAGTATGCAGATAGTGGTGGACTATGAGAGACCACAGGGAGTGGGGGACGATAAGAGGCCGCAGGGAGTGGGGGACGATGAGAGGCTGCAGAGAGTGGGGGACGATGAGAGGCTGCAGAGAGTGGGGGACAATGAGAAGTTGCAGAGAGTGGGGAACTATGAGAGGATGCAGAGAGTGGTGGACTATGAGAATATGCAGAGAGTGGGGACAATGAGAGGCCTCAGAGAGTGGTGGACTATGAGAGGCCGCAGAGCGTGGGGGATGATGAGAGGCCGCAGAGAGTGGTGGACTATGAGAGGATGCAGAGAGTGATGGACTATGAGAGGCCGCAGAGATTATTGACTATGAGAGGCCGCAGAGAGTGATGGACTATGAGAGGATGCAGAGAGTGATGGAGTATGAGAGGATGCAGAGAGTGGGGGACTATGAGAGGCCGCAGAGAGTGGTGGACTATGAGAGGATGCAGAGAGTGGTGGACTATGAGAGGATGCAGAGAGTGGGGGACTATGAGAGGATGCAGAGAGTGATGGACTATGAGAGGATGCAGAGAGTGGGGGACTATGAGAGGATGCAGAGAGTGGGGGACTATGAGAGGATGCAGAGAGTATCGGACTATGAGAGGATGCAGAGAGTGGGGTACTATGAGAGGATGCAGAGAGTGGGGGACTATGAGAGGATGCAGACAGTGGTGGACTATGACAGGATGCAGAGAGTGGGGGACTATGAGAGGATGCAGAGAGTGGAGGACTACGACAGGATGCAGAGAGTGGGGGACTATGAGAGGATGCAGAGAGTGGGGGACTATGAGAGGATGCAGAGTGTGATGGACTATGAGAGGATGCCGAGAGTGATGGACTATGAGAGGATGCAGAGAGTGGGGGACTATGAGAGGATGCAGAGAGTGATGGACTATGAGAGGACGCAGAGAGTGGTGGACAATGAGAGGCTGCAGAGAGTGGGGGACTATGAGTGGATGCAGAGAGTGATATACTATGAGAGGATGCAGAAAGTGGGGGACTATGAGAGGATGCAGAGCTTGATGGACTATGAGAGGCCACAGAGAGTGGTGGACTATGAGAGGATGCAGAGAGTGGGGGATGATGAGAGGCTGCAGAGATTGGGGGACGATGAGAGTATGCAGAGAGTGGTGGACTGTGAGAGGATGTAGAGAGTGGTGGACAATGAGAGGCCGCAGAGAGTCGTGGACAATGAGAGTATGCAGAGTGGTGGAGTATGAGAGGATGCAGAGAGTGATGGACTATGAGAGGATGCAGAGAGTCGTGGACTATGAGAGGATGCAGAGAGTGATGGACTATGAGAGGATGCAGAGAGTGGTGGACTATGAGAGGATGCAGAGCGTGGGGGACTATGAGAGGATGCAGAGAGTGGTGGACTATCAGAGGATGCAGAGAGTGGGGGACTATGAGAGGATGCAGAGAGTGGGGACTATGAGAGGATGCAGAGAGTGGGGACTATGAGAGGATGCAGAGAATGGTTGACTATGAGAGGATGCAGAGAGTGGGGGACAATGAGAGGCCGCAGAGAGTGGTGGACTATGAGAGTATGCAGAGAGTGGTGGAGTATGAGAGGATGCAGAGAGTGGTGGAGTATGAGAGGATGCAGAGAGTGGTGGACTATGAGAGGATGCAGAGAGTGGTGGAGCATCAGAGGATGCAGAGAGTGGTGGACTATGAGAGGATGCAGATAGTGGTGGACTATGAGAATATGCAGAGAGTCATGGACTATGAGAGGATGAAGAGAGTGATGGACTTTGAGAGGATGCAGAGAGTGGGGGACTATGAGAGGATGCAGAGAGTGATGGACTTTGAGAGGATGCAGAGAGTGGGGGCTATGAGAGGATGCAGAGAGTGATATAATATGAGAGGATGCAGAGAGTGGGGGATGTTGAGAGGCCGCAGAAATTGGGGGACGATGAGAGTATGCAGAGAGTGGTGGACTATGAGAGACCACAGGGAGTGGGGGACGATGAGAGGCCGCAGGGAGTGGGGGACGATGAGAGGCTGCAGAGAGTGGGGGACGATGAGAGGCTGCAGAGAGTGGGGGACAATGAGAAGATGCAAAGAGTGGGGTACTATGAGAGGATGCAGAGAGTGGTGGACTATGAGAGGCCGCAGAGAGTGATTGACTATGAGAGGCCGCAGAGAGTGATTGACTATGAGAGGCCGCAGAGAGTGATGGACTATGAGAGGATGCAGAGAGTGATGGAGTATGAGAGGATGCAGAGAGTGGGGGACTATGAGAGGCCGCAGAGAGTGGTGGACTATGAGAGGATGCAGAGAGTGGTGGACTATGAGAGGATGCAGAGAGTGGGGGACTATGAGAGGATGCAGAGAGTGATGGACTATGAGAGGATGCAGAGAGTGGGGGACTATGAGAGGATGCAGAGAGTGGGGGACTATGAGAGGATGCAGAGAGTGGGGGAATATGAGAGGATGCAGAGAGTGGGGGACTATGAGAGGATGCAGAGAGTGGTGGACTATGACATTATGCAGAGAGTGGGGGACTATGAGAGGATGCAGAGAGTGGTGGACTATGACAGGATGCAGAGAGTGGGGGACTATGAGAGGATGCAGAGAGTGGGGGACTATGAGAGGATGCAGAGTGTGATGGACTATGAGAGGATGCCGAGAGTGATGGACTATGAGAGGATGCAGAGATTCGGGGACTATGAGAGGATGCAGAGAGTGATGGACTATGAGAGGATGCAGAGAGTGGTGGACAATGAGAGGCCGCAGAGAGTGGGGGACTATGAGTGGATGCAGAGAGTGATGGACTTTGAGAGGATGCAGAGCTTGATGGTCTATGAGAGGCCACAGAGAGTGGTGGACTATGAGAGGATGCAGAGAGTGGGGGATGATGAGAGGCTGCAGAGATTGGGGGACGATGAGACTATGCAGAGAGTGGTGGACTATGAGAGGATGCCGAGAGTGGGGGACTATGAGAGGATGCAGAGAGTGGTGGACTATGACAGGATGCAGAGAGTGGGGGACTATGAGAGGATGCAGAGTGTGATGGACTATGAGAGGATGCCGAGAGTGATGGACTATGAGAGGATGCAGAGAGTCGGGGACTATGAGAGGATGCAGAGAGTGATGGACTATGAGAGGATGCAGAGAGTGGTGGACAATGAGAGGCCGCAGAGAGTAGGGGACTATGAGTGGATGCAGAGAGTGATATACTATGAGAGGATGCAGAATGTGGGGGACTATGAGAGGATGCAGAGCTTGATGGTCTATGAGAGGCCACAGAGAGTGGTGGACTATGAGAGGATGCAGAGAGTGGGGGATGATGAGAGGCTGCAGAGATTGGGGGACGATGAGAGTATGCAGAGAGTGGTGGACTATGACAGGATGCAGAGAGTGGGGGACTATGAGAGGATGCAGAGTGTGATGGACTATGAGAGGATGCCGAGAGTGATGGACTATGAGAGGATGCAGAGAGTCGGGGACTATGAGAGGATGCAGAGAGTGATGGACTATGAGAGGATGCAGAGAGTGGTGGACAATGAGAGGCCGCAGAGAGTGGGGGACTATGAGTGGATGCAGAGAGTGATATACTATGAGAGGATGCAGAATGTGGGGGACTATGAGAGGATGCAGAGCTTGATGGTCTATGAGAGGCCACAGAGAGTGGTGGACTATGAGAGGATGCAGAGAGTGGGGGATGATGAGAGGCTGCAGAGATTGGGGGACGATGAGAGTATGCAGAGAGTGGTGGACTATGAGAGGATGCCGAGAGTGATGGACTATGAGAGGATGCAGAGAGTGGGGGACTATGAGAGGATGCAGAGAGTGATGGACTATGAGAGGATGTAGAGAGTGGTGGAGAATGAGAGGCCGCAGAGAGTCGTGGACAATGAGAGTATGCAGAGTGGTGGAGTATGAGAGGATGCAGAGAGTGATGGACTATGAGAGGATGCAGAGAGTCGTGGACTATGAGAGGATGCAGAGAGTGATGGACTATGAGAGGATGCAGAGAGTGGTGGACTATGAGAGGATGCAGAGAGTGGTGGACTATGAGAGGATGCAGAGCGTGGGGGACTATGAGAGGATGCAGAGAGTGGTGGACTATGAGCGGATGCAGAGAGTGGGGGACTATGAGAGGATGCAGAGAGTGGGGACTATGAGAGGATGCAGAGAGTGGTTGACTATGAGAGGATGCAGAGAGTGGTGGACAATGAGAGGCCGCAGAGAGTGGTGGACTATGAGAGGATGCAGAGAGTGATGGACTATGAGAGGATGCAGAGAGTGATGGACTATGAGAGGATGCAGAGAATGGTTGACTATGAGAGGATGCAGAGAGTGGTGGACAATGAGAGGCCGCAGAGAGTGGTGGACTAAGAGAGTATGCAGAGAGTGGTGGACTATGAGAGGATGCAGAGCGTGGGGGACTATGAGAGAATGCAGAGAGTGGTGGACTATGAGAGGATGCAGAGAGTGGTGGACTATGAGAGGATGCAGAGCGTGGGGGACTATGAGAGGATGCAGAGAGTGGTGGACTATGAGCGGATGCAGAGAGTCGTGGACTATGAGAGGATGCAGAGAGTGATGGACTATGAGAGGATGCAGAGAGTGGTGGACTATGAGAGGATGCAGAGAGTGGTGGACTATGAGAGGATGCAGAGCGTGGGGGACTATGAGAGGATGCAGAGAGTGGTGGACAATGAGAGGCCGCAGAGAGTGGTGGACTAAGAGAGTATGCAGAGAGTGGTGGACTATGAGAGGATGCAGAGCGTGGGGGACTATGAGAGAATGCAGAGAGTGGTGGACTATGAGAGGATGCAGAGAGTGGTGGACTATGAGAGGATGCAGAGCGTGGGGGACTATGAGAGGATGCAGAGAGTGATGGACTATGAGAGGATGCAGAGAGTGGGGGAATATGAGAGGATGCAGAGAGTGGGGACTATGAGAGGATGCAGAGAGTGGGGACTATGAGAGGATGCAGAGAATGGTTGACTATGAGAGGATGCAGAGAGTGTTGGACAATGAGAGGCCGCAGAGAGTGGTGGACCATGAGAGTATGTAGAGAGTGGTGGACTATGAGAGGATGCAGAGAGTGGGGGATGATGAGAGGCCGCAGAGATTGGGGAACGATGAGAGTATGCAGAGAGTGGTGGACTATGAGAGACCACAGGGAGTGGGGGACAATGAGAGGCCGCAGGGAGTGGGGGATGATGAGATGCCGCAAAGAGTGGGGGACGATGAGAGGCTGCAGAGAGTGGGGGACTATGAGAGGATGCAGAGAGTGGGGGACTATGAGAGGATGCAGAGAGTGGGGGACTATGAGAGGATGCAGAGAGTGGTGGACTATGACAGGATGCAGAGAGTGGGGGACTATGAGAGGATGCAGAGAGTGGGGGACTATGAGAGGATGCAGAGTGTGATGGACTATGAGAGGATGCCGAGAGTGATGGACTATGAGAGGATGCAGAGAGTGGGGGACTATGAGAGGATGCAGAGTGTGATGGACTATGAGAGGATGCCGAGAGTGATGGACTATGAGAGGATGCAGAGAGTGGGGGACTATGAGAGGATGCAGAGAGTGGTGGACAATGAGAGGCCGCAGAGAGTGGGGGACTATGAGTGGATGCAGAGAGTGATGGACTTTGAGAGGATGCAGAGAGTGGGGGATGATGAGAGGCTGCAGAGATTGGGGGACGATGAGAGTATGCAGAGAGTGGTGGACTATGAGAGGATGCCGAGAGTGATAGACTATGAGAGGATGCAGAGAGTGATGGACTATGAGAGGATGCAGAGAGTGGGGGACTATGAGAGGATGCAGAGAGTGATGGACTATGAGAGGATGCAGAGAATGATGGACTAGGAGAAGGATGCAGAGAGTGGGGGACTATGAGAGGATGCAGAGAGTGATGGACTATCAGAGGATGTAGAGAGTGGTGGACAATGAGAGGCCGCAGAGAGTCGTGGACTATGAGAGTATGCAGAGTGGTGGAATATGAGAGGATTCAGAGAGTGATGGACTATGAGAGAATGCCGAGAGTGCTGGACTATGAGAGGATGCAGAGAGTGATGGACTATGAGAGGGTGCAGAGAGTTGTGTACTATGAGAGAATGCAGAGAGTGGGGGACTATGAGAGGATACAGAGAGTGATGGACTATGAGAGGATGTAGAGAGTGGTGGACAATGAGAGGCCGCAGAGAGTCGTGGACTATGAGAGTATGCAGAGTGGTGGAGTATGAGAGGATTCAGAGAGTGATGGACTATGAGAGGATGCAGAGAGTGATAGACTATGAGAGGATGCAGACAGTGGTGGACTATGAGAGGATGCAGAGAGTGGTGGACTATGAGAGGATGCAGAGAGTGGGGACTATGAGAGGATGCAGAGAATGGTTGACTATGAGAGGATGCAGAGAGTGGTGGACTATGAGAGGATGCAGAGAGTGGTGGACAATGAGAGTATGCAGAGAGTGGTGGAGTATGAGAGGATGCAGAGAGTGATGGACTATGAGAGGATGCAGAGAGTGATAGACTATGAGAGGATGCAGAGAGTGGTGGACTATGAGAGGCCGCAGAGAGTGGTGGACTATGAGAGGATGCAGAGAGTGGGGGATGATGAGAGGCCGCAGAGATTGGGAAACGATGAGAGGATGCAGAGAGTGATGGACTATGAGAGGATGCAGAGAGTCGTGGACTATGAGAGGATGCACAGAGTGATGGACTATGAGAGGATGCAGAGAGTGGTGGAATATGACAGGATGCAGAGAGTGGTGGAGTATGAGAGGATGCAGAGAGTGGTGGACTATGAGAGGATGCAGAGAGTGGTGGACTATGAGAGGATGCAGAGAGTCATGGACTATGAGAGGATGAAGAGAGTGATGGACTTTGAGAGGATGCAGAGAGTGGGGGACTATGAGAGGATGCAGAGAGTGATGGACTTTGAGAGGATGCAGAGAGTGTGGGCTATGAGAGGATGCAGAGAGTGATATACTATGAGAGGATGCAGAGAGTGGGGGATGATGAGAGGCCGCAGAATTGGGGGACGATGAGAGTATGCAGATAGTGGTGGACTATGAGAGACCACAGGGAGTGGGGGACGATAAGAGGCCGCAGGGAGTGGGGGACGATGAGAGGCTGCAGAGAGTGGGGGACGATGAGAGGCTGCAGAGAGTGGGGGACAATGAGAAGTTGCAGAGAGTGGGGAACTATGAGAGGATGCAGAGAGTGGTGGACTATGAGAATATGCAGAGAGTGGGGACAATGAGAGGCCTCAGAGAGTGGTGGACTATGAGAGGCCGCAGAGCGTGGGGGATGATGAGAGGCCGCAGAGAGTGGTGGACTATGAGAGGATGCAGAGAGTGATGGACTATGAGAGGCCGCAGAGATTATAGACTATGAGAGGCCGCAGAGAGTGATGGACTATGAGAGGATGCAGAGAGTGATGGAGTATGAGAGGATGCAGAGAGTGGGGGACTATGAGAGGCCGCAGAGAGTGGTGGACTATGAGAGGATGCAGAGAGTGGTGGACTATGAGAGGATGCAGAGAGTGGGGGACTATGAGAGGATGCAGAGAGTGATGGACTATGAGAGGATGCAGAGAGTGGGGGACTATGAGAGGATGCAGAGAGTGGGGGACTATGAGAGGATGCAGAGAGTATCGGACTATGAGAGGATGCAGAGAGTGGGGTACTATGAGAGGATGCAGAGAGTGGGGGACTATGAGAGGATGCAGACAGTGGTGGACTATGACAGGATGCAGAGAGTGGGGGACTATGAGAGGATGCAGAGAGTGGAGGACTACGACAGGATGCAGAGAGTGGGGGACTATGAGAGGATGCAGAGAGTGGGGGACTATGAGAGGATGCAGAGTGTGATGGACTATGAGAGGATGCCGAGAGTGATGGACTATGAGAGGATGCAGAGAGTGGGGGACTATGAGAGGATGCAGAGAGTGATGGACTATGAGAGGACGCAGAGAGTGGTGGACAATGAGAGGCTGCAGAGAGTGGGGGACTATGAGTGGATGCAGAGAGTGATATACTATGAGAGGATGCAGAAAGTGGGGGACTATGAGAGGATGCAGAGCTTGATGGACTATGAGAGGCCACAGAGAGTGGTGGACTATGAGAGGATGCAGAGAGTGGGGGATGATGAGAGGCTGCAGAGATTGGGGGACGATGAGAGTATGCAGAGAGTGGTGGACTGTGAGAGGATGTAGAGAGTGGTGGACAATGAGAGGCCGCAGAGAGTCGTGGACAATGAGAGTATGCAGAGTGGTGGAGTATGAGAGGATGCAGAGAGTGATGGACTATGAGAGGATGCAGAGAGTCGTGGACTATGAGAGGATGCAGAGAGTGATGGACTATGAGAGGATGCAGAGAGTGGTGGACTATGAGAGGATGCAGAGCGTGGGGGACTATGAGAGGATGCAGAGAGTGGGGACTATGAGAGGATGCAGAGAATGGTTGACTATGAGAGGATGCAGAGAGTGGGGGACAATGAGAGGCCGCAGAGAGTGGTGGACTATGAGAGTATGCAGAGAGTGGTGGAGTATGAGAGGATGCAGAGAGTGGTGGAGTATGAGAGGATGCAGAGAGTGGTGGACTATGAGAGGATGCAGAGAGTGGTGGAGCATCAGAGGATGCAGAGAGTGGTGGACTATGAGAGGATGCAGATAGTGGTGGACTATGAGAATATGCAGAGAGTCATGGACTATGACAGGATGAAGAGAGTGATGGACTTTGAGAGGATGCAGAGAGTGGGGGACTATGAGAGGATGCAGAGAGTGATGGACTTTGAGAGGATGCAGAGAGTGGGGGCTATGAGAGGATGCAGAGAGTGATATAATATGAGAGGATGCAGAGAGAGGGGGATGTTGAGAGGCCGCAGAAATTGGGGGACGATGAGAGTATGCAGAGAGTGGTGGACTATGAGAGACCACAGGGAGTGGGGGACGATGAGAGGCCGCAGGGAGTGGGGGACGATGAGAGGCTGCAGAGAGTGGGGGACGATGAGAGGCTGCAGAGAGTGGGGGACAATGAGAAGATGCAGAGAGTGGGGTACTATGAGAGGATGCAGAGAGTGGTGGACTATGAGAGGCCGCAGAGAGTGATTGACTATGAGAGGCCGCAGAGAGTGATTGACTATGAGAGGCCGCAGAGAGTGATGGACTATGAGAGGATGCAGAGAGTGATGGAGTATGAGAGGATGCAGAGAGTGGGGGACTATGAGAGGCCGCAGAGAGTGGTGGACTATGAGAGGATGCAGAGAGTGGTGGACTATGAGAGGATGCAGAGAGTGGGGGACTATGAGAGGATGCAGAGAGTGATGGACTATGAGAGGATGCAGAGAGTGGGGGACTATGAGAGGATGCAGAGAGAGGGGGACTATGAGAGGATGCAGAGAGTGGGGGAATATGAGAGGATGCAGAGAGTGGGGGACTATGAGAGGATGCAGAGAGTGGTGGACTATGACATTATGCAGAGAGTGGGGGACTATGAGAGGATGCAGAGAGTGGTGGACTATGACAGGATGCAGAGAGTGGGGGACTATGAGAGGATGCAGAGAGTGGGGGACTATGAGAGGATGCAGAGTGTGATGGACTATGAGAGGATGCCGAGAGTGATGGACTATGAGAGGATGCAGAGATTCGGGGACTATGAGAGGATGCAGAGAGTGATGGACTATGAGAGGATGCAGAGAGTGGTGGACAATGAGAGGCCGCAGAGAGTGGGGGACTATGAGTGGATGCAGAGAGTGATGGACTTTGAGAGGATGCAGAGCTTGATGGTCTATGAGAGGCCACAGAGAGTGGTGGACTATGAGAGGATGCAGAGAGTGGGGGATGATGAGAGGCTGCAGAGATTGGGGGACGATGAGACTATGCAGAGAGTGGTGGACTATGAGAGGATGCCGAGAGTGGGGGACTATGAGAGGATGCAGAGAGTGGTGGACTATGACAGGATGCAGAGAGTGGGGGACTATGAGAGGATGCAGAGTGTGATGGACTATGAGAGGATGCCGAGAGTGATGGACTATGAGAGGATGCAGAGAGTCGGGGACTATGAGAGGATGCAGAGAGTGATGGACTATGAGAGGATGCAGAGAGTGGTGGACAATGAGAGGCCGCAGAGAGTGGGGGACTATGAGTGGATGCAGAGAGTGATATACTATGAGAGGATGCAGAATGTGGGGGACTATGAGAGGATGCAGAGCTTGATGGTCTATGAGAGGCCACAGAGAGTGGTGGACTATGAGAGGATGCAGAGAGTGGGGGATGATGAGAGGCTGCAGAGATTGGGGGACGATGAGAGTATGCAGAGAGTGGTGGACTATGAGAGGATGCAGAGAGTGGTGGACTATGACAGGATGCAGAGAGTGGGGGACTATGAGAGGATGCAGAGTGTGATGGACTATGAGAGGATGCCGAGAGTGATGGACTATGAGAGGATGCAGAGAGTCGGGGACTATGAGAGGATGCAGAGAGTGATGGACTATGAGAGGATGCAGAGAGTGGTGGACAATGAGAGGCCGCAGAGAGTGGGGTCTATGAGTGGATGCAGAGAGTGATATACTATGAGAGGATGCAGAATGTGGGGGACTATGAGAGGATGCAGAGCTTGATGGTCTATGAGAGGCCACAGAGAGTGGTGGACTATGAGAGGATGCAGAGAGTGGGGGATGATGAGAGGCTGCAGAGATTGGGGGACGATGAGAGTATGCAGAGAGTGGTGGACTATGAGAGGATGCCGAGAGTGATGGACTATGAGAGGATGCAGAGAGTGGGGGACTATGAGAGGATGCAGAGAGTGATGGACTATGAGAGGATGTAGAGAGTGGTGGAGAATGAGAGGCCGCAGAGAGTCGTGGACAATGAGAGTATGCAGAGTGGTGGAGTATGAGAGGATGCAGAGAGTGATGGACTATGAGAGGATGCAGAGAGTCGTGGACTATGAGAGGATGCAGAGAGTGATGGACTATGAGAGGATGCAGAGAGTGGTGGACTATGAGAGGATGCAGAGAGTGGTGGACTATGAGAGGATGCAGAGCGTGGGGGACTATGAGAGGATGCAGAGAGTGGTGGACTATGAGCGGATGCAGAGAGTGGGGTCTATGAGAGGATGCAGAGAGTGGGGACTATGAGAGGATGCAGAGAGTGGTTGACTATGAGAGGATGCAGAGAGTGGTGGACAATGAGAGGCCGCAGAGAGTGGTGGACTATGAGAGGATGCAGAGAGTGATGGACTATGAGAGGATGCAGAGAGTGATGGACTATGAGAGGATGCAGAGAATGGTTGACTATGAGAGGATGCAGAGAGTGGTGGACAATGAGAGGCCGCAGAGAGTGGTGGACTAAGAGAGTATGCAGAGAGTGGTGGACTATGAGAGGATGCAGAGCGTGGGGGACTATGAGAGAATGCAGAGAGTGGTGGACTATGAGAGGATGCAGAGAGTGGTGGACTATGAGAGGATGCAGAGCGTGGGGGACTATGAGAGGATGCAGAGAGTGGTGGACTATGAGCGGATGCAGAGAGTCGTGGACTATGAGAGGATGCAGAGAGTGATGGACTATGAGAGGATGCAGAGAGTGGTGGACTATGAGAGGATGCAGAGAGTGGTGGACTATGAGAGGATGCAGAGCGTGGGGGACTATGAGAGGATGCAGAGAGTGGTGGACAATGAGAGGCCGCAGAGAGTGGTGGACTAAGAGAGTATGCAGAGAGTGGTGGACTATGAGAGGATGCAGAGCGTGGGGGACTATGAGAGAATGCAGAGAGTGGTGGACTATGAGAGGATGCAGAGAGTGGTGGACTATGAGAGGATGCAGAGCGTGGGGGACTATGAGAGGATGCAGAGAGTGATGGACTATGAGAGGATGCAGAGAGTGGGGGAATATGAGAGGATGCAGAGAGTGGGGACTATGAGAGGATGCAGAGAGTGGGGACTATGAGAGGATGCAGAGAATGGTTGACTATGAGAGGATGCAGAGAGTGTTGGACAATGAGAGGCCGCAGAGAGTGGTGGACCATGAGAGTATGTAGAGAGTGGTGGACTATGAGAGGATGCAGAGAGTGGGGGATGATGAGAGGCCGCAGAGATTGGGGAACGATGAGAGTATGCAGAGAGTGGTGGACTATGAGAGACCACAGGGAGTGGGGGACAATGAGAGGCCGCAGGGAGTGGGGGATGATGAGATGCCGCAAAGAGTGGGGGACGATGAGAGGCTGCAGAGAGTGGGGGACAATGAGAAGATGCATAGAGTGGGAGACTATGAGAGGATGCAGAGAGTGGGGGACTATGAGAGGATGCAGAGAGTGGGGGACTATGAGAGGATCCAGAGAGTGATGGACTATGAGAGGATGCAGAGAGTCGTGGACTATGAGAGGATGCACAGAGTGATGGACTATGAGAGGATGCAGAGAGTGGTGGACTATGAGAGTATGCAGAGAGTGGTGGAGTATGAGAGGATGCAGAGAGTGTTGGACTATGCGAGGATGCAGAGAGTGGGGGACTATGAGAGGATGCAGAGAGTGGGGACTATGAGAGGATGCAGAGAATGGTTGACTATGAGAGGATGCAGAGAGTGGTGGACAATGAGAGGCCGCAGAGAGTGGTGGACTATGAGAGTATGCAGAGAGTGGTGGAGTATGAGAGGATGCAGAGATTGATGGACTATGAGAGGATGCAGAGAGTGATAGACTATGAGAGGATGCAGAGAGTGGTGGACTATGAGAGGATGCAGAGAGTGGTGGACTATGAGAGGATGCAGAGGGTGGGGACTATGAGAGAATGCAGAGAGTGGTTGACTATGAGAGGATGCAGAGAGTGGTGGCCTATGAGAGGATGCAGAGAGTGGGGGACTATGAGAGGATGCAGAGAGTGATAGACTATGAGAGGATGCAGAGAGTCGTGGACTATGAGAGGATGCTGAGAGTGATGGACAATGAGAGGATTCAGAGAGTGGGGGACTATGAGTGGATGCAGAGTGATGGACTATGAGAGGCCACAGAGAGTGTTGGACTATGAGAGGATGCAGAGAGTGGGGGATGATGCGAGGCCGCAGAGATTGGGGGACGATGAGAGTATGCAGAGAGTGTTTGACTATGAGAGGATGCAGAGAGTGGTGTACTATGAGAGGATGCAGAGAGTGGTGGAGTATTAAAGGATGCAGAGAGTGGTGGACTATGAGAGGATGCAGAGAGTGATGGACTATGAGAGGATGCAGAGAGTGGGGGACTATGAGAGGATGCAGAGAGTGATGGACTATGAGAGGATGCAGAGAGTGGGGGACTATGAGAGGATGCAGAGAGTGATGGACTATGAGAGGATGCAGAGAGTGATAGACTATGAGAGGATGCAGAGAGTGGGGGACTATGAGAGGATGCAGAGAGTGGTGGATGATGAGAGGCTGCAGAGATTGGGGGACGATGAGAGGATGCAGAGAGTGATGGACTATGAGAGGACGCAGAGAGTGGTGGACAATGAGAGGCTGCAGAGAGTGGGGGACTATGAGTGGATGCAGAGAGTGATATACTATGAGAGGATGCAGAAAGTGGGGGACTATGAGAGGATGCAGAGCTTGATGGACTATGAGAGGCCACAGAGAGTGGTGGACTATGAGAGGATGCAGAGAGTGGGGGATGATGAGAGGCTGCAGAGATTGGGGGACGATGAGAGTATGCAGAGAGTGGTGGACTGTGAGAGGATGTAGAGAGTGGTGGACAATGAGAGGCCGCAGAGAGTCGTGGACAATGAGAGTATGCAGAGTGGTGGAGTATGAGAGGATGCAGAGAGTGATGGACTATGAGAGGATGCAGAGAGTCGTGGACTATGAGAGGATGCAGAGAGTGATGGACTATGAGAGGATGCAGAGAGTGGTGGACTATGAGAGGATGCAGAGCGTGGGGGACTATGAGAGGATGCAGAGAGTGGTGGACTATCAGAGGATGCAGAGAGTGGGGGACTATGAGAGGATGCAGAGAGTGGGGACTATGAGAGGATGCAGAGAGTGGGGACTATGAGAGGATGCAGAGAATGGTTGACTATGAGAGGATGCAGAGAGTGGGGGACAATGAGAGGCCGCAGAGAGTGGTGGACTATGAGAGTATGCAGAGAGTGGTGGAGTATGAGAGGATGCAGAGAGTGGTGGAGTATGAGAGGATGCAGAGAGTGGTGGACTATGAGAGGATGCAGAGAGTGGTGGAGCATCAGAGGATGCAGAGAGTGGTGGACTATGAGAGGATGCAGATAGTGGTGGACTATGAGAATATGCAGAGAGTCATGGACTATGAGAGGATGAAGAGAGTGATGGACTTTGAGAGGATGCAGAGAGTGGGGGACTATGAGAGGATGCAGAGAGTGATGGACTTTGAGAGGATGCAGAGAGTGGGGGCTATGAGAGGATGCAGAGAGTGATATAATATGAGAGGATGCAGAGAGTGGGGGATGTTGAGAGGCCGCAGAAATTGGGGGACGATGAGAGTATGCAGAGAGTGGTGGACTATGAGAGACCACAGGGAGTGGGGGACGATGAGAGGCCGCAGGGAGTGGGGGACGATGAGAGGCTGCAGAGAGTGGGGGACGATGAGAGGCTGCAGAGAGTGGGGGACAATGAGAAGATGCAGAGAGTGGGGTACTATGAGAGGATGCAGAGAGTGGTGGACTATGAGAGGCCGCAGAGAGTGATTGACTATGAGAGGCCGCCGAGAGTGATTGACTATGAGAGGCCGCAGAGAGTGATGGACTATGAGAGGATGCAGAGAGTGATGGAGTATGAGAGGATGCAGAGAGTGGGGGACTATGAGAGGCCGCAGAGAGTGGTGGACTATGAGAGGATGCAGAGAGTGGTGGACTATGAGAGGATGCAGAGAGTGGGGGACTATGAGAGGATGCAGAGAGTGATGGACTATGAGAGGATGCAGAGAGTGGGGGACTATGAGAGGATGCAGAGAGTGGGGGACTATGAGAGGATGCAGAGAGTGGGGGAATATGAGAGGATGCAGAGAGTGGGGGACTATGAGAGGATGCAGAGAGTGGTGGACTATGACATTATGCAGAGAGTGGGGGACTATGAGAGGATGCAGAGAGTGGTGGACTATGACAGGATGCAGAGAGTGGGGGACTATGAGAGGATGCAGAGAGTGGGGGACTATGAGAGGATGCAGAGTGTGATGGACTATGAGAGGATGCCGAGAGTGATGGACTATGAGAGGATGCAGAGATTCGGGGACTATGAGAGGATGCAGAGAGTGATGGACTATGAGAGGATGCAGAGAGTGGTGGACAATGAGAGGCCGCAGAGAGTGGGGGACTATGAGTGGATGCAGAGAGTGATGGACTTTGAGAGGATGCAGAGCTTGATGGTCTATGAGAGGCCACAGAGAGTGGTGGACTATGAGAGGATGCAGAGAGTGGGGGATGATGAGAGGCTGCAGAGATTGGGGGACGATGAGACTATGCAGAGAGTGGTGGACTATGAGAGGATGCCGAGAGTGGGGGACTATGAGAGGATGCAGAGAGTGGTGGACTATGACAGGATGCAGAGAGTGGGGGACTATGAGAGGATGCAGAGTGTGATGGACTATGAGAGGATGCCGAGAGTGATGGACTATGAGAGGATGCAGAGAGTCGGGGACTATGAGAGGATGCAGAGAGTGATGGACTATGAGAGGATGCAGAGAGTGGTGGACAATGAGAGGCCGCAGAGAGTGGGGGACTATGAGTGGATGCAGAGAGTGATATACTATGAGAGGATGCAGAATGTGGGGGACTATGAGAGGATGCAGAGCTTGATGGTCTATGAGAGGCCACAGAGAGTGGTGGACTATGAGAGGATGCAGAGAGTGGGGGATGATGAGAGGCTGCAGAGATTGGGGGACGATGAGAGTATGCAGAGAGTGGTGGACTATGAGAGGATGCAGAGAGTGGTGGACTATGACAGGATGCAGAGAGTGGGGGACTATGAGAGGATGCAGAGTGTGATGGACTATGAGAGGATGCCGAGAGTGATGGACTATGAGAGGATGCAGAGAGTCGGGGACTATGAGAGGATGCAGAGAGTGATGGACTATGAGAGGATGCAGAGAGTGTTGGACAATGAGAGGCCGCAGAGAGTGGGGTCTATGAGTGGATGCAGAGAGTGATATACTATGAGAGGATGCAGAATGTGGGGGACTATGAGAGGATGCAGAGCTTGATGGTCTATGAGAGGCCACAGAGAGTGGTGGACTATGAGAGGATGCAGAGAGTGGGGGATGATGAGAGGCTGCAGAGATTGGGGGACGATGAGAGTATGCAGAGAGTGGTGGACTATGAGAGGATGCCGAGAGTGATGGACTATGAGAGGATGCAGAGAGTGGGGGACTATGAGAGGATGCAGAGAGTGATGGACTATGAGAGGATGTAGAGAGTGGTGGAGAATGAGAGGCCGCAGAGAGTCGTGGACAATGAGAGTATGCAGAGTGGTGGAGTATGAGAGGATGCAGAGAGTGATGGACTATGAGAGGATGCAGAGAGTCGTGGACTATGAGAGGATGCAGAGAGTGATGGACTATGAGAGGATGCAGAGAGTGGTGGACTATGAGAGGATGCAGAGAGTGGTGGACTATGAGAGGATGCAGAGCGTGGGGGACTATGAGAGGATGCAGAGAGTGGTGGACTATGAGCGGATGCAGAGAGTGGGGGACTATGAGAGGATGCAGAGAGTGGGGACTATGAGAGGATGCAGAGAGTGGTTGACTATGAGAGGATGCAGAGAGTGGTGGACAATGAGAGGCCGCAGAGAGTGGTGGACTATGAGAGGATGCAGAGAGTGATGGACTATGAGAGGATGCAGAGAGTGATGGACTATGAGAGGATGCAGAGAATGGTTGACTATGAGAGGATGCAGAGAGTGGTGGACAATGAGAGGCCGCAGAGAGTGGTGGACTAAGAGAGTATGCAGAGAGTGGTGGACTATGAGAGGATGCAGAGCGTGGGGGACTATGAGAGAATGCAGAGAGTGGTGGACTATGAGAGGATGCAGAGAGTGGTGGACTATGAGAGGATGCAGAGCGTGGGGGACTATGAGAGGATGCAGAGAGTGGTGGACTATGAGCGGATGCAGAGAGTCGTGGACTATGAGAGGATGCAGAGAGTGATGGACTATGAGAGGATGCAGAGAGTGGTGGACTATGAGAGGATGCAGAGAGTGGTGGACTATGAGAGGATGCAGAGCGTGGGGGACTATGAGAGGATGCAGAGAGTGGTGGACAATGAGAGGCCGCAGAGAGTGGTGGACTAAGAGAGTATGCAGAGAGTGGTGGACTATGAGAGGATGCAGAGCGTGGGGGACTATGAGAGAATGCAGAGAGTGGTGGACTATGAGAGGATGCAGAGAGTGGTGGACTATGAGAGGATGCAGAGCGTGGGGGACTATGAGAGGATGCAGAGAGTGATGGACTATGAGAGGATGCAGAGAGTGGGGGAATATGAGAGGATGCAGAGAGTGGGGACTATGAGAGGATGCAGAGAGTGGGGACTATGAGAGGATGCAGAGAATGGTTGACTATGAGAGGATGCAGAGAGTGTTGGACAATGAGAGGCCGCAGAGAGTGGTGGACCATGAGAGTATGTAGAGAGTGGTGGACTATGAGAGGATGCAGAGAGTGGGGGATGATGAGAGGCCGCAGAGATTGGGGAACGATGAGAGTATGCAGAGAGTGGTGGACTATGAGAGACCACAGGGAGTGGGGGACAATGAGAGGCCGCAGGGAGTGGGGGATGATGAGATGCCGCAAAGAGTGGGGGACGATGAGAGGCTGCAGAGAGTGGGGGACAATGAGAAGATGCATAGAGTGGGAGACTATGAGAGGATGCAGAGAGTGGGGGACTATGAGAGGATGCAGAGAGTGGGGGACTATGAGAGGATCCAGAGAGTGATGGACTATGAGAGGATGCAGAGAGTCGTGGACTATGAGAGGATGCACAGAGTGATGGACTATGAGAGGATGCAGAGAGTGGTGGACTATGAGAGTATGCAGAGAGTGGTGGAGTATGAGAGGATGCAGAGAGTGTTGGACTATGCGAGGATGCAGAGAGTGGGGGACTATGAGAGGATGCAGAGAGTGGGGACTATGAGAGGATGCAGAGAATGGTTGACTATGAGAGGATGCAGAGAGTGGTGGACAATGAGAGGCCGCAGAGAGTGGTGGACTATGAGAGTATGCAGAGAGTGGTGGAGTATGAGAGGATGCAGAGATTGATGGACTATGAGAGGATGCAGAGAGTGATAGACTATGAGAGGATGCAGAGAGTGGTGGACTATGAGAGGATGCAGAGAGTGGTGGACTATGAGAGGATGCAGAGGGTGGGGACTATGAGAGAATGCAGAGAGTGGTTGACTATGAGAGGATGCAGAGAGTGGTGGCCTATGAGAGGATGCAGAGAGTGGGGGACTATGAGAGGATGCAGAGAGTGATAGACTATGAGAGGATGCAGAGAGTCGTGGACTATGAGAGGATGCTGAGAGTGATGGACAATGAGAGGATTCAGAGAGTGGGGGACTATGAGTGGATGCAGAGTGATGGACTATGAGAGGCCACAGAGAGTGTTGGACTATGAGAGGATGCAGAGAGTGGGGGATGATGCGAGGCCGCAGAGATTGGGGGACGATGAGAGTATGCAGAGAGTGTTTGACTATGAGAGGATGCAGAGAGTGGTGTACTATGAGAGGATGCAGAGAGTGGTGGAGTATTAAAGGATGCAGAGAGTGGTGGACTATGAGAGGATGCAGAGAGTGATGGACTATGAGAGGATGCAGAGAGTGGGGGACTATGAGAGGATGCAGAGAGTGATGGACTATGAGAGGATGCAGAGAGTGGGGGACTATGAGAGGATGCAGAGAGTGATGGACTATGAGAGGATGCAGAGAGTGATAGACTATGAGAGGATGCAGAGAGTGGGGGACTATGAGAGGATGCAGAGAGTGGTGGATGATGAGAGGCTGCAGAGATTGGGGGACGATGAGAGTATGCAGAGAGTGGTGGACTATGAGAGGATGCCGAGAGTGATGGACTATGAGAGGATGCAGAGAGTGGGGGACTATGAGAGGATGCAGAGAGTGATGGACTATGAGAGGATGTAGAGAGTGGTGGAGAATGAGAGGCCGCAGAGAGTCGTGGACAATGAGAGTATGCAGAGTGGTGGAGTATGAGAGGATGCAGAGAGTGATGGACTATGAGAGGATGCAGAGAGTCGTGGACTATGAGAGGATGCAGAGAGTGATGGACTATGAGAGGATGCAGAGAGTGGTGGACTATGAGAGGATGCAGAGAGTGGTGGACTATGAGAGGATGCAGAGCGTGGGGGACTATGAGAGGATGCAGAGAGTGGTGGACTATGAGCGGATGCAGAGAGTGGGGGACTATGAGAGGATGCAGAGAGTGGGGACTATGAGAGGATGCAGAGAGTGGTTGACTATGAGAGGATGCAGAGAGTGGTGGACAATGAGAGGCCGCAGAGAGTGGTGGACTATGAGAGGATGCAGAGAGTGATGGACTATGAGAGGATGCAGAGAGTGATGGACTATGAGAGGATGCAGAGAATGGTTGACTATGAGAGGATGCAGAGAGTGGTGGACAATGAGAGGCCGCAGAGAGTGGTGGACTAAGAGAGTATGCAGAGAGTGGTGGACTATGAGAGGATGCAGAGCGTGGGGGACTATGAGAGAATGCAGAGAGTGGTGGACTATGAGAGGATGCAGAGAGTGGTGGACTATGAGAGGATGCAGAGCGTGGGGGACTATGAGAGGATGCAGAGAGTGGTGGACTATGAGCGGATGCAGAGAGTCGTGGACTATGAGAGGATGCAGAGAGTGATGGACTATGAGAGGATGCAGAGAGTGGTGGACTATGAGAGGATGCAGAGAGTGGTGGACTATGAGAGGATGCAGAGCGTGGGGGACTATGAGAGGATGCAGAGAGTGGTGGACAATGAGAGGCCGCAGAGAGTGGTGGACTAAGAGAGTATGCAGAGAGTGGTGGACTATGAGAGGATGCAGAGCGTGGGGGACTATGAGAGAATGCAGAGAGTGGTGGACTATGAGAGGATGCAGAGAGTGGTGGACTATGAGAGGATGCAGAGCGTGGGGGACTATGAGAGGATGCAGAGAGTGATGGACTATGAGAGGATGCAGAGAGTGGGGGAATATGAGAGGATGCAGAGAGTGGGGACTATGAGAGGATGCAGAGAGTGGGGACTATGAGAGGATGCAGAGAATGGTTGACTATGAGAGGATGCAGAGAGTGTTGGACAATGAGAGGCCGCAGAGAGTGGTGGACCATGAGAGTATGTAGAGAGTGGTGGACTATGAGAGGATGCAGAGAGTGGGGGATGATGAGAGGCCGCAGAGATTGGGGAACGATGAGAGTATGCAGAGAGTGGTGGACTATGAGAGACCACAGGGAGTGGGGGACAATGAGAGGCCGCAGGGAGTGGGGGATGATGAGATGCCGCAAAGAGTGGGGGACGATGAGAGGCTGCAGAGAGTGGGGGACAATGAGAAGATGCATAGAGTGGGAGACTATGAGAGGATGCAGAGAGTGGGGGACTATGAGAGGATGCAGAGAGTGGGGGACTATGAGAGGATCCAGAGAGTGATGGACTATGAGAGGATGCAGAGAGTCGTGGACTATGAGAGGATGCACAGAGTGATGGACTATGAGAGGATGCAGAGAGTGGTGGACTATGAGAGTATGCAGAGAGTGGTGGAGTATGAGAGGATGCAGAGAGTGTTGGACTATGCGAGGATGCAGAGAGTGGGGGACTATGAGAGGATGCAGAGAGTGGGGACTATGAGAGGATGCAGAGAATGGTTGACTATGAGAGGATGCAGAGAGTGGTGGACAATGAGAGGCCGCAGAGAGTGGTGGACTATGAGAGTATGCAGAGAGTGGTGGAGTATGAGAGGATGCAGAGATTGATGGACTATGAGAGGATGCAGAGAGTGATAGACTATGAGAGGATGCAGAGAGTGGTGGACTATGAGAGGATGCAGAGAGTGGTGGACTATGAGAGGATGCAGAGGGTGGGGACTATGAGAGAATGCAGAGAGTGGTTGACTATGAGAGGATGCAGAGAGTGGTGGCCTATGAGAGGATGCAGAGAGTGGGGGACTATGAGAGGATGCAGAGAGTGATAGACTATGAGAGGATGCAGAGAGTCGTGGACTATGAGAGGATGCTGAGAGTGATGGACAATGAGAGGATTCAGAGAGTGGGGGACTATGAGTGGATGCAGAGTGATGGACTATGAGAGGCCACAGAGAGTGTTGGACTATGAGAGGATGCAGAGAGTGGGGGATGATGAGAGGCCGCAGAGATTGGGGGACGATGAGAGTATGCAGAGAGTGTTTGACTATGAGAGGATGCAGAGAGTGGTGTACTATGAGAGGATGCAGAGAGTGGTGGAGTATTAAAGGATGCAGAGAGTGGTGGACTATGAGAGGATGCAGAGAGTGATGGACTATGAGAGGATGCAGAGAGTGGGGGACTATGAGAGGATGCAGAGAGTGATGGACTATGAGAGGATGCAGAGAGTGGGGGACTATGAGAGGATGCAGAGAGTGATGGACTATGAGAGGATGCAGAGAGTGATAGACTATGAGAGGATGCAGAGAGTGGGGGACTATGAGAGGATGCAGAGAGTGGTGGACTATGACAGGATGCAGAGAGTGGGGGACTATGAGAGGATGCAGAGAGTGGTGGACTATGACAGGATGCAGAGAGTGGGGGACTATGAGAGGATGCAGAGAGTGGGGGACTATGAGATGATGCAGAGTGTGATGGACTATGAGAGGATACCGAGAGTGATGGACTATGAGAGGATGCAGAGAGTGGGGGACTATGAGAGGATGCAGAGAGTGATGGACTATGAGAGGATGCAGAGAGTGGTGGACAATGAGAGGCCGCAGAGAGTGGGGGACTATGAGTGGATGCAGAGAGTGATATACTATGAGAGGATGCAGAAAGTGGGGGACTATGAGAGGATGCAGAGAGTGATGGACTATGAGAGGATGCAGAGAGTGGTGGACAATGAGAGGCCGCAGAGAGTGGGGGACTATGAGTGGATGCAGAGAGTGATATACTATGAGAGAATGTAGAGAGTGGTGGACAATGAGAGGCCGCAGAGAGTGGGGGACTATGAGTGGATGCAGAGAGTGATATACTATGAGAGGATGCAGAGAGTGGTGGACAATGAGAGGCCGCAGAGAGTGGGGGACTATGAGAGGATGCAGAAAGTGATATACTATGAGAGGATGCAGAGAGTGGTGGACTATGAGAGGATGCAGAGAGTGGGGGATGATGAGAGGCCGCAGAGATTGGGGGACGATGAGAGTATGCAGAGAGTGGTGGACTATGAGAGGATGCAGAGAGTCGTGGACTATGAGAGGATGCAGAGAGTGATGGACTATGAGAGGATGCAGAGAGTGGTGGACTATGAGAGGATGCAGAGAGTGGAGGACTATGAGAGGATGCAGAGCGTGGGGGACTATGAGAGGATGCAGAGAGTGGTGGACTATCAGAGGATGCAGAGAGTGGGGGACTATGAGAGGATGCAGAGAGTGGGGACTATGAGAGGATGCAGAGAGTGGGGACTATGAGAGGATGCAGAGAATGGTTGACTATGAGAGGATGCAGAGTGTGGGGAACAATGAGAGGCCGCAGAGAGTGGTGGACTATGAGAGTATGCAGAGAGTGGTGGAGTATGAGAGGATGCAGAGAGTGGTCGAGTATGAGAGGATGCAGAGAGTGGTGGACTATGAGAGGATGCAGAGAGTGGTGGAGCATCAGAGGATGCAGAGAGTGGTGGACTATGAGAGGATGCAGAGTGTGGTGGACTATGAGAGGATGCAGAGAGTCATGGACTATGAGAGGATGAAGAGAGTGATGGACTTTGAGAGGATGCAGAGAGTGGGGGACTATGAGAGGATGCAGAGAGTGATGGACTTTGAGAGGATGCAGAGAGTGGGGGCTATGAGAGGATGCAGAGAGTGATATACTATGAGAGGATGCAGAGAGTGGGGGATGATGAGAGGCCGCAGAAATTGGGGGACGATGAGAGTATGCAGAGAGTGGTGGACTATGAGAGACCACAGGGAGTGGGGGACGATGAGAGGCCGCAGGGAGTGGGGGACGATGAGAGGCTGCAGAGAGTGGGGGACGATGAGAGGCTGCAGAGAGTGGGGGACAATGAGAAGATGCAGAGAGTGGGGTACTATGAGAGGATGCAGAGAGTGGTGGACTATGAGAATATGCAGAGAGTGGGGACAATGAGAGGCCTCAGAGAGTGGTGGACTATGAGAGGCCGCAGAGCGTGGCGGATGATGAGAGGCCGCAGAGATTGGTGGACTATGAGAGGATGCAGAGAGTGATGGACTATGAGAGGCCGCAGAGAGTGATTGACTATGAGAGGCCGCAGAGAGTGATGGACTATGAGAGGATGCAGAGAGTGATGGAGTATGAGAGGATGCAGAGAGAGGGGGACTATGAGAGGCCGCAGAGAGTGGTGGACTATGAGAGGATGCAGAGAGTGGTGGACTATGAGAGGATGCAGAGAGTGGGGGACTATGAGAGGATGCAGAGAGTGATGGACTATGAGAGGATGCAGAGAGTGGGGGACTATGAGAGGATGCAGAGAGTGGGGGACTATGAGAGGATGCAGAGTGTGATGGACTATGAGAGGATGCCGAGAGTGATGGACTATGAGAGGATGCAGAGAGTCGGGGACTATGAGAGGATGCAGAGAGTGATGGACTATGAGAGGATGCAGAGAGTGGTGGACAATGAGAGGCCGCAGAGAGTGGGGGACTATGAGTGGATGCAGAGAGTGATATACTATGAGAGGATGCAGAATGTGGGGGACTATGAGAGGATGCAGAGCTTGATGGTCTATGAGAGGCCACAGAGAGTGGTGGACTATGAGAGGATGCAGAGAGTGGGGGATGATGAGAGGCTGCAGAGATTGGGGGACGATGAGAGTATGCAGAGAGTGGTGGACTATGAGAGGATGCAGAGAGTGGTGGACTATGACAGGATGCAGAGAGTGGGGGACTATGAGAGGATGCAGAGTGTGATGGACTATGAGAGGATGCCGAGAGTGATGGACTATGAGAGGATGCAGAGAGTCGGGGACTATGAGAGGATGCAGAGAGTGATGGACTATGAGAGGATGCAGAGAGTGGTGGACAATGAGAGGCCGCAGAGAGTGGGGTCTATGAGTGGATGCAGAGAGTGATATACTATGAGAGGATGCAGAATGTGGGGGACTATGAGAGGATGCAGAGCTTGATGGTCTATGAGAGGCCACAGAGAGTGGTGGACTATGAGAGGATGCAGAGAGTGGGGGATGATGAGAGGCTGCAGAGATTGGGGGACGATGAGAGTATGCAGAGAGTGGTGGACTATGAGAGGATGCCGAGAGTGATGGACTATGAGAGGATGCAGAGAGTGGGGGACTATGAGAGGATGCAGAGAGTGATGGACTATGAGAGGATGTAGAGAGTGGTGGAGAATGAGAGGCCGCAGAGAGTCGTGGACAATGAGAGTATGCAGAGTGGTGGAGTATGAGAGGATGCAGAGAGTGATGGACTATGAGAGGATGCAGAGAGTCGTGGACTATGAGAGGATGCAGAGAGTGATGGACTATGAGAGGATGCAGAGAGTGGTGGACTATGAGAGGATGCAGAGAGTGGTGGACTATGAGAGGATGCAGAGCGTGGGGGACTATGAGAGGATGCAGAGAGTGGTGGACTATGAGCGGATGCAGAGAGTGGGGGACTATGAGAGGATGCAGAGAGTGGGGACTATGAGAGGATGCAGAGAGTGGTTGACTATGAGAGGATGCAGAGAGTGGTGGACAATGAGAGGCCGCAGAGAGTGGTGGACTATGAGAGGATGCAGAGAGTGATGGACTATGAGAGGATGCAGAGAGTGATGGACTATGAGAGGATGCAGAGAATGGTTGACTATGAGAGGATGCAGAGAGTGGTGGACAATGAGAGGCCGCAGAGAGTGGTGGACTAAGAGAGTATGCAGAGAGTGGTGGACTATGAGAGGATGCAGAGCGTGGGGGACTATGAGAGAATGCAGAGAGTGGTGGACTATGAGAGGATGCAGAGAGTGGTGGACTATGAGAGGATGCAGAGCGTGGGGGACTATGAGAGGATGCAGAGAGTGGTGGACTATGAGCGGATGCAGAGAGTCGTGGACTATGAGAGGATGCAGAGAGTGATGGACTATGAGAGGATGCAGAGAGTGGTGGACTATGAGAGGATGCAGAGAGTGGTGGACTATGAGAGGATGCAGAGCGTGGGGGACTATGAGAGGATGCAGAGAGTGGTGGACAATGAGAGGCCGCAGAGAGTGGTGGACTAAGAGAGTATGCAGAGAGTGGTGGACTATGAGAGGATGCAGAGCGTGGGGGACTATGAGAGAATGCAGAGAGTGGTGGACTATGAGAGGATGCAGAGAGTGGTGGACTATGAGAGGATGCAGAGCGTGGGGGACTATGAGAGGATGCAGAGAGTGATGGACTATGAGAGGATGCAGAGAGTGGGGGAATATGAGAGGATGCAGAGAGTGGGGACTATGAGAGGATGCAGAGAGTGGGGACTATGAGAGGATGCAGAGAATGGTTGACTATGAGAGGATGCAGAGAGTGTTGGACAATGAGAGGCCGCAGAGAGTGGTGGACCATGAGAGTATGTAGAGAGTGGTGGACTATGAGAGGATGCAGAGAGTGGGGGATGATGAGAGGCCGCAGAGATTGGGGAACGATGAGAGTATGCAGAGAGTGGTGGACTATGAGAGACCACAGGGAGTGGGGGACAATGAGAGGCCGCAGGGAGTGGGGGATGATGAGATGCCGCAAAGAGTGGGGGACGATGAGAGGCTGCAGAGAGTGGGGGACAATGAGAAGATGCATAGAGTGGGAGACTATGAGAGGATGCAGAGAGTGGGGGACTATGAGAGGATGCAGAGAGTGGGGGACTATGAGAGGATCCAGAGAGTGATGGACTATGAGAGGATGCAGAGAGTCGTGGACTATGAGAGGATGCACAGAGTGATGGACTATGAGAGGATGCAGAGAGTGGTGGACTATGAGAGTATGCAGAGAGTGGTGGAGTATGAGAGGATGCAGAGAGTGTTGGACTATGCGAGGATGCAGAGAGTGGGGGACTATGAGAGGATGCAGAGAGTGGGGACTATGAGAGGATGCAGAGAATGGTTGACTATGAGAGGATGCAGAGAGTGGTGGACAATGAGAGGCCGCAGAGAGTGGTGGACTATGAGAGTATGCAGAGAGTGGTGGAGTATGAGAGGATGCAGAGATTGATGGACTATGAGAGGATGCAGAGAGTGATAGACTATGAGAGGATGCAGAGAGTGGTGGACTATGAGAGGATGCAGAGAGTGGTGGACTATGAGAGGATGCAGAGGGTGGGGACTATGAGAGAATGCAGAGAGTGGTTGACTATGAGAGGATGCAGAGAGTGGTGGCCTATGAGAGGATGCAGAGAGTGGGGGACTATGAGAGGATGCAGAGAGTGATAGACTATGAGAGGATGCAGAGAGTCGTGGACTATGAGAGGATGCTGAGAGTGATGGACAATGAGAGGATTCAGAGAGTGGGGGACTATGAGTGGATGCAGAGTGATGGACTATGAGAGGCCACAGAGAGTGTTGGACTATGAGAGGATGCAGAGAGTGGGGGATGATGCGAGGCCGCAGAGATTGGGGGACGATGAGAGTATGCAGAGAGTGTTTGACTATGAGAGGATGCAGAGAGTGGTGTACTATGAGAGGATGCAGAGAGTGGTGGAGTATTAAAGGATGCAGAGAGTGGTGGACTATGAGAGGATGCAGAGAGTGATGGACTATGAGAGGATGCAGAGAGTGGGGGACTATGAGAGGATGCAGAGAGTGATGGACTATGAGAGGATGCAGAGAGTGGGGGACTATGAGAGGATGCAGAGAGTGATGGACTATGAGAGGATGCAGAGAGTGATAGACTATGAGAGGATGCAGAGAGTGGGGGACTATGAGAGGATGCAGAGAGTGGTGGATGATGAGAGGCTGCAGAGATTGGGGGACGATGAGAGTATGCAGAGAGTGGTGGACTATGAGAGGATGCCGAGAGTGATGGACTATGAGAGGATGCAGAGAGTGGGGGACTATGAGAGGATGCAGAGAGTGATGGACTATGAGAGGATGTAGAGAGTGGTGGAGAATGAGAGGCCGCAGAGAGTCGTGGACAATGAGAGTATGCAGAGTGGTGGAGTATGAGAGGATGCAGAGAGTGATGGACTATGAGAGGATGCAGAGAGTCGTGGACTATGAGAGGATGCAGAGAGTGATGGACTATGAGAGGATGCAGAGAGTGGTGGACTATGAGAGGATGCAGAGAGTGGTGGACTATGAGAGGATGCAGAGCGTGGGGGACTATGAGAGGATGCAGAGAGTGGTGGACTATGAGCGGATGCAGAGAGTGGGGGACTATGAGAGGATGCAGAGAGTGGGGACTATGAGAGGATGCAGAGAGTGGTTGACTATGAGAGGATGCAGAGAGTGGTGGACAATGAGAGGCCGCAGAGAGTGGTGGACTATGAGAGGATGCAGAGAGTGATGGACTATGAGAGGATGCAGAGAGTGATGGACTATGAGAGGATGCAGAGAATGGTTGACTATGAGAGGATGCAGAGAGTGGTGGACAATGAGAGGCCGCAGAGAGTGGTGGACTAAGAGAGTATGCAGAGAGTGGTGGACTATGAGAGGATGCAGAGCGTGGGGGACTATGAGAGAATGCAGAGAGTGGTGGACTATGAGAGGATGCAGAGAGTGGTGGACTATGAGAGGATGCAGAGCGTGGGGGACTATGAGAGGATGCAGAGAGTGGTGGACTATGAGCGGATGCAGAGAGTCGTGGACTATGAGAGGATGCAGAGAGTGATGGACTATGAGAGGATGCAGAGAGTGGTGGACTATGAGAGGATGCAGAGAGTGGTGGACTATGAGAGGATGCAGAGCGTGGGGGACTATGAGAGGATGCAGAGAGTGGTGGACAATGAGAGGCCGCAGAGAGTGGTGGACTAAGAGAGTATGCAGAGAGTGGTGGACTATGAGAGGATGCAGAGCGTGGGGGACTATGAGAGAATGCAGAGAGTGGTGGACTATGAGAGGATGCAGAGAGTGGTGGACTATGAGAGGATGCAGAGCGTGGGGGACTATGAGAGGATGCAGAGAGTGATGGACTATGAGAGGATGCAGAGAGTGGGGGAATATGAGAGGATGCAGAGAGTGGGGACTATGAGAGGATGCAGAGAGTGGGGACTATGAGAGGATGCAGAGAATGGTTGACTATGAGAGGATGCAGAGAGTGTTGGACAATGAGAGGCCGCAGAGAGTGGTGGACCATGAGAGTATGTAGAGAGTGGTGGACTATGAGAGGATGCAGAGAGTGGGGGATGATGAGAGGCCGCAGAGATTGGGGAACGATGAGAGTATGCAGAGAGTGGTGGACTATGAGAGACCACAGGGAGTGGGGGACAATGAGAGGCCGCAGGGAGTGGGGGATGATGAGATGCCGCAAAGAGTGGGGGACGATGAGAGGCTGCAGAGAGTGGGGGACAATGAGAAGATGCATAGAGTGGGAGACTATGAGAGGATGCAGAGAGTGGGGGACTATGAGAGGATGCAGAGAGTGGGGGACTATGAGAGGATCCAGAGAGTGATGGACTATGAGAGGATGCAGAGAGTCGTGGACTATGAGAGGATGCACAGAGTGATGGACTATGAGAGGATGCAGAGAGTGGTGGACTATGAGAGTATGCAGAGAGTGGTGGAGTATGAGAGGATGCAGAGAGTGTTGGACTATGCGAGGATGCAGAGAGTGGGGGACTATGAGAGGATGCAGAGAGTGGGGACTATGAGAGGATGCAGAGAATGGTTGACTATGAGAGGATGCAGAGAGTGGTGGACAATGAGAGGCCGCAGAGAGTGGTGGACTATGAGAGTATGCAGAGAGTGGTGGAGTATGAGAGGATGCAGAGATTGATGGACTATGAGAGGATGCAGAGAGTGATAGACTATGAGAGGATGCAGAGAGTGGTGGACTATGAGAGGATGCAGAGAGTGGTGGACTATGAGAGGATGCAGAGGGTGGGGACTATGAGAGAATGCAGAGAGTGGTTGACTATGAGAGGATGCAGAGAGTGGTGGCCTATGAGAGGATGCAGAGAGTGGGGGACTATGAGAGGATGCAGAGAGTGATAGACTATGAGAGGATGCAGAGAGTCGTGGACTATGAGAGGATGCTGAGAGTGATGGACAATGAGAGGATTCAGAGAGTGGGGGACTATGAGTGGATGCAGAGTGATGGACTATGAGAGGCCACAGAGAGTGTTGGACTATGAGAGGATGCAGAGAGTGGGGGATGATGAGAGGCCGCAGAGATTGGGGGACGATGAGAGTATGCAGAGAGTGTTTGACTATGAGAGGATGCAGAGAGTGGTGTACTATGAGAGGATGCAGAGAGTGGTGGAGTATTAAAGGATGCAGAGAGTGGTGGACTATGAGAGGATGCAGAGAGTGATGGACTATGAGAGGATGCAGAGAGTGGGGGACTATGAGAGGATGCAGAGAGTGATGGACTATGAGAGGATGCAGAGAGTGGGGGACTATGAGAGGATGCAGAGAGTGATGGACTATGAGAGGATGCAGAGAGTGATAGACTATGAGAGGATGCAGAGAGTGGGGGACTATGAGAGGATGCAGAGAGTGGTGGACTATGACAGGATGCAGAGAGTGGGGGACTATGAGAGGATGCAGAGAGTGGTGGACTATGACAGGATGCAGAGAGTGGGGGACTATGAGAGGATGCAGAGAGTGGGGGACTATGAGATGATGCAGAGTGTGATGGACTATGAGAGGATACCGAGAGTGATGGACTATGAGAGGATGCAGAGAGTGGGGGACTATGAGAGGATGCAGAGAGTGATGGACTATGAGAG
This sequence comes from Hemitrygon akajei, assembly GCF_048418815.1. Taxonomy (NCBI): domain Eukaryota; kingdom Metazoa; phylum Chordata; class Chondrichthyes; order Myliobatiformes; family Dasyatidae; genus Hemitrygon; species Hemitrygon akajei. The sequence goes on along the minus strand of NC_133128.1, from coordinate 101,711,254 downwards.
GATGCAGAGAGTGGTGGACAATGAGAGGCCGCAGAGAGTGGGGGACTATGAGTGGATGCAGAGAGTGATATACTATGAGAGGATGCAGAAAGTGGGGGACTATGAGAGGATGCAGAGAGTGATGGACTATGAGAGGATGCAGAGAGTGGTGGACAATGAGAGGCCGCAGAGAGTGGGGGACTATGAGTGGATGCAGAGAGTGATATACTATGAGAGAATGTAGAGAGTGGTGGACAATGAGAGGCCGCAGAGAGTGGGGGACTATGAGTGGATGCAGAGAGTGATATACTATGAGAGGATGCAGAGAGTGGTGGACAATGAGAGGCCGCAGAGAGTGGGGGACTATGAGAGGATGCAGAAAGTGATATACTATGAGAGGATGCAGAGAGTGGTGGACTATGAGAGGATGCAGAGAGTGGGGGATGATGAGAGGCCGCAGAGATTGGGGGACGATGAGAGTATGCAGAGAGTGGTGGACTATGAGAGGATGCAGAGAGTCGTGGACTATGAGAGGATGCAGAGAGTGATGGACTATGAGAGGATGCAGAGAGTGGTGGACTATGAGAGGATGCAGAGAGTGGAGGACTATGAGAGGATGCAGAGCGTGGGGGACTATGAGAGGATGCAGAGAGTGGTGGACTATCAGAGGATGCAGAGAGTGGGGGACTATGAGAGGATGCAGAGAGTGGGGACTATGAGAGGATGCAGAGAGTGGGGACTATGAGAGGATGCAGAGAATGGTTGACTATGAGAGGATGCAGAGTGTGGGGAACAATGAGAGGCCGCAGAGAGTGGTGGACTATGAGAGTATGCAGAGAGTGGTGGAGTATGAGAGGATGCAGAGAGTGGTCGAGTATGAGAGGATGCAGAGAGTGGTGGACTATGAGAGGATGCAGAGAGTGGTGGAGCATCAGAGGATGCAGAGAGTGGTGGACTATGAGAGGATGCAGAGTGTGGTGGACTATGAGAGGATGCAGAGAGTCATGGACTATGAGAGGATGAAGAGAGTGATGGACTTTGAGAGGATGCAGAGAGTGGGGGACTATGAGAGGATGCAGAGAGTGATGGACTTTGAGAGGATGCAGAGAGTGGGGGCTATGAGAGGATGCAGAGAGTGATATACTATGAGAGGATGCAGAGAGTGGGGGATGATGAGAGGCCGCAGAAATTGGGGGACGATGAGAGTATGCAGAGAGTGGTGGACTATGAGAGACCACAGGGAGTGGGGGACGATGAGAGGCCGCAGGGAGTGGGGGACGATGAGAGGCTGCAGAGAGTGGGGGACGATGAGAGGCTGCAGAGAGTGGGGGACAATGAGAAGATGCAGAGAGTGGGGTACTATGAGAGGATGCAGAGAGTGGTGGACTATGAGAATATGCAGAGAGTGGGGACAATGAGAGGCCTCAGAGAGTGGTGGACTATGAGAGGCCGCAGAGCGTGGCGGATGATGAGAGGCCGCAGAGATTGGTGGACTATGAGAGGATGCAGAGAGTGATGGACTATGAGAGGCCGCAGAGAGTGATTGACTATGAGAGGCCGCAGAGAGTGATGGACTATGAGAGGATGCAGAGAGTGATGGAGTATGAGAGGATGCAGAGAGAGGGGGACTATGAGAGGCCGCAGAGAGTGGTGGACTATGAGAGGATGCAGAGAGTGGTGGACTATGAGAGGATGCAGAGAGTGGGGGACTATGAGAGGATGCAGAGAGTGATGGACTATGAGAGGATGCAGAGAGTGGGGGACTATGAGAGGATGCAGAGAGTGGGGGACTATGAGAGGATGCAGAGAGTATCGGACTATGAGAGGATGCAGAGAGTGGGGCACTATGAGAGGATGCAGAGAGTGGGGGACTATGAGAGGATGCAGAGAGTGGTGGACTATGACATTATGCAGAGAGTGGGGGACTATGAGAGGATGCAGAGAGTGGTGGACTATGACAGGATGCAGAGAGTGGGGGACTATGAGAGGATGCAGAGTGTGATGGACTATGAGAGGATGCCGAGAGTGATGGACTATGAGAGGATGCAGAGAGTCGGGGACTATGAGAGGATGCAGAGAGTGATGGACTATGAGAGGATGCAGAGAGTGGTGGACAATGAGAGGCCGCAGAGAGTGGGGGACTATGAGTGGATGCAGAGAGTGATATACTATGAGAGGATGCAGAATGTGGGGGACTATGAGAGGATGCAGAGCTTGATGGTCTATGAGAGGCCACAGAGAGTGGTGGACTATGAGAGGATGCAGAGAGTGGGGGATGATGAGAGGCTGCAGAGATTGGGGGACGATGAGAGTATGCAGAGAGTGGTGGACTATGTGAGGATGCCGAGAGTGATGGACTATGAGAGGATGCAGAGAGTGGGGGACTATGAGAGGATGCAGAGAGTGATGGACTATGAGAGGATGTAGAGAGTGGTGGAGAATGAGAGGCCGCAGAGAGTCGTGGACAATGAGAGTATGCAGAGTGGTGGAGTATGAGAGGATGCAGAGAGTGATGGACTATGAGAGGATGCAGAGAGTCGTGGACTATGAGAGGATGCAGAGAGTGATGGACTATGAGAGGATGCAGAGAGTGGTGGACTATGAGAGGATGCAGAGAGTGGTGGACTATGAGAGGATGCAGAGCGTGGGGGACTATGAGAGGATGCAGAGAGTGGTGGACTATGAGCGGATGCAGAGAGTGGGGGACTATGAGAGGATGCAGAGAGTGGGGACTATGAGAGGATGCAGAGAGTGGTTGACTATGAGAGGATGCAGAGAGTGGTGGACAATGAGAGGCCGCAGAGAGTGGTGGACTATGAGAGGATGCAGAGAGTGATGGACTATGAGAGGATGCAGAGAGTGATGGACTATGAGAGGATGCAGAGAATGGTTGACTATGAGAGGATGCAGAGAGTGGTGGACAATGAGAGGCCGCAGAGAGTGTTGGACTAAGAGAGTATGCAGAGAGTGGTGGACTATGAGAGGATGCAGAGCGTGGGGGACTATGAGAGAATGCAGAGAGTGGTGGACTATGAGAGGATGCAGAGAGTGGTGGACTATGAGAGGATGCAGAGCGTGGGGGACTATGAGAGGATGCAGAGAGTGGTGGACTATGAGCGGATGCAGAGAGTCGTGGACTATGAGAGGATGCAGAGAGTGATGGACTATGAGAGGATGCAGAGAGTGGTGGACTATGAGAGGATGCAGAGAGTGGTGGACTATGAGAGGATGCAGAGCGTGGGGGACTATGAGAGGATGCAGAGAGTGGTGGACAATGAAAGGCCGCAGAGAGTGGTGGACTAAGAGAGTATGCAGAGAGTGGTGGACTATGAGAGGATGCAGAGCGTGGGGGACTATGAGAGAATGCAGAGAGTGGTGGACTATGAGAGAATGCAGAGAGTGTTGGACTATGAGAGGATGCAGAGAGTGGGGGATGATGAGAGGCCGCAGAGATTGGGGGACGATGAGAGTATGCAGAGAGTGTTTGACTATGAGAGGATGCAGAGAGTGGTGTACTATGAGAGGATGCAGAGAGTGGTGGAGTATTAAAGGATGCAGAGAGTGGTGGACTATGAGAGGATGCAGAGAGTGATGGACTATGAGAGGATGCAGAGAGTGGGGGACTATGAGAGGATGCAGAGAGTGATGGACTATGAGAGGATGCAGAGAGTGGGGGACTATGAGAGGATGCAGAGAGTGATGGACTATGAGAGGATGCAGAGAGTGATAGACTATGAGAGGATGCAGAGAGTGGGGGACTATGAGAGGATGCAGAGAGTGGTGGACTATGACAGGATGCAGAGAGTGGGGGACTATGAGAGGATGCAGAGAGTGGTGGACTATGACAGGATGCAGAGAGTGGGGGACTATGAGAGGATGCAGAGAGTGGGGGACTATGAGATGATGCAGAGTGTGATGGACTATGAGAGGATACCGAGAGTGATGGACTATGAGAGGATGCAGAGAGTGGGGGACTATGAGAGGATGCAGAGAGTGATGGACTATGAGAGGATGCAGAGAGTGGTGGACAATGAGAGGCCGCAGAGAGTGGGGGACTATGAGTGGATGCAGAGAGTGATATACTATGAGAGGATGCAGAAAGTGGGGGACTATGAGAGGATGCAGAGAGTGATGGACTATGAGAGGATGCAGAGAGTGGTGGACAATGAGAGGCCGCAGAGAGTGGGGGACTATGAGTGGATGCAGAGAGTGATATACTATGAGAGAATGTAGAGAGTGGTGGACAATGAGAGGCCGCAGAGAGTGGGGGACTATGAGTGGATGCAGAGAGTGATATACTATGAGAGGATGCAGAGAGTGGTGGACAATGAGAGGCCGCAGAGAGTGGGGGACTATGAGAGGATGCAGAAAGTGATATACTATGAGAGGATGCAGAGAGTGGTGGACTATGAGAGGATGCAGAGAGTGGGGGATGATGAGAGGCCGCAGAGATTGGGGGACGATGAGAGTATGCAGAGAGTGGTGGACTATGAGAGGATGCAGAGAGTCGTGGACTATGAGAGGATGCAGAGAGTGATGGACTATGAGAGGATGCAGAGAGTGGTGGACTATGAGAGGATGCAGAGAGTGGAGGACTATGAGAGGATGCAGAGCGTGGGGGACTATGAGAGGATGCAGAGAGTGGTGGACTATCAGAGGATGCAGAGAGTGGGGGACTATGAGAGGATGCAGAGAGTGGGGACTATGAGAGGATGCAGAGAGTGGGGACTATGAGAGGATGCAGAGAATGGTTGACTATGAGAGGATGCAGAGTGTGGGGAACAATGAGAGGCCGCAGAGAGTGGTGGACTATGAGAGTATGCAGAGAGTGGTGGAGTATGAGAGGATGCAGAGAGTGGTCGAGTATGAGAGGATGCAGAGAGTGGTGGACTATGAGAGGATGCAGAGAGTGGTGGAGCATCAGAGGATGCAGAGAGTGGTGGACTATGAGAGGATGCAGAGTGTGGTGGACTATGAGAGGATGCAGAGAGTCATGGACTATGAGAGGATGAAGAGAGTGATGGACTTTGAGAGGATGCAGAGAGTGGGGGACTATGAGAGGATGCAGAGAGTGATGGACTTTGAGAGGATGCAGAGAGTGGGGGCTATGAGAGGATGCAGAGAGTGATATACTATGAGAGGATGCAGAGAGTGGGGGATGATGAGAGGCCGCAGAAATTGGGGGACGATGAGAGTATGCAGAGAGTGGTGGACTATGAGAGACCACAGGGAGTGGGGGACGATGAGAGGCCGCAGGGAGTGGGGGACGATGAGAGGCTGCAGAGAGTGGGGGACGATGAGAGGCTGCAGAGAGTGGGGGACAATGAGAAGATGCAGAGAGTGGGGTACTATGAGAGGATGCAGAGAGTGGTGGACTATGAGAATATGCAGAGAGTGGGGACAATGAGAGGCCTCAGAGAGTGGTGGACTATGAGAGGCCGCAGAGCGTGGCGGATGATGAGAGGCCGCAGAGATTGGTGGACTATGAGAGGATGCAGAGAGTGATGGACTATGAGAGGCCGCAGAGAGTGATTGACTATGAGAGGCCGCAGAGAGTGATGGACTATGAGAGGATGCAGAGAGTGATGGAGTATGAGAGGATGCAGAGAGAGGGGGACTATGAGAGGCCGCAGAGAGTGGTGGACTATGAGAGGATGCAGAGAGTGGTGGACTATGAGAGGATGCAGAGAGTGGGGGACTATGAGAGGATGCAGAGAGTGATGGACTATGAGAGGATGCAGAGAGTGGGGGACTATGAGAGGATGCAGAGAGTGGGGGACTATGAGAGGATGCAGAGAGTATCGGACTATGAGAGGATGCAGAGAGTGGGGCACTATGAGAGGATGCAGAGAGTGGGGGACTATGAGAGGATGCAGAGAGTGGTGGACTATGACATTATGCAGAGAGTGGGGGACTATGAGAGGATGCAGAGAGTGGTGGACTATGACAGGATGCAGAGAGTGGGGGACTATGAGAGGATGCAGAGTGTGATGGACTATGAGAGGATGCCGAGAGTGATGGACTATGAGAGGATGCAGAGAGTCGGGGACTATGAGAGGATGCAGAGAGTGATGGACTATGAGAGGATGCAGAGAGTGGTGGACAATGAGAGGCCGCAGAGAGTGGGGGACTATGAGTGGATGCAGAGAGTGATATACTATGAGAGGATGCAGAATGTGGGGGACTATGAGAGGATGCAGAGCTTGATGGTCTATGAGAGGCCACAGAGAGTGGTGGACTATGAGAGGATGCAGAGAGTGGGGGATGATGAGAGGCTGCAGAGATTGGGGGACGATGAGAGTATGCAGAGAGTGGTGGACTATGAGAGGATGCCGAGAGTGATGGACTATGAGAGGATGCAGAGAGTGGGGGACTATGAGAGGATGCAGAGAGTGATGGACTATGAGAGGATGTAGAGAGTGGTGGAGAATGAGAGGCCGCAGAGAGTCGTGGACAATGAGAGTATGCAGAGTGGTGGAGTATGAGAGGATGCAGAGAGTGATGGACTATGAGAGGATGCAGAGAGTCGTGGACTATGAGAGGATGCAGAGAGTGATGGACTATGAGAGGATGCAGAGAGTGGTGGACTATGAGAGGATGCAGAGAGTGGTGGACTATGAGAGGATGCAGAGCGTGGGGGACTATGAGAGGATGCAGAGAGTGGTGGACTATGAGCGGATGCAGAGAGTGGGGGACTATGAGAGGATGCAGAGAGTGGGGACTATGAGAGGATGCAGAGAGTGGTTGACTATGAGAGGATGCAGAGAGTGGTGGACAATGAGAGGCCGCAGAGAGTGGTGGACTATGAGAGGATGCAGAGAGTGATGGACTATGAGAGGATGCAGAGAGTGATGGACTATGAGAGGATGCAGAGAATGGTTGACTATGAGAGGATGCAGAGAGTGGTGGACAATGAGAGGCCGCAGAGAGTGTTGGACTAAGAGAGTATGCAGAGAGTGGTGGACTATGAGAGGATGCAGAGCGTGGGGGACTATGAGAGAATGCAGAGAGTGGTGGACTATGAGAGGATGCAGAGAGTGGTGGACTATGAGAGGATGCAGAGCGTGGGGGACTATGAGAGGATGCAGAGAGTGGTGGACTATGAGCGGATGCAGAGAGTCGTGGACTATGAGAGGATGCAGAGAGTGATGGACTATGAGAGGATGCAGAGAGTGGTGGACTATGAGAGGATGCAGAGAGTGGTGGACTATGAGAGGATGCAGAGCGTGGGGGACTATGAGAGGATGCAGAGAGTGGTGGACAATGAGAGGCCGCAGAGAGTGGTGGACTAAGAGAGTATGCAGAGAGTGGTGGACTATGAGAGGATGCAGAGCGTGGGGGACTATGAGAGAATGCAGAGAGTGGTGGACTATGAGAGAATGCAGAGAGTGGTGGACTATGAGAGGATGCAGAGCGTGGGGGACTATGAGAGGATGCAGAGAGTGATGGACTATGAGAGGATGCAGAGACTGGGGGAATATGAGAGGATGCAGAGAGTGGGGACTATGAGAGGAAGCAGAGAGTGGGGACTATGAGAGGATGCAGAGAATGGTTGACTATGAGAGGATGCAGAGAGTGTTGGACAATGAGAGGCCGCAGAGAGTGGTAGACCATGAGAGTATGTAGAGAGTGGTGGACTATGAGAGGATGCAGAGAGTGGGGGATGATGAGAGGCCGCAGAGATTGGGGAACGATGAGAGTATGCAGAGAGTGGTGGACTATGAGAGACCACAGGGAGTGGGGGACAATGAGAGGCCGCAGGGAGTGGGGGATGATGAGATGCCGCAAAGAGTGGGGGACGATGAGAGGCTGCAGAGCGTGGGGGACAATGAGAAGATGCATAGAGTGGGAGACAATGAGAGGATGCAGAGAGTGGGGGACTATGAGAGGATGCAGAGAGTGGGGGACTATGAGAGGATCCAGAGAGTGATGGACTATGAGAGGATGCAGAGAGTCGTGGACTATGAGAGGATGCACAGAGTGATGGACTATGAGAGGATGCAGAGAGTGGTGGACTATGAGAGTATGCAGAGAGTGGTGGAGTATGAGAGGATGCAGAGAGTGTTGGACTATGAGAGGATGCAGAGAGTGGTGGACTATGAGAGGATGCAGAGAGTCATGGACTATGAGAGGATGCAGAGAGAGATGGACTTTGAGAGGATGCAGAGAGTGGGGGACTATGAGAGGATGCAGAGAGTGATGGACTTTGAGAGGATGCAGAGAGTGGGGGCTATGAGAGGATGCAGAGAGTGTGGGATGATGAGAGGCCGCAGAGATTGGGGGACGATGAGAGTATGCAGAGAGTGGTGGACTATGAGAGACCACAGGGAGTGGGGGACGATGAGAGGCCGCAGGGAGTGGGGGACAATGAGAGGCTGCAGAGAGTGGGGGACGATGAGAGGCTGCAGAGAGTGGGGGACAATGAGAAGATGCAGAGAGTGGGGGACTATGAGAGGATGCAGAGAGTGGTGGACTATGAGAATATGCAGAGAGTGGGGACAATGAGAGGCCTCAGAGAGTGGTGGACTATGAGAGGCCGCAGAGCGTGGGGGATGATGAGAGGCCGCAGAGAGTGGTGGACTATGAGAGGATGCAGAGAGTGATGGACTATGAGAGGCCACAGAGAGTGATTGACTATGAGAGGCCGCAGAGAGTGGTGGACTATGAGAGGATGCAGAGAGTGGGGGACTATGAGAGGCCGCAGAGAGTGGTGGACTATGAGAGGATGCAGTGAGTGGTGGACTATGAGAGGATGCAGAGAGTGGGGGACTATGAGAGGATGCAGAGAGTGATGTACTATGAGAGGATGCAGAGAGTGGGGGACTATGAGAGGATGCAGAGAGTGGGGGACTATGAGAGGATGCAGAGAGTGGTGGACTATGAGAGGATGCAGAGAGTGATATACTATGAGAGGATGCAGAGAGTGGGGGATGATGAGAGGCCGCAGAAATTGGGGGACGATGAGAGTATGCAGAGAGTGGTGGACTATGAGAGACCACAGGGAGTGGGGGACGATGAGAGGCCGCAGGGAGTGGGGGACGATGAGAGGCTGCAGAGAGTGGGGGACGATGAGAGGCTGCAGAGAGTGGGGGACAATGAGAAGATGCAGAGAGTGGGGTACTATGAGAGGATGCAGAGAGTGGTGGACTATGAGAATATGCAGAGAGTGGGGACAATGAGAGGCCTCAGAGAGTGGTGGACTATGAGAGGCCGCAGAGCGTGGCGGATGATGAGAGGCCGCAGAGATTGGTGGACTATGAGAGGATGCAGAGAGTGATGGACTATGAGAGGCCGCAGAGAGTGATTGACTATGAGAGGCCGCAGAGAGTGATGGACTATGAGAGGATGCAGAGAGTGATGGAGTATGAGAGGATGCAGAGAGAGGGGGACTATGAGAGGCCGCAGAGAGTGGTGGACTATGAGAGGATGCAGAGAGTGGTGGACTATGAGAGGATGCAGAGAGTGGGGGACTATGAGAGGATGCAGAGAGTGATGGACTATGAGAGGATGCAGAGAGTGGGGGACTATGAGAGGATGCAGAGAGTGGGGGACTATGAGAGGATGCAGAGAGTATCGGACTATGAGAGGATGCAGAGAGTGGGGCACTATGAGAGGATGCAGAGAGTGGGGGACTATGAGAGGATGCAGAGAGTGGTGGACTATGACATTATGCAGAGAGTGGGGGACTATGAGAGGATGCAGAGAGTGGTGGACTATGACAGGATGCAGAGAGTGGGGGACTATGAGAGGATGCAGAGTGTGATGGACTATGAGAGGATGCCGAGAGTGATGGACTATGAGAGGATGCAGAGAGTCGGGGACTATGAGAGGATGCAGAGAGTGATGGACTATGAGAGGATGCAGAGAGTGGTGGACAATGAGAGGCCGCAGAGAGTGGGGGACTATGAGTGGATGCAGAGAGTGATATACTATGAGAGGATGCAGAATGTGGGGGACTATGAGAGGATGCAGAGCTTGATGGTCTATGAGAGGCCACAGAGAGTGGTGGACTATGAGAGGATGCAGAGAGTGGGGGATGATGAGAGGCTGCAGAGATTGGGGGACGATGAGAGTATGCAGAGAGTGGTGGACTATGAGAGGATGCCGAGAGTGATGGACTATGAGAGGATGCAGAGAGTGGGGGACTATGAGAGGATGCAGAGAGTGATGGACTATGAGAGGATGTAGAGAGTGGTGGAGAATGAGAGGCCGCAGAGAGTCGTGGACAATGAGAGTATGCAGAGTGGTGGAGTATGAGAGGATGCAGAGAGTGATGGACTATGAGAGGATGCAGAGAGTCGTGGACTATGAGAGGATGCAGAGAGTGATGGACTATGAGAGGATGCAGAGAGTGGTGGACTATGAGAGGATGCAGAGAGTGGGGGACTATGAGAGGATGCAGAGAGTGGGGACTATGAGAGGATGCAGAGAGTGGTTGACTATGAGAGGATGCAGAGAGTGGTGGACAATGAGAGGCCGCAGAGAGTGGTGGACTATGAGAGGATGCAGAGAGTGATGGACTATGAGAGGATGCAGAGAGTGATGGACTATGAGAGGATGCAGAGAATGGTTGACTATGAGAGGATGCAGAGAGTGGTGGACAATGAGAGGCCGCAGAGAGTGTTGGACTAAGAGAGTATGCAGAGAGTGGTGGACTATGAGAGGATGCAGAGCGTGGGGGACTATGAGAGAATGCAGAGAGTGGTGGACTATGAGAGGATGCAGAGAGTGGTGGACTATGAGAGGATGCAGAGCGTGGGGGACTATGAGAGGATGCAGAGAGTGGTGGACTATGAGCGGATGCAGAGAGTCGTGGACTATGAGAGGATGCAGAGAGTGATGGACTATGAGAGGATGCAGAGAGTGGTGGACTATGAGAGGATGCAGAGAGTGGTGGACTATGAGAGGATGCAGAGCGTGGGGGACTATGAGAGGATGCAGAGAGTGGTGGACAATGAGAGGCCGCAGAGAGTGGTGGACTAAGAGAGTATGCAGAGAGTGGTGGACTATGAGAGGATGCAGAGCGTGGGGGACTATGAGAGAATGCAGAGAGTGGTGGACTATGAGAGAATGCAGAGAGTGGTGGACTATGAGAGGATGCAGAGCGTGGGGGACTATGAGAGGATGCAGAGAGTGATGGACTATGAGAGGATGCAGAGACTGGGGGAATATGAGAGGATGCAGAGAGTGGGGACTATGAGAGAATGCAGAGAGTGGGGACTATGAGAGGATGCAGAGAATGGTTGACTATGAGAGGATGCAGAGAGTGTTGGACAATGAGAGGCCGCAGAGAGTGGTAGACCATGAGAGTATGTAGAGAGTGGTCGACTATGAGAGGATGCAGAGAGTGGGGGATGATGAGAGGCCGCAGAGATTGGGGAACGATGAGAGTATGCAGAGAGTGGTGGACTATGAGAGACCACAGGGAGTGGGGGACAATGAGAGGCCGCAGGGAGTGGGGGATGATGAGATGCCGCAAAGAGTGGGGGACGATGAGAGGCTGCAGAGCGTGGGGGACAATGAGAAGATGCATAGAGTGGGAGACAATGAGAGGATGCAGAGAGTGGGGGACTATGAGAGGATGCAGAGAGTGGGGGACTATGAGAGGATCCAGAGAGTGATGGACTATGAGAGGATGCAGAGAGTCGTGGACTATGAGAGGATGCACAGAGTGATGGACTATGAGAGGATGCAGAGAGTGGTGGACTATGAGAGTATGCAGAGAGTGGTGGAGTATGAGAGGATGCAGAGAGTGTTGGACTATGAGAGGATGCAGAGAGTGGTGGACTATGAGAGGATGCAGAGAGTCATGGACTATGAGAGGATGCAGAGAGAGATGGACTTTGAGAGGATGCAGAGAGTGGGGGACTATGAGAGGATGCAGAGAGTGATGGACTTTGAGAGGATGCAGAGAGTGGGGGCTATGAGAGGATGCAGAGAGTGTGGGATGATGAGAGGCCGCAGAGATTGGGGGACGATGAGAGTATGCAGAGAGTGGTGGACTATGAGAGACCACAGGGAGTGGGGGACGATGAGAGGCCGCAGGGAGTGGGGGACAATGAGAGGCTGCAGAGAGTGGGGGACGATGAGAGGCTGCAGAGAGTGGGGGACAATGAGAAGATGCAGAGAGTGGGGGACTATGAGAGGATGCAGAGAGTGGTGGACTATGAGAATATGCAGAGAGTGGGGACAATGAGAGGCCTCAGAGAGTGGTGGACTATGAGAGGCCGCAGAGCGTGGGGGATGATGAGAGGCCGCAGAGAGTGGTGGACTATGAGAGGATGCAGAGAGTGATGGACTATGAGAGGCCACAGAGAGTGATTGACTATGAGAGGCCGCAGAGAGTGGTGGACTATGAGAGGATGCAGAGAGTGGGGGACTATGAGAGGCCGCAGAGAGTGGTGGACTATGAGAGGATGCAGTGAGTGGTGGACTATGAGAGGATGCAGAGAGTGGGGGACTATGAGAGGATGCAGAGAGTGATGTACTATGAGAGGATGCAGAGAGTGGGGGACTATGAGAGGATGCAGAGAGTGGGGGACTATGAGAGGATGCAGAGAGTGGTGGACTATGACAGGATGCAGAGAGTGGGGGACTATGAGAGGATGCAGAAAGTGGGGGACTATGAGAGGATGCAGAGAGTGATGGACTATGTGAGGATGCAGAGAGTGGTGTACTATGAGAGGATGCCGAGAGTGATGGACTATGAGAGGATGCAGAGAGTGGGGGAATATGAGATGATGCAGAGAGTGATGGACTATGTGAGGATGTAGAGAGTGGTGGACTATGAGAGGATGCAGAGAGTGGTGGACAATGAGAGGCCGCAGAGAGTCGTGGACTGTGAGAGTATGCAGAGTGGTGGAGTATGAGAGGATGCAGAGAGTGATGGACTATGAGAGGATGCAGAGAGTTGTGGACTATGAGAGGATGCAGAGAGTGATGGACTATGAGAGGATGCAGAGAGTGGTGGACTATGAGAGGATGCAGAGAGTGATGGACTATGAGAGGATGCAGAGAGTGGTGGACTATGAGAGGATGCAGAGAGTGGTGGAGTATGAGAGGATGCAGAGAGTGGTGGACTATGAGAGGATACAGAGAGTGGTGGACAATGAGAGGCCGCAGAGAGTGGTGGACTATGAGAGTATGCAGAGAGTGGTGGAGTATGAGAGGATGCAGAGAGTGATGGACTATGAGAGGATGCAGAGAGTGATAGACTATGAGAGGATGCAGAGAGTGGTGGACTATGAGAGGATGCAGAGAGTGGGGACTATGAGAGGATGCAGAGAATGGTTGACTATGAGAGGATGCAGAGAGTGGTGGACAATGAGAGGCCGCAGAGAGTGGTGGACTATGAGAGTATGCAGAGAGTGGTGGAGTATGAGAGGATGCAGAGATTGATGGACTATGAGAGGATGCAGAGAGTGATAGACTATGAGAGGATGCAGAGAGTGGTGGACTATGAGAGGATGCAGAGATTGATGGACTATGAGAGGATGCAGAGAGTGATAGACTATGAGAGGATGCAGAGAGTGGTGGACTATGAGAGGATGCAGAGAGTGGTTGACTATGAGAGGATGCAGAGAGTGGGGGACTATGGGAGGATGCAGAAAGTGATGGACTATGAGAGGATGCAGAGAGTCGTGGACTATGAGAGGATGCTGAGAGTGATGGACAATGAGAGGATTCAGAGAGTGGGGGACTATGAGTGGATGCAGAGTGATGGACTATGAGAGGCCACAGAGAGTGGTGGACTATCAGAGGATGCAGAGAGTGGGGGATGATGAGAGGCCGCAGAGATTGGGGGACGATGAGAGTATGCAGAGAGTGGTGAACTATGAGAGGATGCAGAGAGTCGTGGACTATGAGAGGATGCAGAGAGTGATGGACTATGAGAGGATGCAGAGAGTGGTGTACTATGAGAGGATGCGGAGCGTGGTGGAGTATTAAAGGATGCAGAGAGTGGTGGACTATGAGAGGATGCAGAGAGTGATGGACTATGAGAGGATGCAGAGAGTGGGGGACTATGAGAGGATGCAGAGAGTGATGGACTATGAGAGGATGCAGAGAGTGATAGACTATGTGAGGATGCAGAGAGTGGGGGACTATGAGAGGATGCAGAGAGTGGTGGACTATGACAGGATGCAGAGAGTGGGGGACTATGAGAGGATGCAGAGAGTGGTGGACTATGACAGGATGCAGAGAGTGGGGTCTATGAGAGGATGCAGAGAGTGGGGGACTATGAGATGATGCAGAGTGTGATGGACTATGAGAGGATGCCGAGAGTGATGGACTATGAGAGGATGCAGAGAGTGATGGACTATGAGAGAATGCAGAGAGTGGTGGACAATGAGAGGCCGCAGAGAGTGGGGGACTATGAGTGGATGCAGAGAGTGATATACTATGAGAGGATGCAGAAAGTGGGGGACTATGAGAGGATGCAGAGAGTGATGGACTATGAGAGGATGCAGAGAGTGGTGGACAATGAGAGGCCGCAGAGAGTGGGGGACTATGAGTGGATGCAGAGAGTGATATACTATGAGAGAATGTAGAGAGTGGTGGACAATGAGAGGCCGCAGAGAGTGGGGGACTATGAGTGGATGCAGAGAGTGATATACTATGAGAGGATGCAGAGAGTGGTGGACAATGAGAGGCCGCAGAGAGTGGGGGACTATGAGAGGATGCAGACAGTGATATACTATGAGAGGATGCAGAGAGTGGTGGACTATGAGAGGATGCAGAGAGTGGAGGACTATGAGAGGATGCAGAGAGTGATGGACTATGAGAGGATGCAGAGAGTGGTGGACTATGAGAGGATGCAGAGAGTGGTGGACTATGAGGGGATGCAGAGAGTGGTGGACTATGAGAGGATGCAGAGAGTGATATACTATGAGAGGATGCAGAGAGTGGGGGATGATGAGAGGCCACAGAGATTGGGGGACGATGAGAGTATGCAGAGAGTGGTGGACTATGAGAGGATGCAGAGAGTGGAGGACTATGAGAGGATGCAGAGAGTGATGGACTATGAGAGGATGCAGAGAGTGGTGGACTATGAGAGGATGCAGAGAGTGGTGGAGTATTAAAGGATGCAGAGAGTGGTGGAGTATGAGAGGATGCAGAGAGTGGTGGACTATGAGAGGATGCCGAGAGTGATGGACTATGAGAGGATGCAGAGAGTGGGGGACTATGAGAGGATGCAGAGAGTGATGGACTATGAGAGGATGCAGAGAGTGGTGGACAATGAGAGGCCGCAGAGAGTGGAGGACTATGAGTGGATGCAGAGAGTGATATACTATGAGAGGATGCAGAAAGTGGGGGACTATGAGAGGATGCAGAGAGTGATGGACTATGAGAGGATGCAGAGAGTGGTGGACAATGAGAGGCCGCAGAGAGTGGGGGACTATGAGTGGATGCAGAGAGTGATATACTATGAGAGGATGTAGAGAGTGGTGGACAATGAGAGGCCGCAGAGAGTGGGGGACTATGAGTGGATGCAGAGAGTGATATACTATGAGAGGATGCAGAGAGTGGTGGACAATGAGAGGCCGCAGAGAGTGGTGGACTATGAGAGGATGCAGAGTGTGATGGACTATGAGAGGATGCCGAGAGTGATGGACTATGAGAGGATGCAGAGAGTGGGGGACTATGAGAGGATGCAGAGAGTGATGGACTATGAGAGGATGCAGAGAGTGGTGGACAATGAGAGGCCGCAGAGAGTGGAGGACTATGAGTGGATGCAGAGAGTGATATACTATGAGAGGATGCAGAGAGTGGTGGACAATGAGAGGCCGCAGAGAGTGGGGGACTATGAGAGGATGCAGACAGTGATATACTATGAGAGGATGCAGAGAGTGGTGGACTATGAGAGGATGCAGAGAGTGGTGGAGTATTAAAGGATGCAGAGAGTGGTGGAGTATGAGAGGATGCAGAGAGTGGTGGACTATGAGAGGATGCAGAGAGTGGTGGACTATGAGAGGATGCAGAGAGTTATGGACTAAGAGAGGATGCAGAGAGTGGGGGACTATGAGAGGATGCAGAGAGTGATGGACTATGAGAGGATGCAGAGAGTGGGGGACTATGAGAGGATGCAGAGAGTGATGGACTATGAGAGGATGCAGAGAGTGATAGTCTATGAGAGGATGCAGAGAGTGGGGGACTATGAGAGGATGAAGAGAATGGTGGACTATGACAGGATGCAGAGAGTGGGGGACTATGAGAGGATGCAGAGAGTGGTGGACTATGAGAGGATGTAGAGAGTGGGGGACTATGAGAGGATGCAGAGTGTGATGGACTATGAGAGGATGCCGAGAGTGATGGACTATGAGAGGATGCAGAGAGTGGGGGACTATGAGAGGATGCAGAGAGTGATGGACTATGAGAGGATGCAGAGAGTGGTGGACAATGAGAGGCCGCAGAGAGTGGGGGACTATGAGTGGATGCAGAGAGTGATATACTATGAGAGGATGTAGAGAGTGGTGGACAATGAGTGGCCGCAGAGAGTGGGGGACTATGAGTGGATGCCGAGAGTGATGGACTATGAGAGGATGCAGAGAGTGGTGGACAATGAGAGGCCGCAGAGAGTGGTGGACTATGAGAGGATGCAGAGAGTCGTGGACTATGAGAGGATGCAGAGAGTGATGGACTATGAGAGGATGCAGAGAGTGGTGGACTATGAGAGGATGCAGAGAGTGGTGGAGTATTAAAGGATGCAGAGAGTGGTGGAGAATGAGAGGATGCAGAGAGTGGTGGACTATGAGAGGATGCAGAGAGTGATAGTCTATGAGAGGATGCAGAGAGTGGGGGACTATGAGAGGATACAGAGAGTGGTGGACTATGACAGGATGCAGAGAGTGGGGGACTATGAGAGGATGCAGAGAGTGGGGGACTATGAGATGATGCAGAGTGTGATGGACTATGAGAGGATGCCGAGAGTGATGGACTATGAGAGGATGCAGAGAGTGGGGGACTATGAGAGGATGCAGAGAGTGATGGACTATGAGAGGATGCAGAGAGTGGTGGACAATGAGAGGCCGCAGAGAGTGGAGGACTATGAGTGGATGCAGAGAGTGATATACTATGAGAGGATGCAGAAAGTGGGGGACTATGAGAGGATGCAGAGAGTGATGGACTATGAGAGGATGCAGAGAGTGGTGGACAATGAGAGGCCGCAGAGAGTGGGGGACTATGAGTGGATGCAGAGAGTGATATACTATGAGAGGATGTAGAGAGTGGTGGACAATGAGAGGCCGCAGAGAGTGGGGGACTATGAGTGGATGCAGAGAGTGATATACTATGAGAGGATGCAGAGAGTGGTGGACAATGAGAGGCCGCAGAGAGTGGTGGACTATGAGAGGATGCAGAGTGTGATGGACTATGAGAGGATGCCGAGAGTGATGGACTATGAGAGGATGCAGAGAGTGGGGGACTATGAGAGGATGCAGAGAGTGATGGACTATGAGAGGATGCAGAGAGTGGTGGACAATGAGAGGCCGCAGAGAGTGGAGGACTATGAGTGGATGCAGAGAGTGATATACTATGAGAGGATGCAGAGAGTGGTGGACAATGAGAGGCCGCAGAGAGTGGGGGACTATGAGAGGATGCAGACAGTGATATACTATGAGAGGATGCAGAGAGTGGTGGACTATGAGAGGATGCAGAGAGTGGTGGAGTATTAAAGGATGCAGAGAGTGGTGGAGTATGAGAGGATGCAGAGAGTGGTGGACTATGAGAGGATGCAGAGAGTGGTGGACTATGAGAGGATGCAGAGAGTTATGGACTATGAGAGGATGCAGAGAGTGGGGGACTATGAGAGGATGCAGAGAGTGATGGACTATGAGAGGATGCAGAGAGTGGGGGACTATGAGAGGATGCAGAGAGTGATGGACTATGAGAGGATGCAGAGAGTGATAGTCTATGAGAGGATGCAGAGAGTGGGGGACTATGAGAGGATGAAGAGAATGGTGGACTATGACAGGATGCAGAGAGTGGGGGACTATGAGAGGATGCAGAGAGTGGTGGACTATGAGAGGATGTAGAGAGTGGTGGACTATGAGAGGATGCAGAGAGTGGTGGACTATGAGAGGATGCAGAGAGTGGGGGACTATGAGAGGATGCAGAGAGTGGTGGGCTATGAGAGGATGCAGAGAGTGGGGGACTATGAGAGGATACAGAGAGTGGTGGACTATGACAGGATGCAGAGAGTGGGGGACTATGAGAGGATGCAGAGAGTGGGGGACTATGAGATGATGCAGAGTGTGATCGACTATGAGAGGATGCCGAGAGTGATGGACTATGAGAGGATGCAGAGAGTGGGGGACTATGAGAGGATGCAGAGAGTGATGGACTATGAGAGGATGCAGAGAGTGGTGGACAATGAGAGGCCGCAGAGAGTGGAGGACTATGAGTGGATGCAGAGAGTGATATACTATGAGAGGATGCAGAAAGTGGGGGACTATGAGAGGATGCAGAGAGTGATGGACTATGAGAGGATGCAGAGAGTGGTGGACAATGAGAGGCCGCAGAGAGTGGGGGACTATGAGTGGATGCAGAGAGTGATATACTATGAGAGGATGTAGAGAGTGGTGGACAATGAGAGGCCGCAGAGAGTGGGGGACTATGAGTGGATGCAGAGAGTGATATACTATGAGAGGATGCAGAGAGTGGTGGACAATGAGAGGCCGCAGAGAGTGGTGGACTATGAGAGGATGCAGAGTGTGATGGACTATGAGAGGATGCCGAGAGTGATGGACTATGAGAGGATGCAGAGAGTGGGGGACTATGAGAGGATGCAGAGAGTGATGGACTATGAGAGGATGCAGAGAGTGGTGGACAATGAGAGGCCGCAGAGAGTGGAGGACTATGAGTGGATGCAGAGAGTGATATACTATGAGAGGATGCAGAAAGTGGGGGACTATGAGAGGATGCAGAGAGTGATGGACTATGAGAGGATGCAGAGAGTGGTGGACAATGAGAGGCCGCAGAGAGTGGGGGACTATGAGTGGATGCAGAGAGTGATGGACTATGAGAGGATGCCGAAAGTGATGGACTATGAGAGGATGCAGAGAGTGGGGGACTATGAGAGGATGCAGAGAGTGATGGACTATGAGAGGATGCAGAGAGTGGGGGACTATGAGAGGATGCAGAGTGTGATGGACTATGAGAGGATGCCGAGAGTGATGGACTATGAGAGGATGCAGAGAGTGGGGGACTATGAGAGGATGCAGAGAGTGATGGACTATGAGAGGATGCAGAGAGTGGTGGACAATGAGAGGCCGCAGAGAGTGGGGGACTATGAGTGGATGCAGAGAGTGATATACTATGAGAGGATGTAGAGAGTGGTGGACAATGAGAGGCCGCAGAGAGTGGGGGACTATGAGTGGATGCAGAGAGTGATGGACTATGAGAGGATGCAGAGAGTGGTGGACAATGAGAGGCCGCAGAGAGTGGTGGACTATGAGAGGATGCAGAGAGTCGTGGACTATGAGAGGATGCAGAGAGTGATGGACTATGAGAGGATGCAGAGAGTGGTGGACTATGAGAGGATGCAGAGAGTGGTGGAGTATTAAAGGATGCAGAGAGTGGTGGAGAATGAGAGGATGCAGAGAGTGGTGGACTATGAGAGGATGCAGAGAGTGGTGGACTATGAGAGGATGCAGAGAGTGATGGACTATGAGAGGATGCAGAGAGTGGGGGACTATGAGAGGATGCAGAGAGTGATGGACTATGAGTGGATGCAGAGAGTGGGGGACTATGAGAGGATGCAGAGAGTGATGGACTATGAGAGGATGCAGAGAGTGATAGACTATGAGAGGATGCAGAGAGTGGGGGCTATGAGAGGATGCAGAGATTGGGGGACGATGAGAGTATGCAGAGAGTGGTGGACTATGAGAGACCACAGGGAGTGGGGGACGATGAGAGGCCACAGGGAGTGGGGGACAATGAGAGGCTGCAGAGAGTGGGGGACGATGAGAGGCTGCAGAGAGTGGGGGACAATGAGAAGATGCAGAGAGTGGGGGACTATGAGAGGATGCAGAGAGTGGTGGACTATGAGAATATGCAGAGAGTGGGGACAATGAGAGGCCTCAGAGAGTGGTGGACTATGAGAGGCCGCAGAGCGTGGGGGATGATGAGAGGCCGCAGAGAGTGGTGGACTATGAGAGGATGCAGAGAGTGATGGACTATGAGAGGCCACAGAGAGTGATTGACTATGAGAGGCCGCAGAGAGTGGTGGACTATGAGAGGATGCAGAGAGTGGGGGACTATGAGAGGCCGCAGAGAGTGGTGGACTATGAGAGGATGCAGTGAGTGGTGGACTATGAGAGGATGCAGAGAGTGGGGGACTATGAGAGGATGCAGAGAGTGATGTACTATGAGAGGATGCAGAGAGTGGGGGACTATGAGAGGATGCAGAGAGTGGGGGACTATGAGAGGATGCAGTGAGTATGGGACTATGAGAGGATGCAGAGAGTGGGGGACTATGAGAGGATGCAGAGAGTGGGGGACTATGAGAGGATGCAGAGAGTGGTGGACTATGACAGGATGCAGAGAGTGGGGGACTATGAGAGGATGCAGAAAGTGGGGTCTATGAGAGGATGCAGAGAGTGATGGACTATGTGAGGATGCAGAGAGTGGTGTACTATGAGAGGATGCCGTGAGTGATGGACTATGAGAGGATGCAGAGAGTGGGGGACTATGAGATGATGCAGAGAGTGATGGACTATGTGAGGATGTAGAGAGTGGTGGACTATGAGAGGATGCAGAGAGTGGTGGACAATGAGAGGCCGCAGAGAGTCGTGGACTATGAGAGTATGCAGAGTGGTGGAGTATGAGAGGATGCAGAGAGTGATGGACTATGAGAGGTTGCAGAGAGTTGTGGACTATGAGAGGATGCAGAGAGTGATGGACTATGAGAGGATGCAGAGAGTGGTGGACTATGAGAGGATGCAGAGAGTGATGGACTATGAGAGGATGCAGAGAGTGGTGGACTATGAGAGGATGCAGAGAGTGGTGGAGTATGAGAGGATGCAGAGAGTGGTGGACTATGAGAGGATACAGAGAGTGGTGGACAATGAGAGGCCGCAGAGAGTGGTGGACTATGAGAGTATGCAGAGAGTGGTGGAGTATGAGAGGATGCAGAGAGTGATGGACTATGAGAGGATGCAGAGAGTGATAGACTATGAGAGGATGCAGAGAGTGGTGGACAATGAGAGGATGCAGAGAGTGGGGACTATGAGAGGATGCAGAGAATGGTTGACTATGAGAGGATGCAGAGAGTGGTGGACAATGAGTGGCCGCAGAGAGTGGTGGACTATGAGAGTATGCAGAGAGTGGTGGAGTATGAGAGGATGCAGAGATTGATGGACTATGAGAGGATGCAGAGAGTGATAGACTATGAGAGGATGCAGAGAGTGGTGGACTATGAGAGGATGCAGAGAGTGGTGGACTATGAGAGGATGCAGAGGGTGGGGACTATGAGAGAATGCAGAGAGTGGTTGACTATGAGAGGATGCAGAGA
Organism: Hemitrygon akajei; assembly: GCF_048418815.1. Classification (NCBI taxonomy): domain Eukaryota; kingdom Metazoa; phylum Chordata; class Chondrichthyes; order Myliobatiformes; family Dasyatidae; genus Hemitrygon; species Hemitrygon akajei. The sequence continues at coordinate 101,689,764 of NC_133128.1, read as the reverse complement.
GTGGGGGACTATGAGAGGATGCAGAGAGTGATGGACTATGAGAGGATGCAGAGAGTCGTGGACTATGAGAGGATGCTGAGAGTGATGGACAATGAGAGGATTCAGAGAGTGGGGGACTATGAGTGGATGCAGAGTGATGGACTATGAGAGGCCACAGAGAGTGGTGGACTATCAGAGGATGCAGAGAGTGGTGGATGATGAGAGGCCGCAGAGATTGGGGGACGATGAGAGTATGCAGAGAGTGGTGGACTATGAGAGGATGCAGAGAGTCGTGGACTATGAGAGGATGCAGAGAATGATGGACTATGAGAGGATGCAGAGAGTGGTGTACTATGAGAGGATGCAGAGAGTGGTGGAGTATTAAAGGATGCAGAGAGTGGTGGACTATGAGAGGATGCAGAGGGTGATGGACTATGAGAGGATGCAGAGAGTGGGGGACTATGAGAGGATGCAGAGAGTGATGGACTATGAGAGGATGCAGAGAGTGGGGGACTATGAGAGGATGCAGAGAGTGATGGACTATGAGAGGATGCAGAGAGTGATAGACTATGTGAGGATGCAGAGAGTGGGGGACTATGAGAGGATGCAGAGAGTGGTGGACTATGACAGGATGCAGAGAGTGGGGGACTATGAGAGGATGCAGAGAGTGGTGGACTATGACAGGATGCAGAGAGTGGGGGACTATGAGAGGATGCAGAGAGTGGGGGACTATGAGATGATGCAGAGTGTGATGGACTATGAGAGGATGCCGAGAGTGATGGACTATGAGAGGATGCAGAGAGTGATGGACTATGAGAGGATGCAGAGAGTGGTGGACAATGAGAGGCCGCAGAGAGTGGGGGACTATGAGTGGATGCAGAGAGTGATATACTATGAGAGGATGCAGAAAGTGGGGGACTATGAGAGGATGCAGAGAGTGATGGACTATGAGAGGATGCAGAGAGTGGTGGACAATGAGAGGCCGCAGAGAGTGGGGGACTATGAGTGGATGCAGAGAGTGATATACTATGAGAGAATGTAGAGAGTGGTGGACAATGAGAGGCCGCAGAGAGTGGGGGACTATGAGTGGATGCAGAGAGTGATGGACAATGAGAGGCCGCAGAGAGTGGGGGACTATGAGAGGATGCAGACAGTGATATACTATGAGAGGATGCAGAGAGTGGTGGACTATGAGAGGATGCAGAGAGTGGGGGATGATGAGAGGCCACAGAGATTGGGGGACGATGAGAGTATGCAGAGAGTGGTGGACTATGAGAGGATGCAGAGAGTGGAGGACTATGAGAGGATGCAGAGAGTGATGGACTATGAGAGGATGCAGAGAGTGGTGGACTATGAGAGGATGCAGAGAGTGGTGGAGTATTAAAGGATGCAGAGAGTGGTGGAGTATGAGAGGATGCAGAGAGTGGTGGACTATGAGAGGATGCAGAGAGTGGTGGACTATGAGAGGATGCAGAGAGTGATGGACTATGAGAGGATGCAGAGAGTGGGGGACTATGAGAGGATGCAGAGAGTGATGGACTATGAGAGGATGCAGAGAGTGGGGGACTATGAGAGGATGCAGAGAGTGATGGACTATGAGAGGATGAAGAGAGTGATAGTCTATGAGAGGATGCAGAGAGTGGGGGACTATGAGAGGATGCAGAGAATGGTGGACTATGACAGGATGCAGAGAGTGGGGGACTATGAGAGGATGCAGAGAGTGGTGGACTATGAGAGGATGTAGAGAGTGGTGGACTATGAGAGGATGCAGAGAGTGGTGGACTATGAGAGGATGCAGAGAGTGGGGGACTATGAGAGGATGCAGAGAGTGGTGGGCTATGAGAGGATGCAGAGAGTGGGGGACTATGAGAGGATACAGAGAGTGGTGGACTATGACAGGATGCAGAGAGTGGGGGACTATGAGAGGATGCAGAGAGTGGGGGACTATGAGATGATGCAGAGTGTGATGGACTATGAGAGGATGCCGAGAGTGATGGACTATGAGAGGATGCAGAGAGTGGGGGACTATGAGAGGATGCAGAGAGTGATGGACTATGAGAGGATGCAGAGAGTGGTGGACAATGAGAGGCCGCAGAGAGTCGTGGACTATGAGAGTATGCAGAGTGGTGGAGTATGAGAGGATGCAGAGAGTGATGGACTATGAGAGGATGCAGAGAGTTGTGGACTATGAGAGGATGCAGAGAGTGATGGACTATGAGAGGATGCAGAGAGTGGTGGACTATGAGAGGATGCAGAGAGTGATGGACTATGAGAGGATGCAGAGAGTGGTGGACTATGAGAGGATGCAGAGAGTGGTGGAGTATGAGAGGATGCAGAGAGTGGTGGACTATGAGAGGATACAGAGAGTGGTGGACAATGAGAGGCCGCAGAGAGTGGTGGACTATGAGAGTATGCAGAGAGTGGTGGAGTATGAGAGGATGCAGAGAGTGATGGACTATGAGAGGATGCAGAGAGTGATAGACTATGAGAGGATGCAGCGAGTGGTGGACTATGAGAGGATGCAGAGAGTGGGGACAATGAGAGGATGCAGAGAATGGTTGACTATGAGAGGATAGAGAGTGGTGGACAATGAGAGGCCGCAGAGAGTGGTGGACTATGAGAGTATGCAGAGAGTGGTGGAGTATGAGAGGATGCAGAGATTGATGGACTATGAGAGGATGCAGAGAGTGGTGGACTATGAGAGGATGCAGAGAGTGGTGGACTATGAGAGGATGCAGAGGGTGGGGACTATGAGAGAATGCAGAGAGTGGTTGACTATGAGAGGATGCAGAGAGTGGGGGACTATGAGAGGATGCAGAGAGTGATGGACTATGAGAGGATGCAGAGAGTCGTGGACTATGAGAGGATGCTGAGAGTGATGGACAATGAGAGGATTCAGAGAGTGGGGGACTATGAGTGGATGCAGAGTAATGGACTATGAGAGGCCACAGAGAGTGGTGGACTATCAGAGGATGCAGAGAGTGGGGGATGATGAGAGGCCGCAGAGATTGGGGGACGATGAGAGTATGCAGAGAGTGGTGGACTATGAGAAGATGCAGAGAGTCGTGGACTATGAGAGGATGCAGAGAGTGATGGACTATGAGAGGATGCAGAGAGTGGTGTACTTTGAGAGGATGCAGAGAGTGGTGGAGTATTAAAGGATGCAGAGAGTGGTGGACTATGAGAGGATGCAGAGAGTGATGGACTATGAGAGGATGCAGAGAGTGGGGGACTATGAGAGGATGCAGAGAGTGATGGACTATGAGAGGATGCAGAGAGTGGGGGACTATGAGAGGATGCAGAGAGTGATGGACTATGAGAGGATGCAGAGAGTGATAGACTATGTGAGGATGCAGAGAGTGGGGGACTATGAGAGGATGCAGAGAGTGGTGGACTATGAGAGGATGCAGAGAGTGGGGGACTATGAGAGGATGCAGAGAGCGTGGGACTATGACAGGATGCAGAGAGTGGGGGACTATGAGAGGATGCAGAGAGTGGGGGACTATGAGATGATGCAGAGTGTGATGGACTATGAGAGGATGCCGAGAGTGATGGACTATGAGAGGCCACAGAGAGTGGTGGACTATCAGAGGATGCAGAGAGTGGTGGATGATGAGAGGCCGCAGAGATTGGGGGACGATGAGAGTATGCAGAGAGTGGTGGACTATGAGAGGATGCAGAGAGTCGTGGACTATGAGAGGATGCAGAGAATGATGGACTATGAGAGGATGCAGAGAGTGGTGTACTATGAGAGGATGCAGAGAGTGGTGGAGTATTAAAGGATGCAGAGAGTGGTGGACTATGAGAGGATGCAGAGGGTGATGGACTATGAGAGGATGCAGAGAGTGGGGGACTATGAGAGGATGCAGAGAGTGATGGACTATGAGAGGATGCAGAGAGTGGGGGACTATGAGAGGATGCAGAGAGTGATGGACTATGAGAGGATGCAGAGAGTGATAGACTATGTGAGGATGCAGAGAGTGGGGGACTATGAGAGGATGCAGAGAGTGGTGGACTATGACAGGATGCAGAGAGTGGGGGACTATGAGAGGATGCAGAGAGTGGTGGACTATGACAGGATGCAGAGAGTGGGGGACTATGAGAGGATGCAGAGAGTGGGGGACTATGAGATGATGCAGAGTGTGATGGACTATGAGAGGATGCCGAGAGTGATGGACTATGAGAGGATGCAGAGAGTGATGGACTATGAGAGGATGCAGAGAGTGGTGGACAATGAGAGGCCGCAGAGAGTGGGGGACTATGAGTGGATGCAGAGAGTGATATACTATGAGAGGATGCAGAAAGTGGGGGACTATGAGAGGATGCAGAGAGTGATGGACTATGAGAGGATGCAGAGAGTGGTGGACAATGAGAGGCCGCAGAGAGTGGGGGACTATGAGTGGATGCAGAGAGTGATATACTATGAGAGAATGTAGAGAGTGGTGGACAATGAGAGGCCGCAGAGAGTGGGGGACTATGAGTGGATGCAGAGAGTGATGGACAATGAGAGGCCGCAGAGAGTGGGGGACTATGAGAGGATGCAGACAGTGATATACTATGAGAGGATGCAGAGAGTGGTGGACTATGAGAGGATGCAGAGAGTGGGGGATGATGAGAGGCCACAGAGATTGGGGGACGATGAGAGTATGCAGAGAGTGGTGGACTATGAGAGGATGCAGAGAGTGGAGGACTATGAGAGGATGCAGAGAGTGATGGACTATGAGAGGATGCAGAGAGTGGTGGACTATGAGAGGATGCAGAGAGTGGTGGAGTATTAAAGGATGCAGAGAGTGGTGGAGTATGAGAGGATGCAGAGAGTGGTGGACTATGAGAGGATGCAGAGAGTGGTGGACTATGAGAGGATGCAGAGAGTGATGTACTATGAGAGGATGCAGAGAGTGGGGGACTATGAGAGGATGCAGAGAGTGATGGACTATGAGAGGATGCAGAGAGTGGGGGACTATGAGAGGATGCAGAGAGTGATGGACTATGAGAGGATGCAGAGAGTGATAGTCTATGAGAGGATGCAGAGAGTGGGGGACTATGAGAGGATGCAGAGAATGGTGGACTATGACAGGATGCAGAGAGTGGTGGACTATGAGAGGATGTAGAGAGTGGTGGACTATGAGAGGATGCAGAGAGTGGGGGACTATGAGAGGATGCAGAGAGTGGGGGACTATGAGAGGATGCAGAGAGTATCGGACTATGAGAGAATGCAGAGAGTGATGGACTATGAGAGGATGCAGAGAGTGGGGGACTATGAGAGGATACAGAGAGTGGTGGACTATGAGAGGATGCAGAGAGTGGGGGACTATGAGAGGATGCAGAGAGTGATGGACTATGAGAGGATGCAGAGAGTGATATACTATGAGAGGATGCAGAGAGTGGGGGACTATGAGAGGATGCAGAGTGATGGACTATGAGAGGATGCAGAGAGTGGTGGACAATGAGAGGCCGCAGAGAGTGGGGGACTATGAGTGGATGCAGAGAGTGATGGACTATGAGAGGATGCAGAGAGTGATAGACTATGTGAGGATGCAGAGAGTGGGGGACTATGAGAGGATGCAGAGAGTGGTGGACTATGACAGGATGCAGAGAGTGGGGGACTATGAGAGGATGCAGAGAGCGTGGGACTATGACAGGATGCAGAGAGTGGGGGACTATGAGAGGATGCAGAGAGTGGGGGACTATGAGAGGATGCAGAGAGCGTGGGACTATGACAGGATGCAGAGAGTGGGGGACTATGAGAGGATGCAGAGAGTGATAGACTATGTGAGGATGCAGAGAGTGGGGGACTATGAGAGGATGCAGAGAGTGGTGGACTATGACAGGATGCAGAGAGTGGGGGACTATGAGAGGATGCAGAGAGCGTGGGACTATGACAGGATGCAGAGAGTGGGGGACTATGAGAGGATGCAGAGAGTGGGGGACTATGAGATGATGCAGAGTGTGATGGACTATGAGAGGATGCCGAGAGTGATGGACTATGAGAGGATGCAGAGAGTGATGGACTATGAGAGGATGCAGAGAGTGGTGGACAATGAGAGGCCGCAGAGAGTGGGGGACTATGAGTGGATGCAGAGAGTGATATACTATGAGAGAATGTAGAGAGTGGTGGACAATGAGAGGCCGCAGAGAGTGGGGGACTATGAGTGAATGCAGAGAGTGATATACTATGAGAGGATGCAGCGAGTGGTGGACAATGAGAGGCCGCAGAGAGTGGGGGACTATGAGAGGATGCAGACAGTGATATACTATGAGAGGATGCAGAGAGTGGTGGACTATGAGAGGATGCAGAGAGTGGAGGACTATGAGAGGATGCAGAGAGTGATGGACTATGAGAGGATGCAGAGAGTGGTGGACTATGAGAGGATGCAGAGAGTGGTGGAGTATTAAAGGATGCAGAGAGTGGTGGAGTATGAGAGGATGCAGAGAGTGGTGGACTATGAGAGGATGCAGAGAGTGGTGGACTATGAGAGGATGCAGAGAGTGATGGACTATGAGAGGATGCAGAGAGTGGGGGACTATGAGAGGATGCAGAGAGTGATGGACTATGAGAGGATGCAGAGAGTGGGGGACTATGAGAGGATGCAGAGAGTGATGGACTATGAGAGGATGAAGAGAGTGATAGTCTATGAGAGGATGCAGAGAGTGGGGGACTATGAGAGGATGCAGAGAATGGTGGACTATGACAGGATGCAGAGAGTGGGGGACTATGAGAGGATGCAGAGAGTGGTGGACTATGAGAGGATGTAGAGAGTGGTGGACTATGAGAGGATGCAGAGAGTGGTGGACTATGAGAGGATGCAGAGAGTGGGGGACTATGAGAGGATGCAGAGTGTGATGGACTATGAGAGGATGCCGAGAGTGATGGACTATGAGAGGATGCAGAGAGTGGGGGACTATGAGAGGCCGCAGAGAGTGGGGGACTATGAGTGGATGCAGAGAGTGATATACTATGAGAGGATGCAGAGAGTGGTGGACAATGAGAGGCCTCAGAGAGTGGGGGACTATGAGAGGATGCAGAGAGTGGGGGACAATGAGAGGCCGCAGAGAGTGGTGGACTATGAGAGGATGCAGAGAGTCGTGGACTATGAGAGGATGCAGAGAGTGATGGACTATGAGAGGATGCAGAGAGTGGTGGACTATGAGAGGATGCAGAGAGTGGTGGAGTATTAAAGGATGCAGAGAGTGGTGGAGAATGAGAGGATGCAGAGAGTGGTGGACTATGAGAGGATGCAGAGAGTGGTGGACTATGAGAGGATGCAGAGAGTGATGGACTATGAGAGGATGCAGAGAGTGGGGGACTATGAGAGGATGCAGAGAGTGATGGACTATGAGTGGATGCAGAGAGTGGGGGACTATGAGAGGATGCAGAGAGTGACGGACTATGAGAGGATGCATAGAGTGATAGACTATGAGAGGATGCAGAGAGTGGGGGACAATGAGAGGATGCAGAGAGTGATGGACTATGAGAGGATGCAGAGAGTGGTGGAGTATGAGAAGGTGCAGAGAGTGGTGCACTATGAGAGGATGCAGAGAGTGGGGGACTATGAGAGGATGCAGAGAGTGGTGGACTATGAGAGGATGCAGATAGTGGTGGAGTATGTGAGGATGCAGAGAGTGGTGGACTATGAGAGGATGCAGAGAGTGGGGGACTATGAGAGGATGCAGAGAGTGATGGACTATGAGAGGATGCAGAGAGTGGTGGAGTATGAGAGGATGCAGAGAGTGGTGGACTATGAGAGGCTGCAGAGAGTGGGGGACTATGAGAGGATGCAGAGAGTCGTGGACTATGAGAGGATGCAGAGAGTGGTGGACTATGAGAGGATGCAGAGAGTGGGGGACTATGAGAGGATGCAGAGAGTGATGGACTATGAGAGGATGCAGAGAGTGGGGGACTATGAGAGGATGCAGAGAGTGATGGACTATGAGAGGCCACAGAGAGTGATGGACTATGTGAGGATGCAGAGAGTGGGGGACTATGAGAGGATGCAGAGAGTGGTGGACTATGACAGGATGCAGAGAGTGGGGGACTATGAGAGGATGCAGAGAGTGGTGGACTATGACAGGATGCAGAGAGTGGGGGACTATGAGAGGATGCAGAGAGTGGGGGACTATGACAGGATGCAGAGAGTGATGGACTATGAGAGGATGCAGAGAGTGTGGGACTATGAGATGATGCAGAGTGTGATGGACTATGAGAGGATGCCGAGAGTGATGGACTATGAGAGGATGCAGAGAGTGATGGACTACGAGAGGATGCAGAGAGTGGTGGACAATGAGAGGCCGCAGAGAGTGGGGGACTATGAGTGGATGCAGAGAGTGATATACTATGAGAGGATGCAGAAAGTGGGGGACTATGAGAGGATGCAGAGAGTGATGGACTATGAGAGGATGCAGAGAGTGGTGGACAATGAGAGGCCGCAGAGAGTGGGGGACTATGAGTGGATGCAGAGAGTGATATACTATGAGAGAATGTAGAGAGTGGTGGACAATGAGAGGCCGCAGAGAGTGGGGGACTATGAGAGGATGCAGAGAGTGGTGGACAATGAGAGGCCGCAGAGAGTGGGGGACTATGAGAGGATGCAGAGAGTGATGGACGATGAGTGGATGCCGAGAGTGATGGTCTATGAGAGGATGCAGACAGTGATAAACTATGAGAAAATGCAGAGAGTGGGGGATGATGAGAGGCCACAGAGATTGGGGGACGATGAGAGTATGCAGAGAGTGGTGGACTATGAGAGGATGCAGAGAGTGGAGGACTATGAGAGGATGCAGAGAGTGATGGACTATGAGAGGATGCAGAGAGTGGTGGACTATGAGAGGATGCAGAGAGTGGTGGAGTATTAAAGGATGCAGAGAGTGGTGGAGTATGAGAGGATGCAGAGAGTGGTGGACTATGAGAGGATGCAGAGAGTGGTGGACTATGAGAGGATGCAGAGAGTGATGTACTATGAGAGGATGCAGAGAGTGGGGGACTATGAGAGGATGCAGAGAGTGATGGACTATGAGAGGATGCAGAGAGTGGGGGACTATGAGAGGATGCAGAGAGTGATGGACTATGAGAGGATGCAGAGAGTGATAGTCTATGAGAGGATGCAGAGAGTGGGGGACTATGAGAGGATGCAGAGAATGGTGGACTATGACAGGATGCAGAGAGTGGTGGACTATGAGAGGATGTAGAGAGTGGTGGACTATGAGAGGATGCAGAGAGTGGGGGACTATGAGAGGATGCAGAGAGTGGGGGACTATGAGAGGATGCAGAGAGTATCGGACTATGAGAGAATGCAGAGAGTGATGGACTATGAGAGGATGCAGAGAGTGGGGGACTATGAGAGGATACAGAGAGTGGTGGACTATGAGAGGATGCAGAGAGTGGGGACTATGAGAGGATGCAGAGAGTGATGGACTATGAGAGGATGCAGAGAGTGATATACTATGAGAGGATGCAGAGAGTGGGGGACTATGAGAGGATGCAGAGTGATGGACTATGAGAGGATGCAGAGAGTGGTGGACAATGAGAGGCCGCAGAGAGTGGGGGACTATGAGTGGATGCAGAGAGTGATATACTATGAGAGGATGTAGAGAGTGGTGGACAATGAGAGGCCGCAGAGAGTGGGGGACTATGAGTGGATGCAGAGAGTGATATACTATGAGAGGATGCAGAGAGTGGTGGACAATGAGAGGCCTCAGAGAGTGGGGGACTATGAGAGGATGCAGAGAGTGGGGGACAATGAGAGGCCGCAGAGAGTGGTGGACTATGAGAGGATGCAGAGAGTCGTGGACTATGAGAGGATGCAGAGAGTGATGGACTATGAGAGGATGCAGAGAGTGGTGGACTATGAGAGGATGCAGAGAGTGGTGGAGTATTAAAGGATGCAGAGAGTGGTGGAGAATGAGAGGATGCAGAGAGTGGTGGACTATGAGAGGATGCAGAGAGTGGTGGACTATGAGAGGATGCAGAGAGTGATGGACTATGAGAGGATGCAGAGAGTGGGGGACTATGAGAGGATGCAGAGAGTGATGGACTATGAGTGGATGCAGAGAGTGGGGGACTATGAGAGGATGCAGAGAGTGACGGACTATGAGAGGATGCATAGAGTGATAGACTATGAGAGGATGCAGAGAGTGGGGGACAATGAGAGGATGCAGAGAGTGATGGACTATGAGAGGATGCAGAGAGTGGTGGAGTATGAGAGGGTGCAGAGAGTGGTGCACTATGAGAGGATGCAGAGAGTGGGGGACTATGAGAGGATGCAGAGAGTGGTGGACTATGAGAGGATGCAGATAGTGGTGGAGTATGTGAGGATGCAGAGAGTGGTGGACTATGAGAGGATGCAGAGAGTGGGGGACTATGAGAGGATGCAGAGAGTGATGGACTATGAGAGGATGCAGAGAGTGGTGGAGTATGAGAGGATGCAGAGAGTGGTGGACTATGAGAGGCTGCAGAGAGTGGGGGACTATGAGAGGATGCAGAGAGTCGTGGACTATGAGAGGATGCAGAGAGTGATGGACTATGAGAGGATGCAGAGAGTGGGGGACTATGAGAGGATGCAGAGAGTGATGGACTATGAGAGGATGCAGAGAGTGGGGGACTATGAGAGGATGCAGAGAGTGATGGACTATGAGAGGCCACAGAGAGTGATGGACTATGTGAGGATGCAGAGAGTGGGGGACTATGAGAGGATGCAGAGAGTGGTGGACTATGACAGGATGCAGAGAGTGGGGGACTATGAGAGGATGCAGAGAGTGGTGGACTATGACAGGATGCAGAGAGTGGGGGACTATGAGAGGATGCAGAGAGTGGGGGACTATGACAGGATGCAGAGAGTGATGGACTATGAGAGGATGCAGAGAGTGTGGGACTATGAGATGATGCAGAGTGTGATGGACTATGAGAGGATGCCGAGAGTGATGGACTATGAGAGGATGCAGAGAGTGATGGACTATGAGAGGATGCAGAGAGTGGTGGACAATGAGAGGCCGCAGAGAGTGGGGGACTATGAGTGGATGCAGAGAGTGATATACTATGAGAGGATGCAGAAAGTGGGGGACTATGAGAGGATGCAGAGAGTGATGGACTATGAGAGGATGCAGAGAGTGGTGGACAATGAGAGGCCGCAGAGAGTGGGGGACTATGAGTGGATGCAGAGAGTGATATACTATGAGAGAATGTAGAGAGTGGTGGACAATGAGAGGCCGCAGAGAGTGGGGGACTATGAGAGGATGCAGAGAGTGGTGGACAATGAGAGGCCGCAGAGAGTGGGGGACTATGAGAGGATGCAGAGAGTGATGGACGATGAGTGGATGCCGAGAGTGATGGTCTATGAGAGGATGCAGACAGTGATAAACTATGAGAAAATGCAGAGAGTGGGGGATGATGAGAGGCCACAGAGATTGGGGGACGATGAGAGTATGCAGAGAGTGGTGGACTATGAGAGGATGCAGAGAGTGGAGGACTATGAGAGGATGCAGAGAGTGATGGACTATGAGAGGATGCAGAGAGTGGTGGACTATGAGAGGATGCAGAGAGTGGTGGAGTATTAAAGGATGCAGAGAGTGGTGGAGTATGAGAGGATGCAGAGAGTGGTGGACTATGAGAGGATGCAGAGAGTGGTGGACTATGAGAGGATGCAGAGAGTGATGTACTATGAGAGGATGCAGAGAGTGGGGGACTATGAGAGGATGCAGAGAGTGATGGACTATGAGAGGATGCAGAGAGTGGGGGACTATGAGAGGATGCAGAGAGTGATGGACTATGAGAGGATGCAGAGAGTGATAGTCTATGAGAGGATGCAGAGAGTGGGGGACTATGAGAGGATGCAGAGAATGGTGGACTATGACAGGATGCAGAGAGTGGTGGACTATGAGAGGATGTAGAGAGTGGTGGACTATGAGAGGATGCAGAGAGTGGGGGACTATGAGAGGATGCAGAGAGTGGGGGACTATGAGAGGATGCAGAGAGTATCGGACTATGAGAGAATGCAGAGAGTGATGGACTATGAGAGGATGCAGAGAGTGGGGGACTATGAGAGGATACAGAGAGTGGTGGACTATGAGAGGATGCAGAGAGTGGGGGACTATGAGAGGATGCAGAGAGTGATGGACTATGAGAGGATGCAGAGAGTGGTGGACAATGAGAGGCCGCAGAGAGTGGGGTACTATGAGAGGATGCAGAGAGTGATGGACTATGAGTGGATGCAGAGAGTGGGGGACTATGAGAGGATGCAGAGAGTGACGGACTATGAGAGGATGCATAGAGTGATAGACTATGAGAGGATGCAGAGAGTGGGGGACAATGAGAGGATGCAGAGAGTGATGGACTATGAGAGGATGCAGAGAGTGGTGGAGTATGAGAGGGTGCAGAGAGTGGTTCACTATGAGAGGATGCAGAGAGTGGGGGACTATGAGAGGATGCAGAGAGTGGTGGACTATGAGAGGATGCAGATAGTGGTGGAGTATGTGAGGATGCAGAGAGTGGTGGACTATGAGAGGATGCAGAGAGTGGGGGACTATGAGAGGATGCAGAGAGTGATGGACTATGAGAGGATGCAGAGAGTGGTGGAGTATGAGAGGATGCAGAGAGTGGTGGACTATGAGAGGCTGCAGAGAGTGGGGGACTATGAGAGGATGCAGAGAGTCGTGGACTATGAGAGGATGCAGAGAGTGATGGACTATGAGAGGATGCAGAGAGTGGGGGACTATGAGAGGATGCAGAGATTGATGGACTATGAGAGGATGCAGAGAGTGGGGGACTATGAGAGGATGCAGAGAGTGATGGACTATGAGAGGCCACAGAGAGTGATGGACTATGTGAGGATGCAGAGAGTGGGGGACTATGAGAGGATGCAGAGAGTGGTGGACTATGACAGGATGCAGAGAGTGGGGGACTATGAGAGGATGCAGAGAGTGGTGGACTATGACAGGATGCAGAGAGTGGGGGACTATGAGAGGATGCAGAGAGTGGGGGACTATGAGATGATGCAGAGTGTGATGGACTATGAGAGGATGCCGAGAGTGATGGACTATGAGAGGATGCAGAGAGTGATGGACAATGAGAGGATGCAGAGAGTGGTGGACAATGAGAGGCCGCAGAGAGTGGGGGACTATGAGTGGATGCAGAGAGTGATATACTATGAGAGGATGCAGAAAGTGGGGGACTATGAGAGGATGCAGAGAGTGATGGACTATGAGAGGATGCAGAGAGTGGTGGACAATGAGAGGCCGCAGAGAGTGGGGGACTATGAGTGGATGCAGAGAGTGATATACTATGAGAGAATGTAGAGAGTGGTGGACAATGAGAGGCCGCAGAGAGTGGGGGACTATGAGAGGATGCAGAGAGTGGTGGACAATGAGAGGCCGCAGAGAGTGGGGGACTATGAGAGGATGCAGAGAGTGATGGACGATGAGTGGATGCCGAGAGTGATGGTCTATGAGAGGATGCAGACAGTGATAAACTATGAGAAAATGCAGAGAGTGGGGGATGATGAGAGGCCACAGAGATTGGGGGACGATGAGAGTATGCAGAGAGTGGTGGAGTATGAGAGGATGCAGAGAGTGGTGGACTATGAGAGGATGCAGAGAGTGGTGGACTATGAGAGGATGCAGAGAGTGATGGACTATGAGAGGATGCAGAGAGTGGGGGACTATGAGAGGATGCAGAGAGTGATGGACTATGAGAGGATGCAGAGAGTGGGGGACTATGAGAGGATGCAGAGAGTGATGGACTATGAGAGGATGCAGAGAGTGATAGTCTATGAGAGGATGCAGAGAGTGGGGGACTATGAGAGGATGCAGAGAATGGTGGACTATGACAGGATGCAGAGAGTGGGGGACTATGAGAGGATGCAGAGAGTGGTGGACTATGAGAGGATGTAGAGAGTGGTGGACTATGAGAGGATGCAGAGAGTGGGGGACTATGAGAGGATGCAGAGAGTGGGGGACTATGAGAGGATGCAGAGAGTATCGGACTATGAGAGGATGCAGAGAGTGGGGGACTATGAGAGGATACAGAGAGTGGTGGACTATGAGAGGATGCAGAGAGTGGGGGACTATGAGAGGATGCAGAGAGTGATGGACTATGAGAGGATGCAGAGAGTGGTGGACAATGAGAGGCCGCAGAGAGTGGAGGACTATGAGTGGATGCAGAGAGTGATATACTATGAGAGGATGCAGAAAGTGGGGGACTATGAGAGGATGCAGAGAGTGATGGACTATGAGAGGATGCAGAGAGTGGTGGACAATGAGAGGCCGCAGAGAGTGGGGGACTATGAGTGGATGCAGAGAGTGATATACTATGAGAGGATGTAGAGAGTGGTGGACAATGAGAGGCCGCAGAGAGTGGGGGACTATGAGTGGATGCAGAGAGTGATATACTATGAGAGGATGCAGAGAGTGGTGGACAATGAGAGGCCGCAGAGAGTGGGGGACTATGAGAGGATGCAGAGAGTGGGGGACAATGAGAGGCCGCAGAGAGTGGTGGACTATGAGAGGATGCAGAGAGTCGTGGACTATGAGAGGATGCAGAGAGTGATGGACTATGAGAGGATGCAGAGAGTGGTGGACTATGAGAGGATGCAGAGAGTGGTGGAGTATTAAAGGATGCAGAGAGTGGTGGAGAATGAGAGGATGCAGAGAGTGGTGGACTATGAGAGGATGCAGAGAGTGATAGACTATGAGAGGATGCAGCGAGTGGTGGACTATGAGAGGATGCAGAGAGTGGGGGACTATGAGAGGATGCAGAGAGTGATGGACTATGAGAGGATGCAGAGAGTGATAGTCTATGAGAGGATGCAGAGAGTGGGGGACTATGAGAGGATGCAGAGAATGGTGGACTATGACAGGATGCAGAGAGTGGTGGACTATGAGAGGATGTAGAGAGTGGTGGACTATGAGAGGATGCAGAGAGTGGGGGACTATGAGAGGATGCAGAGAGTGGGGGACTATGAGAGGATGCAGAGAGTATCGGACTATGAGAGAATGCAGAGAGTGATGGACTATGAGAGGATGCAGAGAGTGGGGGACTATGAGAGGATACAGAGAGTGGTGGACTATGAGAGGATGCAGAGAGTGGGGGACTATGAGAGGATGCAGAGAGTGATGGACTATGAGAGGATGCAGAGAGTGGTGGACAATGAGAGGCCGCAGAGAGTGGGGTACTATGAGAGGATGCAGAGAGTGATGGACTATGAGTGGATGCAGAGAGTGGGGGACTATGAGAGGATGCAGAGAGTGACGGACTATGAGAGGATGCATAGAGTGATAGACTATGAGAGGATGCAGAGAGTGGGGGACAATGAGAGGATGCAGAGAGTGATGGACTATGAGAGGATGCAGAGAGTGGTGGAGTATGAGAGGGTGCAGAGAGTGGTTCACTATGAGAGGATGCAGAGAGTGGGGGACTATGAGAGGATGCAGAGAGTGGTGGACTATGAGAGGATGCAGATAGTGGTGGAGTATGTGAGGATGCAGAGAGTGGTGGACTATGAGAGGATGCAGAGAGTGGGGGACTATGAGAGGATGCAGAGAGTGATGGACTATGAGAGGATGCAGAGAGTGGTGGAGTATGAGAGGATGCAGAGAGTGGTGGACTATGAGAGGCTGCAGAGAGTGGGGGACTATGAGAGGATGCAGAGAGTCGTGGACTATGAGAGGATGCAGAGAGTGATGGACTATGAGAGGATGCAGAGAGTGGGGGACTATGAGAGGATGCAGAGATTGATGGACTATGAGAGGATGCAGAGAGTGGGGGACTATGAGAGGATGCAGAGAGTGATGGACTATGAGAGGCCACAGAGAGTGATGGACTATGTGAGGATGCAGAGAGTGGGGGACTATGAGAGGATGCAGAGAGTGGTGGACTATGACAGGATGCAGAGAGTGGGGGACTATGAGAGGATGCAGAGAGTGGTGGACTATGACAGGATGCAGAGAGTGGGGGACTATGAGAGGATGCAGAGAGTGGGGGACTATGAGATGATGCAGAGTGTGATGGACTATGAGAGGATGCCGAGAGTGATGGACTATGAGAGGATGCAGAGAGTGATGGACAATGAGAGGATGCAGAGAGTGGTGGACAATGAGAGGCCGCAGAGAGTGGGGGACTATGAGTGGATGCAGAGAGTGATATACTATGAGAGGATGCAGAAAGTGGGGGACTATGAGAGGATGCAGAGAGTGATGGACTATGAGAGGATGCAGAGAGTGGTGGACAATGAGAGGCCGCAGAGAGTGGGGGACTATGAGTGGATGCAGAGAGTGATATACTATGAGAGAATGTAGAGAGTGGTGGACAATGAGAGGCCGCAGAGAGTGGGGGACTATGAGAGGATGCAGAGAGTGGTGGACAATGAGAGGCCGCAGAGAGTGGGGGACTATGAGAGGATGCAGAGAGTGATGGACGATGAGTGGATGCCGAGAGTGATGGTCTATGAGAGGATGCAGACAGTGATAAACTATGAGAAAATGCAGAGAGTGGGGGATGATGAGAGGCCACAGAGATTGGGGGACGATGAGAGTATGCAGAGAGTGGTGGAGTATGAGAGGATGCAGAGAGTGGTGGACTATGAGAGGATGCAGAGAGTGGTGGACTATGAGAGGATGCAGAGAGTGATGGACTATGAGAGGATGCAGAGAGTGGGGGACTATGAGAGGATGCAGAGAGTGATGGACTATGAGAGGATGCAGAGAGTGGGGGACTATGAGAGGATGCAGAGAGTGATGGACTATGAGAGGATGCAGAGAGTGATAGTCTATGAGAGGATGCAGAGAGTGGGGGACTATGAGAGGATGCAGAGAATGGTGGACTATGACAGGATGCAGAGAGTGGGGGACTATGAGAGGATGCAGAGAGTGGTGGACTATGAGAGGATGTAGAGAGTGGTGGACTATGAGAGGATGCAGAGAGTGGGGGACTATGAGAGGATGCAGAGAGTGGGGGACTATGAGAGGATGCAGAGAGTATCGGACTATGAGAGGATGCAGAGAGTGGGGGACTATGAGAGGATACAGAGAGTGGTGGACTATGAGAGGATGCAGAGAGTGGGGGACTATGAGAGGATGCAGAGAGTGATGGACTATGAGAGGATGCAGAGAGTGGTGGACAATGAGAGGCCGCAGAGAGTGGAGGACTATGAGTGGATGCAGAGAGTGATATACTATGAGAGGATGCAGAAAGTGGGGGACTATGAGAGGATGCAGAGAGTGATGGACTATGAGAGGATGCAGAGAGTGGTGGACAATGAGAGGCCGCAGAGAGTGGGGGACTATGAGTGGATGCAGAGAGTGATATACTATGAGAGGATGTAGAGAGTGGTGGACAATGAGAGGCCGCAGAGAGTGGGGGACTATGAGTGGATGCAGAGAGTGATATACTATGAGAGGATGCAGAGAGTGGTGGACAATGAGAGGCCGCAGAGAGTGGGGGACTATGAGAGGATGCAGAGAGTGGGGGACAATGAGAGGCCGCAGAGAGTGGTGGACTATGAGAGGATGCAGAGAGTCGTGGACTATGAGAGGATGCAGAGAGTGATGGACTATGAGAGGATGCAGAGAGTGGTGGACTATGAGAGGATGCAGAGAGTGGTGGAGTATTAAAGGATGC
This sequence comes from Hemitrygon akajei, assembly GCF_048418815.1. Classification (NCBI taxonomy): domain Eukaryota; kingdom Metazoa; phylum Chordata; class Chondrichthyes; order Myliobatiformes; family Dasyatidae; genus Hemitrygon; species Hemitrygon akajei. The sequence continues at coordinate 101,672,180 of NC_133128.1, read as the reverse complement.
AGAGAGTGGTGGAGAATGAGAGGATGCAGAGAGTGGTGGACTATGAGAGGATGCAGAGAGTGATAGACTATGAGAGGATGCAGCGAGTGGTGGACTATGAGAGGATGCAGAGAGTGGGGACAATGAGAGGATGCAGAGAATGGTTGACTATGAGAGGATAGAGAGTGGTGGACAATGAGAGGCCGCAGAGAGTGGTGGACTATGAGAGTATGCAGAGAGTGGTGGAGTATGAGAGGATGCAGAGATTGATGGACTATGAGAGGATGCAGAGAGTGGTGGACTATGAGAGGATGCAGAGAGTGGTGGACTATGAGAGGATGCAGAGGGTGGGGACTATGAGAGAATGCAGAGAGTGGTTGACTATGAGAGGATGCAGAGAGTGGGGGACTATGAGAGGATGCAGAGAGTGATGGACTATGAGAGGATGCAGAGAGTCGTGGACTATGAGAGGATGCTGAGAGTGATGGACAATGAGAGGATTCAGAGAGTGGGGGACTATGAGTGGATGCAGAGTAATGGACTATGAGAGGCCACAGAGAGTGGTGGACTATCAGAGGATGCAGAGAGTGGGAGATGATGAGAGGCCGCAGAGATTGGGGGACGATGAGAGTATGCAGAGAGTGGTGGACTATGAGAGGATGCAGAGAGTCGTGGACTATGAGAGGATGCAGAGAGTGATGGACTATGAGAGGATGCAGAGAGTGGTGTACTATGAGAGGATGCAGAGAGTGGTGGAGTATTAAAGGATGCAGAGAGTGGTGGACTATGAGAGGATGCAGAGAGTGATGGACTATGAGAGGATGCAGAGAGTGGGGGACTATGAGAGGATGCAGAGAGTGATGGACTATGAGAGGATGCAGAGAGTGGGGGACTATGAGAGGATGCAGAGAGTGATGGACTATGAGAGGATGCAGAGAGTGATAGACTATGTGAGGATGCAGAGAGTGGGGGACTATGAGAGGATGCAGAGAGTGGTGGACTATGACAGGATGCAGAGAGTGGGGGACTATGAGAGGATGCGGAGAGCGTGGGACTATGACAGGATGCAGAGAGTGGGGGACTATGAGAGGATGCAGAGAGTGGGGGACTATGAGAGGATGCAGAGAGCGTGGGACTATGACAGGATGCAGAGAGTGGGGGACTATGAGAGGATGCAGAGAGTGATAGACTATGTGAGGATGCAGAGAGTGGGGGACTATGAGAGGATGCAGAGAGTGGTGGACTATGACAGGATGCAGAGAGTGGGGGACTATGAGAGGATGCAGAGAGCGTGGGACTATGACAGGATGCAGAGAGTGGGGGACTATGAGAGGATGCAGAGAGTGGGGGACTATGAGATGATGCAGAGTGTGATGGACTATGAGAGGATGCCGAGAGTGATGGACTATGAGAGGCCACAGAGAGTGGTGGACTATCAGAGGATGCAGAGAGTGGTGGATGATGAGAGGCCGCAGAGATTGGGGGACGATGAGAGTATGCAGAGAGTGGTGGACTATGAGAGGATGCAGAGAGTCGTGGACTATGAGAGGATGCAGAGAATGATGGACTATGAGAGGATGCAGAGAGTGGTGTACTATGAGAGGATGCAGAGAGTGGTGGAGTATTAAAGGATGCAGAGAGTGGTGGACTATGAGAGGATGCAGAGGGTGATGGACTATGAGAGGATGCAGAGAGTGGGGGACTATGAGAGGATGCAGAGAGTGATGGACTATGAGAGGATGCAGAGAGTGGGGGACTATGAGAGGATGCAGAGAGTGATGGACTATGAGAGGATGCAGAGAGTGATAGACTATGTGAGGATGCAGAGAGTGGGGGACTATGAGAGGATGCAGAGAGTGGTGGACTATGACAGGATGCAGAGAGTGGGGGACTATGAGAGGATGCAGAGAGTGGTGGACTATGACAGGATGCAGAGAGTGGGGGACTATGAGAGGATGCAGAGAGTGGGGGACTATGAGATGATGCAGAGTGTGATGGACTATGAGAGGATGCCGAGAGTGATGGACTATGAGAGGATGCAGAGAGTGATGGACTATGAGAGGATGCAGAGAGTGGTGGACAATGAGAGGCCGCAGAGAGTGGGGGACTATGAGTGGATGCAGAGAGTGATATACTATGAGAGGATGCAGAAAGTGGGGGACTATGAGAGGATGCAGAGAGTGATGGACTATGAGAGGATGCAGAGAGTGGTGGACAATGAGAGGCCGCAGAGAGTGGGGGACTATGAGTGGATGCAGAGAGTGATATACTATGAGAGAATGTAGAGAGTGGTGGACAATGAGAGGCCGCAGAGAGTGGGGGACTATGAGTGGATGCAGAGAGTGATGGACAATGAGAGGCCGCAGAGAGTGGGGGACTATGAGAGGATGCAGACAGTGATATACTATGAGAGGATGCAGAGAGTGGTGGACTATGAGAGGATGCAGAGAGTGGGGGATGATGAGAGGCCACAGAGATTGGGGGACGATGAGAGTATGCAGAGAGTGGTGGACTATGAGAGGATGCAGAGAGTGGAGGACTATGAGAGGATGCAGAGAGTGATGGACTATGAGAGGATGCAGAGAGTGGTGGACTATGAGAGGATGCAGAGAGTGGTGGAGTATTAAAGGATGCAGAGAGTGGTGGAGTATGAGAGGATGCAGAGAGTGGTGGACTATGAGAGGATGCAGAGAGTGGTGGACTATGAGAGGATGCAGAGAGTGATGTACTATGAGAGGATGCAGAGAGTGGGGGACTATGAGAGGATGCAGAGAGTGATGGACTATGAGAGGATGCAGAGAGTGGGGGACTATGAGAGGATGCAGAGAGTGATGGACTATGAGAGGATGCAGAGAGTGATAGTCTATGAGAGGATGCAGAGAGTGGGGGACTATGAGAGGATGCAGAGAATGGTGGACTATGACAGGATGCAGAGAGTGGTGGACTATGAGAGGATGTAGAGAGTGGTGGACTATGAGAGGATGCAGAGAGTGGGGGACTATGAGAGGATGCAGAGAGTGGGGGACTATGAGAGGATGCAGAGAGTATCGGACTATGAGAGAATGCAGAGAGTGATGGACTATGAGAGGATGCAGAGAGTGGGGGACTATGAGAGGATACAGAGAGTGGTGGACTATGAGAGGATGCAGAGAGTGGGGGACTATGAGAGGATGCAGAGAGTGATGGACTATGAGAGGATGCAGAGAGTGATATACTATGAGAGGATGCAGAGAGTGGGGGACTATGAGAGGATGCAGAGTGATGGACTATGAGAGGATGCAGAGAGTGGTGGACAATGAGAGGCCGCAGAGAGTGGGGGACTATGAGTGGATGCAGAGAGTGATGGACTATGAGAGGATGCAGAGAGTGATAGACTATGTGAGGATGCAGAGAGTGGGGGACTATGAGAGGATGCAGAGAGTGGTGGACTATGACAGGATGCAGAGAGTGGGGGACTATGAGAGGATGCAGAGAGCGTGGGACTATGACAGGATGCAGAGAGTGGGGGACTATGAGAGGATGCAGAGAGTGGGGGACTATGAGAGGATGCAGAGAGCGTGGGACTATGACAGGATGCAGAGAGTGGGGGACTATGAGAGGATGCAGAGAGTGATAGACTATGTGAGGATGCAGAGAGTGGGGGACTATGAGAGGATGCAGAGAGTGGTGGACTATGACAGGATGCAGAGAGTGGGGGACTATGAGAGGATGCAGAGAGCGTGGGACTATGACAGGATGCAGAGAGTGGGGGACTATGAGAGGATGCAGAGAGTGGGGGACTATGAGATGATGCAGAGTGTGATGGACTATGAGAGGATGCCGAGAGTGATGGACTATGAGAGGATGCAGAGAGTGATGGACTATGAGAGGATGCAGAGAGTGGTGGACAATGAGAGGCCGCAGAGAGTGGGGGACTATGAGTGGATGCAGAGAGTGATATACTATGAGAGAATGTAGAGAGTGGTGGACAATGAGAGGCCGCAGAGAGTGGGGGACTATGAGTGAATGCAGAGAGTGATATACTATGAGAGGATGCAGCGAGTGGTGGACAATGAGAGGCCGCAGAGAGTGGGGGACTATGAGAGGATGCAGACAGTGATATACTATGAGAGGATGCAGAGAGTGGTGGACTATGAGAGGATGCAGAGAGTGGAGGACTATGAGAGGATGCAGAGAGTGATGGACTATGAGAGGATGCAGAGAGTGGTGGACTATGAGAGGATGCAGAGAGTGGTGGAGTATTAAAGGATGCAGAGAGTGGTGGAGTATGAGAGGATGCAGAGAGTGGTGGACTATGAGAGGATGCAGAGAGTGGTGGACTATGAGAGGATGCAGAGAGTGATGGACTATGAGAGGATGCAGAGAGTGGGGGACTATGAGAGGATGCAGAGAGTGATGGACTATGAGAGGATGCAGAGAGTGGGGGACTATGAGAGGATGCAGAGAGTGATGGACTATGAGAGGATGAAGAGAGTGATAGTCTATGAGAGGATGCAGAGAGTGGGGGACTATGAGAGGATGCAGAGAATGGTGGACTATGACAGGATGCAGAGAGTGGGGGACTATGAGAGGATGCAGAGAGTGGTGGACTATGAGAGGATGTAGAGAGTGGTGGACTATGAGAGGATGCAGAGAGTGGTGGACTATGAGAGGATGCAGAGAGTGGGGGACTATGAGAGGATGCAGAGTGTGATGGACTATGAGAGGATGCCGAGAGTGATGGACTATGAGAGGATGCAGAGAGTGGGGGACTATGAGAGGATGCAGAGAGTGATGGACTATGAGAGGATGCAGAGAGTGGTGGACAATGAGAGGCCGCAGAGAGTGGAGGACTATGAGTGGATGCAGAGAGTGATATACTATGAGAGGATGCAGAGAGTGGGGGACTATGAGAGGATGCAGAGTGATGGACTATGAGAGGATGCAGAGAGTGGTGGACAATGAGAGGCCGCAGAGAGTGGGGGACTATGAGTGGATGCAGAGAGTGATATACTATGAGAGGATGTAGAGAGTGGTGGACAATGAGAGGCCGCAGAGAGTGGGGGACTATGAGTGGATGCAGAGAGTGATATACTATGAGAGGATGCAGAGAGTGGTGGACAATGAGAGGCCTCAGAGAGTGGGGGACTATGAGAGGATGCAGAGAGTGGGGGACAATGAGAGGCCGCAGAGAGTGGTGGACTATGAGAGGATGCAGAGAGTCGTGGACTATGAGAGGATGCAGAGAGTGATGGACTATGAGAGGATGCAGAGAGTGGTGGACTATGAGAGGATGCAGAGAGTGGTGGAGTATTAAAGGATGCAGAGAGTGGTGGAGAATGAGAGGATGCAGAGAGTGGTGGACTATGAGAGGATGCAGAGAGTGGTGGACTATGAGAGGATGCAGAGAGTGATGGACTATGAGAGGATGCAGAGAGTGGGGGACTATGAGAGGATGCAGAGAGTGATGGACTATGAGTGGATGCAGAGAGTGGGGGACTATGAGAGGATGCAGAGAGTGACGGACTATGAGAGGATTCATAGAGTGATAGACTATGAGAGGATGCAGAGAGTGGGGGACAATGAGAGGATGCAGAGAGTGATGGACTATGAGAGGATGCAGAGAGTGGTGGAGTATGAGAAGGTGCAGAGAGTGGTGCACTATGAGAGGATGCAGAGAGTGGGGGACTATGAGAGGATGCAGAGAGTGGTGGACTATGAGAGGATGCAGATAGTGGTGGAGTATGTGAGGATGCAGAGAGTGGTGGACTATGAGAGGATGCAGAGAGTGGGGGACTATGAGAGGATGCAGAGAGTGATGGACTATGAGAGGATGCAGAGAGTGGTGGAGTATGAGAGGATGCAGAGAGTGGTGGACTATGAGAGGCTGCAGAGAGTGGGGGACTATGAGAGGATGCAGAGAGTCGTGGACTATGAGAGGATGCAGAGAGTGGTGGACTATGAGAGGATGCAGAGAGTGGGGGACTATGAGAGGATGCAGAGAGTGATGGACTATGAGAGGATGCAGAGAGTGGGGGACTATGAGAGGATGCAGAGAGTGATGGACTATGAGAGGCCACAGAGAGTGATGGACTATGTGAGGATGCAGAGAGTGGGGGACTATGAGAGGATGCAGAGAGTGGTGGACTATGACAGGATGCAGAGAGTGGGGGACTATGAGAGGATGCAGAGAGTGGTGGACTATGACAGGATGCAGAGAGTGGGGGACTATGAGAGGATGCAGAGAGTGGGGGACTATGACAGGATGCAGAGAGTGATGGACTATGAGAGGATGCAGAGAGTGTGGGACTATGAGATGATGCAGAGTGTGATGGACTATGAGAGGATGCCGAGAGTGATGGACTATGAGAGGATGCAGAGAGTGATGGACTACGAGAGGATGCAGAGAGTGGTGGACAATGAGAGGCCGCAGAGAGTGGGGGACTATGAGTGGATGCAGAGAGTGATATACTATGAGAGGATGCAGAAAGTGGGGGACTATGAGAGGATGCAGAGAGTGATGGACTATGAGAGGATGCAGAGAGTGGTGGACAATGAGAGGCCGCAGAGAGTGGGGGACTATGAGTGGATGCAGAGAGTGATATACTATGAGAGAATGTAGAGAGTGGTGGACAATGAG